>NC_090449.1:805579496-805882526 GCF_031143425.1 Pleurodeles waltl | reverse complement strand
CCTGCTGATAGCAGCAGATGGCCGCCCCTGTTGCAAATCCCCACTTTTGGTGGAAGCAACGGTGGAAAAAAACAGACAAAGGGTAGGAGGAGTGGTTGGTCCTGGCTTGCACCACCCCTAAGGTGTTACATGTGTAGTGACCCCTGCATTTCATTCTCTTCCATCTGGCATGGAAGGAAAATAGCCAATCAGGTGTAGCAAAGTGGAATCTGCCCACAGGAACTGGTCACTTAGTGGGTGTAGCCACCCTAAGGTAGATGACCCATTGGTCACTATCAGGTACCCCCAACACCCACTAAATACAGTATTTAATGGACACAACTACACCAAGAAATCAAATTCGAAGGACAAAAGAAGACCAGCAACAAAGAAGACAAAGTTTTGAGAACTGAAGCCCTGCTGCAGCAGGAAAAGGCATCAAACCCTGCCTGCTGCACTCAGGGCTCGAAAGTCGCAGCTGAGGGGTTGCTTGGACGTCAGAGGGACTCTACTAACCACCAGAAGACCTCCACTCTTCCAAAGTGGCCAAAGATCTCCATTCAGAGTGAAGGCATCACTTTGCAACCCCAGTTGAGGGACCAAGGAACCAAAGACCCAGTGAAGGCCACCTCACTGACTGGCTGCTGACCAAGGCACCGGACGCCGCAGCCAGAGCAAACATTGTCCTTTGGACGGTGAGGACAAAACCTACATGTGCCAAGTTTGGGGGCACTGCATCCTTCAGTGGCCTGACCGTGCAATAGCCTTAGGTACTCGTCACCTCACGTCGGACACCCAGAAGGACAGTTCATTCCATACTGATAAAGGACCAGGAGGAATCCCCAGTCCAGTCACCTATGGAGCCACCCAGACCTCCCACCAGAGTGCCAATGCTGACCTGCAAGCAACCCTAAAAGTGACCTACCTCCTGCTTCCAACTGCACCTTTGCTCACAGCTCCTGGCTCACCGATTGGCCCTGCACCCAGCTGCCCAGTGCCCTGCACCGAAGATCTAGCTGTGACCTATGGATCCCCCACCCCTTGCGACTTCAACATCTGAGGGGACCCACTAGACTTACCTTTAAGTCTGCCTGTGCAGTGCTTTTCCAAGTCGTCCCCCACAGTGGCCTGGCACCAGCTCTATCAACTTTCTGCAGCTGCTCCCGCGGCACCGAGAGTCACCCAAACTTCTCCAGCTGGTCCAGGATACCCAACGACTACTTCGACGTACCTCCAAAAGGAGACACTGGTAAACGCATTGCCTGATTTCTGTGAGTTTTGCAAATATTTCGCCATTGATTTCTACGATACGTAATTATGCCCAAAAAGACTAACTTTATTAAAAAATTTAAAATTCATAACTTGAAAAGTACTTACCTGATCTGTATGATCTTGGTCATAAAAACTAATAAAATCTGAAGTATTTTTGTAAATTAGTCTGGAGTTATTCTTTGAGTGTGGGGTCCCATATATTGATACTGTGAGTACAACAAATGCTTTGCACTTCTCCAAGATTTGCCGAACTGCTCGACCAAGCTACCATAAAGATTACAGCATTAGGTGGTCTAGTTTTCATCTCTGTAAACCAACGTGTGGTTCCCTCGACCCCCTGCACAGCGTGCCTAGTTTTGCATACTACATAGAGGCTGGCCTCCTACACAGGCTCATGAAAGATTAGCCGAAGTAACTGAGAAATATGATGTGGATTTGGCGAAATCAAGGGCCTTAAAAAGAAGTTACAGATTGGAGTTCAACATAAAAGACATAGCTAACATGCAATCAATTAAGGAACCGATCATGTACCTTAAGGAATGGGGAGCTATTGATAAGTGGGTAGGTAGATGGGTAAAAGAAAGAGATCAGAAAAAAACAAAAACAGATGTGCCTCCGACAGGAGCAAATCAAGCTGAGGCAAATGTAAAAATGCTGCCTATTAGAGAGATACCAGGTGGAGGTTATGTTCATGTACCATGGAGTAAAAGTGACATTTTGTCATTCACAAATGATTTCCAAAGGTTGCGAGAGAAACCAGTGGAATGGTACAAACAGAAAGATTTGTGAAACTCCCGAAATGCCTGTGGGAAGATTTAAATACATTGTTTGACATTATGGTTCCAAGTGATTTGTGGACAGAGCGTAAGGTTTCCGTTGATTGGCCTGATATGGAACCTCCATGAGACCCAATAATGGGTGCACAACTGAAGAGGTGATGAAAAAGTATTGCAAGATGATTGGCTTTATGAAAAACAAGGGGTCCCTTAAACACATTGTTTGAACGAGGATTTACAGGATGACACAGCAATTAAAGGAGTCAATTCATGCATATTAAGAGAGATTGTTGCAGGCTTTCAAACATTTCAGTGGTATGGGGACAATAGAAGATAAAGATACAGGTCATTTTGTGTTTAGATTTCTCCAAGGACTAAAACCAGAAATAAGTGAAATGATTCAGCAGCATCTGATTTGTTGGCAGAACAAACCAATTGATGAAATCCTGCGTTATGCAAAGTACTGGAGTGACGAACTGGAATTGAAGCAGAAGAAATTAAAAGAGAAGGTTGTGGTTATGCAATTGAAAGCTGCACAGAAACCTAGTCAGAGCCTGCAGGTGATGGTGAACACGAGTGGTGTGCATGGAATACAAAAGCAAGTGATAAATGTTTTCCAACTTAGAGGTACAAGACGTGGTGTTCAGGTAGATCAGACTGGTGTTGCTGACGTCCAGACCTTGAAGAAAAATAATCGGTGTCATGCGTCTGAAAATTTTGGCCACTGGAGAAGAGAATGCACCCTTAATAATGTGAATAATCAAAAACAGAATAATGGAGCTGCTCAAGCACAAGGTAATAATCAGGTTTAAATTCAGAGAGTTCAAAGACCTCCAGTGCAGAATGGAAATGTGACCCAAGGACAGCATATGTAAATACTGCAGGCCCAATGACTCAACGACAAGAGGTTGTTTGGCAACAGAACTTAAATGAAATTGCAAATGCAGATGTGAATCAGTTAACCTTGCAGTTTACCCTAATGGGTCTGAGTAATGAGGAATTTTCAGAAATTCTTCAGGCTGATAGTTCAGATGATGAGGATTGAATGTTAGTGCATTCTTAGAAGTAGATCCATTTGGCACCTATGAAAATGCAGATGTAATGGATCACCATGTGTCATTTCTAGTTGACACGTGGGCTACACGCTCCACCTGCAGAACAGCAGAAGTACCGAATTTGTCCCATCACGAAAAAGAAATCAGGTTGTAGGAGTCGAAAAATAAACAACTGACCAATCCTGTAACAGAATCTGTCCATGTATAAATAGGTTCATTTGAAGATGAGCACCAATTTGTGGTCTGCAATTCGAGTCAAGTAGGTTTAGTTTGACGCCACCTACTGTGTAAGTTAAATTGTTCTATTAGCTGCACACCCCGAAGAATCAGAATACAGACAAATGAGGAGGATGTGCCTTGTAAAATTGTTAAACAGTACCCGAGTGTCACATACTACCCAATGCTGACATGTAATGATTTGACCGAAGATCCGAGAGATGCAGTGACACCTGAAGTTTGGGATTTTTCAGGAAAAGAGATAGAACTCATTAAAGGAGTGGAGCCTGTAAAAATAACAGTGAAGCCAAATGCAGTGTATCCAAAAATCCAATAACATGACACCAAGTCAATTGCAGGAATTACTATCATAATAAATTGTCTGATTGAGCAAGAGATTCTGAAGTAGATAATGGGGAGTCCATGTAACTCTCCCACTTTAGGACTGCAAAAGCCCAGTGAAAAATACTGCATAGTCCAGGACCTTAGAAAGGGTAATGAGATTGTTGTCCCATGGTACCGAATCTAGCAGTGATTTTATTTCAAAATCCATGTGAAGCAGAATGGTTCACCATGAATGACCTTTGCCAAGCATTTTTTTCCCATACCATTGCATGAGGCGAGCCAGTTTCTCATTGCATTTTGATTTGGCAGTCATGTTTTGGCATGGTGGAGAGTTCCACAGGGGTATACTGAGAGACTGTACATTTTTAAACAGATCTTGAAAACGAATCTGGAGTCACTTAAAATGCCCTATCATTCAATCTTAGTTCAGTAAATGTATTACCTGCTTTTGGCATCCAACACTTGAAAAGCCTGGAGGACAAACACATTTGCTCTCTTTAATCATTTAGGAGAAAACGGACATAAAGGGGGTGATTCTGACCCCGGCGGTCTTAGACCGCCGGGGCCAGGGTCGGCGGGAGCACCGCCGACAGGCCGGCGGTGCCCCGCAGGGCATTCTGACCGCGGCGCTTTGGCCGCGGTCAGTGCAGGAAAACCGGCGGTCTCCCGCCGGTTTTCCGCTGCCCCTAAGAATCCTCCAAGGCGGCGCAGCTCGCTGCGCCGCCGAGGGGATTCTGACCCCCCCTACCGCCATCCTGTTCATGGCGGGAAAGCCGCCATGAACAGGATGGCGGTAGGGGGGGTCGCGGGGCCCCTGGGGGCCCCTGCCGTGCCCATGCCAATGGCAATGGCATGGGCACGGCAGGGGCCCCCGTAAGAGGGCCCCGCAAAGTATTTCAGTGTCTGCCTTGCAGACACTGAAATACGCGACGGGTGCCACTGCACCCGTCGCACCTTCCCACTCCGCCGGCTCGATTACGAGCCGGCATCCTCGTGGGAAGGGAGTTTTTCCCTGGGCTGGCGGGCGGTCTTTTGGAGACCGCCCGCCAGCCCAGGGAAAAACTCATAATACCCTCCGCGGTCTTCTGACCGCGGAGCGGTATAATGGAGGGCGGAATTCTGGCGGGCGGCCTCCGCCGCCCGCCAGAATCAGAATCACCCCCAAAGTTTCCCCGGCACAATTGCAGTATCGCGAGAAAGAGGTCCTGTACCTAGGTCACTATATTGAGGAAGGTGTACAGAAGGTGACGCAAGAAAGAATATCAGCAGTTTTAAAAAAGGAATCCCCCTACCACTCAGAAAGAAGTATGAATGTTCCTGGCAATGATCAGCTACTGCTGCCAGTGGAATCCAAACTTTTCCCTTTTGGCCAAGCCTTTGCAGAGGCTGGCACACAAAGATGTGTCTGTTCCAGTGCCATTAGATGACAACTTTGTACATGCTTTGACAGAGCTGAGAGAAAATCTCTGTAGGGCCCCCGCTATGGGAATGCCTGATTATAATAAAAAAAATTATTTGCATTGCTGTATGAAGAAGGGATGAGGTCTCTTAGTTTTGACTCAGTTGCACACAGGTGCAAACAAATCTGTGGCTTATTTTTATGCCATGGCTGATCCTGTGGCACCTGCGCTGCCTGGTTGTTTGAAGGTAGTTGCAGCCTTGAACATCAGCATCGAATAGTGTGAAGGCATTGTTATCTGTCACCCTCTTAATGATTTTGTACCCCACTCCATGGAGATATTGTTAACCTAAACCAATACACAGTATCTCACCAGTGCGTGTTTGACCCGTTATGAACAGGTCATCCTCGTCATGCCTAATGTCAATTCGAGGAGATGCTCTGTGCTGAATCCAGTGAGTTTACTACCTACCGCTGGTGAAAATGCTATTGAATGTATTGATGAGATTGAGCATGACTGTCTCAATGTCACTGAATTATACACCAAGCTAAGACCGACATTCAAGATATTCCCCTAAATGAAAATTATTACGTCATGTTTGTTGATGGCTCCTGTTTAAGAGACAAAGATGGTACTTTGAGAGCTGGTTATGCAGTTTGCATACTCTGAGCTGTTATTGAAGCTTCCTAGTTTCAAGTAGTCTTTTCTACCCAAGTAGCAGAATTGGTTGCTCTTACTAGAGCATGTGTGTTTCTGAACAGCTGAAAGTGACAATGTTCACTGATAGTCAGTATGGTATTGGTGTTGTTCTTGACTTTTGACAGTTGTGGAACCAGGGAGGCTTCTTGACCTCCTCTAGATTACCAATCCAAAATGGTGACAAATTGTATAATTCGGTAAATGGAATACAGTTGCCTGCAAAAATTGCTGCAGTAAAATGTGCTGCTCACAAAAGTCTACTGACTATGTAACTTTGGGAAATACAAATGCAGATGAAGTGGTCAGGTTTTGCACACTAAGCTGCACCTCCTTTAATGGAGAATGGAGCAATGAATCGGATGATGAGACAAGTCAACATTTCCTATTGACTGCTGTTGATACCAGGGAGGAAGATATAAGATTGCAGGAAGAAGTGACAGGAGAGGAACAGCAGAGTCAGGGTACAGCAGGATGTATCAAGAGAAATGAGGATCATATTTGGGTTTCAAGTGATGGAAGAGCTGTGTTACCAAGCAGATAGGTGGATGTTGGAGGCTATAATCCATGGTTAGACACTATCATGGACAAGCACATGTAGGTTGAGACACAATGATCGGATCTTTTGGACTGACATGGTTTAACCCCAGATTCAGAGTAATAGCAGAAGCCACGTGTCACAGGTGTGTTACATGCCATCAGATGAATTTAGGAAAGCACACAGTAGTTACACTCACTTACATAGGCAGATCTGGAGGGCTATTCAATAGGATATAGTTGGACTTTTTAGAGTTACCTGTATGAAATGAACTGAAATATATTTTGGTCATTGTGTGCATTTTCTCTCATTGGGTTGAAGCTTACACGACAAGGGAAATGGTAGTCTCACAGTAGTGAAGCTGTTACTTAGGGAATTGATTCTGAAGTTCGGCTTCCTGAATTCTCCAGAGTCAGACCAAGGGGACACTTTAACAATGAGGTCCTGAAATTATTATGTCCAGCACTGAAAGTTAAGCAAATATTACATTGCAGCTACAGACCTGAGGCTTCTGGATTGGTGGAGCAAGTCAATGGCACTTTGAAGTCAAGACTGGCGAAAGGATGTGCATCCACCACTTGAAATAGCCAGATACATTGCCTCATGTTTTAATGAGTACGCACAGTATGCCCGACAGAAAGACTAGTTAAAACTTAATTCTAGCAAAACTGAGATACTTTTGTATGGACAGGATAAATTATTTTGGAATATAAAATGGTGGGCCCCAGGATCTAGGTTTGCTTCCTTTACCAGTGCAGAAAGCAAAAAAAACTGGGATGATCTTTGATAATCAATTGTCGTCTGAAGATCAGGTCAATATGTTGGTGTCTTCCACTTTTTTTACTCTAAGGTTAATCAGGAAAGTCTGCCAGTTCATTCTGGTGGAACTCCAACAGACAGTAGTTATTGCTTTGGTGTTGACTAAATTGGATTTCGGCAATGCCTTGTATCCAGGGATAAGAAAAAAGCTACTTTCAAAGTTACAAACAACACAAAATGCAGCTACCAGGCTCCTGGAAAAGATTCCAAAATATCAATCTGTGTCACAGGCCATTAAAAATCCCCACTGGTTACCTGTGGAAAAAAGAATTGAATTTAAAGCCCTTTGTATCACCTTTAAGGCCCTACATAATACTGCTCACAAATACTTCCAGGATAAACTTAGCTGGTATGCACCTGCTCATAATTTGAGATCTGCAACCTCTAAGTGCCTGTTTGTCCCAAGGTTCAAATGAGCGTCATGGGAAAGCAGACATTTTTTTCTAAAGACCACAAAGTTATGGAATGTACTCCCCTTGAGGCTGGAAATTTGTACCACAATTTTAACATTTAGGAAATTGCTTAAAACCTGGCTCTTTAATAGCATTCTAACTGCTCCTCCTTTCTCCTTTTGTCAGGGTTAGCGCCAAGATGCCCACGGGCATTTATTGCACTTTACAAACACATGAAATATGGTTTGTCCCTGCATGAAATTATCATGGGAGGGCCATGAGCTTGCCAACTGTGCCTGTAAATGTGAACATTACAGATGACTCAGTGCTGGATTATTGCAAAGGACTTCCTAACATGGTTTTTTCTTTCTCTCATCAATTTGGAGAAGCTACAGTACAGCCGTAGCAGGAGCTTTGCCATGGCCTATGTCCAGGCAACTGGGTCATGGTGAAAAAGCATGTCAGGAAATCCTATTTTTAACCGTGTTGGATAGGTCCCTATCAGGTAGCTGCGATCACTACCACAGCTGTGAAGTGCGCTGGTCTCCCTAGCTTGGTGCACGCTAACTACACTCGCAAGGTTCCAGATCCCACAGATGATACAGCACCTGTTCCAGACAGGTCGATTAAAGCGAGTGCAAGGTTAGTCAAGCTGTTGGGGCTGGATAAGTGGATGCCACACCACAAGTAGGGTCTGAGTGAGTCAACATGACTGGTTGGTACAGAAGGGTTGAGACAGTATCAGCTGACTTATGTGAGCTTGGGTGCTGATGAAGGTCAAGTTGCTGTAGATAAAACAGCTGTACCAGGGGACAGTTGGCCAACTGAAAGAAACGTGCCAGCTGTAAAGTGCCTCCCACAATTGCTGAGGGGACTGAAGAGTCAAGTCAATGTGAGAGTGATGCTGATAGATGAGTAAATAGAAGATCAAAGAGAAAAAGACTACCAAGCCAAAAATACTAAGCACTTGAAAGGGCATATTTCACCGCCAATAATTGTGAGAAGGAATTTGCAACCTTTTGTTTTAACAATTCAGTTCAATATTCTTGAGTTTGTGATTGCATTGGAACTGAAGTTAGATGAACAAAGAACATTACTTTTTGGATGTGATTATTAGCGATTATGAGCTGCAAATTTATTAGAAACATTTGATCTTTATTAGAAGCCTTTTGAACATTTGCAAGTAAAAACACTTGATGAGCTTTCTAGAACAGTGGTTCCCAACCTGTGGGCCGGGGACCCCTGGGGGTCCGCGAAGCCTCCTCAGGGGCTCCGCGGCTGCTTAAAAAATGTAATAATATTAGGTCCCAGCTATCAATAATGACTCCTTGGGGGTCCCCGTGTTCCAATAATGATTCAGTGGGGGTCCCCGGGCTCCAGTATTGATAAAATGGGGGTCCACGGAAGTCAAAAGGTTGGGAACCACTGTTCTAGAAGATCAAGCACATTTTTGCACATAATTTGAATTTTTAGAGAAAGAGACTATTTTTTTATATTTCCTATGCTCCAAATAAAAAGGGACTGAAAGAGACAGTTGATATTTTAAGCAACATTTGCCTTTTTGCCTTCTTTTAATTTGTGAATTTGAATTTGTGGTCTGAAATTAGAGAACTCATGGAGATGAACAGAAGTAGAGGTAGTAAGTCTAAATGTATATGTGTGGGCTTAGTAGTTGTGACAGTTATTTTGATCATATTGTTGCTCACTGGATTGAGTCTAATAGCAACAAAGGAAGTAAAGAAGGTTAAATCTACAAGTGCCCAGACAGTATCACCTATCATAGTCTTCCCTTAACCTATGGAATCTCCTGTAGCCTTTTGTTAACAATTTTGTATCAGCATTTAATATATCAAGATATCAATATTATTATTTCAACTATGATCTTGTGTTTTCAATTGCCCCAAACATGAATCATTTGAGCAACGTTGCAAAAGAGAAAAGCATTGACACAGTGGGAGGGCTCTTTGAGCCCAAACTGATATTTGGTACAGTTTATGCCCATAGAAATAATCTGAACTGTATTCTTACCCCAGTAGAGAAAGAGTTCATTGGACAGGTCAAATAAAGGAGAAGGGCTATGAAGGCTAAAGTAGAAAAGGGAACATTTCTACAAAGTTTGGGAAAAGAAATGAAAGGTTCATTATCTTAAAATCAAGGATCGCTGGCTTTAATTTGGCAACATTTAGGGAAATTATGTGTATATAAATCCAAATCAAAGACTGGTATTCTTTTTGTAGAGACTAGTGAATGTAGACATGTGTTTTTGTTTAAAAGTGTTTAGACATTTATGCTAGCTGGACAAGATCCTGCCATACCAGGTGTCTATTTCATTGGTGGAAAAAATGCATATCACAAGGTACCAAAAGGCTGGTATGGAACATGTTACCTGGGAGTAGTGTTTCAAAAGATTTATCACGTGGACCATTTTAATGACCCAGTTTCGAATGAGAAATCAAACACCTGAATTACGAGAGGTGCTAGTGCTACTATCAGAAGGTATGATCTTGAACGATCTCAAGATAAGGACATTGTCAGTAAAAGTAGATAAAGTTATCTACAGATAAAGCAGATGCCTTCTTGTTAATGGGCACAGTAATGGCTCCTGTAAGATCAATGGTTTTACAAAGTCGGCTTGGGTTAGATATTCTTCTCGCAGAGGAGGATAAAGTTTGCCAAATGTTGCATGCCCAACAGTGCAGCATGTATATACCTAATAATAATAGGGAATTGAGGAATTACATTTCAATTACAACAAATTTGAAGCAGGACCTTAAGGAGTTAACAGCAACAGGTCCCTGGAAAGCAATAGGTTATTTTTTTTCTGCAATTGCCAAATGGTTTGGAACTCTAGGGAGAGGAATTGTTGGAACCATTTTGAGACCCCTAGCCTTGTGTGCCCTAGTTGCAGTTGGTCTTTACAGATTGTTCAAGAAGCTGAAAAGAATGACAGCAAAACGTAGACAGGAGACAATAGATATGGAAACTAGGAGAAGCATATACTATAGTGGCATCAAGTGGGTAGAGGAGTCCAGAGAGCCTTGCCTGGAACGACCCCTGATATTTTGACATGCCTCATTGAAAATGAGAATTGTGGTATTTGTGATGGCTTGATTCGCCATCAGAGTGGGGACTGATGTAATAGAAATATTAGTTTTATCCCTCATGTCACAGTGATCATCAATATGTGACAGTTTATGCACTGTATTAATCACAGTACTAATAGTTTAGTTGTAAAGTGATGCACTATGTCATATTAGCATGTATTCACTGTAGGTCAACTGATGAAACCAATGTGATACAGCATTTAAATGTCCTATTTGAAGTATTAATTAGTCATGATGTTATGTTTTAGAATGAAAACGAATAGTCTGCATTAAAACTATAAATTGCATTTCGGAAATGTTTCAAACTTGTATGCATATGCAGAGAAATGTAGTTCTGCACCATATTAACAGAAATGTATTAACAGAATTATTTCTTTAAAAGTTACTGTCACATGAACGCTAATAGATATTTATTAATGTTGAACTTATAATTTGAGTGTTAAAATGTGTTTCATTTGAATTATTTAATGTGTTGTTTTAATCCATTTGCGTTAACCTAAGTGAGGCCTGTTAGGCTCTGTATTCGTTACTGTGCAGAAAATGTTTAGTCATTCTGTTAACGCGAACCTTTCTTCCAGAGTTTGTTCTCATAAGAAAGCTAGCTCTGTAATATATATCTATTGTTCTATACTAGTGAGCCTGGGAAGGCGTCCTTGAGTACAGAGCATTCAGGACTGTGGACTGCAACATATAAGAGTGTTACAATTTGCATGGATGGGACCAGATAGGAATGTTTGCTACCTGTTGTTAATGGGACTCTTCAGCGATGTTGCAGTATGAATCACATGATTGTTTCCCACTGGATGTTACATCTTCAACATAATGTGGAATGATAGATGGATGAATAATCTTTCTCTATGAACTTTAATATACTGTTCAACAACTGCACTAGAATCAAACTCCTCTTTTCCCCATTCTTCGCTGCATTCAGAACCCCTTGGACTCTGAGAGGTATAATCCTCTCTGCCTTTGCTCTTTGAAATACCATACTGAGACAAAGATTTTTTCCCTTGACCCAAAGAAGAAGACTCTTGACCAAGCTTTTGAGATGCTGACACCTTCCCTTTTTACCTACTCTTTTGCTACATTTAGTTATTTGTTGCCCCAGATTTCCTTTTTCCAAATTCTTTTTACCCTTTTTGTTCTTTTGTCCACATGTATTTAACCCAGCACATGTTAATCGTTGAGTGGATAATCTGTAGGGTTTCCCTTGCACAAACTATCTATACTTAAATGATTTAAATTGTCTTAATGCTCATTAGAACTGAGTAACGCTTGTTTTCTGTACATCAGGTTATTCTTCAGATGTTCTGCATTGTATTAGTTGAATGTTTAGTTCTTTTAATGTTAGTTTGTTTGAATCTTTTCCGACGCCTTGTGCAGCCCTTGGTGATTTTGTATCTTTATAATTTTGTTTTGAGGATTGTCTACAAGACTTTGAGTCACAGCTTGTAATAAACCCCCCTAACCTTATTTCACACTGTAGTTTTCCTTGTGTGGCTACAATGGTCACACTGTGAAGTTGAGTTGATTACTGTGAAATTTAATTACTTTTTCTCCACACCTTTATGCTGGGTCAAAACATTAAATGACCTCGTAAAGCATTGATTCCTGAGAAGGAATAAACGCGACAGCAATACTTTAACATAATTCATAAACTGTCAAGTACAGATGATCACTGTGACATGAAGTGTGAGAAAGTAGCCTCTTTCTAGCATGGTTACCCCCCACTTTTGGCCTGTTTGTGAGTGTGTGTCAGTGTGTTTTTACTGTGTCACTGGGATCCTGCTAGCCAGGACCCCAGTGCTCATAGATAAAAACCTATATGTCTGTGTGTTTTACCTGTCTCACTGGGATCCTGCTAGCCAGGACCCCAGTGTTCATAGTTTGTGGCCTAATGTATGTGTTGTCGGTAGTACTTGACTGTGTCACTGAAGCTCTGCTAACCAGAACCTCAGTGTTTATGCTCTCTCTGCTTTTAAATTTGTCACTGTAGGCTAGTGACTTATTTACCAATTTCAATTGGCACACTGGACCCCCCCCTTATAAGTCCCTAGTATATGGTATCTAGGTACCCAGGGCATTGGGGTTCCAGGAGATCCATATGGGCTGCAGCATTTCTTTTGCCACCCATAGGGAGCTCAGACAAACCCATGCACAGGCCTGCTATTGCAGCCTGCGTGAAATAATGCATGTGTTATTTCACAGCCATTTTTCACTGCACTTAAGTAACATATAAGTCACCTATATGTCTAACCTTCACTTGCTGAAGGTTAGGTGCAAAGTTACTAAGGGCAATATGTATGAACACTTTTTCCCATAGACACAGAATGGGTAAAAACCTTTGATACATCTGGCCATAACTGTGAGGGCACCCTTGCACTAGCAAAGTTCAGGGCCATTTCCCAGGACTTTGTGAGTGCGGGACGCCATTACATGTGTGCACTACATATAGGTCAATACTTATTTGTAGCATCATAATGGTAACTCAGAATATGGCCATTAAACATGTCTAAGATCATGGAATTGTCCCCCGATTCCAGATCTGGTATTGGGGAGCCAATTTCATGCATCCTGGGGGCTCCACCATGGACCCCCAGTACTGCCAAACCAGCTCTCTGAGGCTTGCACTGCAGCTACAGCTGCTGCCACCTCCCAGACAGGGTTCTGCCCTCCTGGGGTCTGAGCAGCTCAGTCCCAGGAAGGCAGAACAAAGCATTTCCTCTGAGAGCAGGGTGTTATACCCTCTCCCTTTGGAAATAGGTGTTACAGGCTGGGGAGGGGTAGCCTCCCCAGCCTCTGGAAATGCTTTGAAGGGCACAGATGGTGCCCTCCTTGCATAAGCCAGTCTACACCGGTTCAAGGACCCCTTGTCCCCTGCTCTGGTGCGAAACTGGACAAAGGAAAGGGGAGTGAACACTCCCCTGTCCATCACTACCCTAGGGGTGGTGCCGAGAGTTCTTGCAAGGTGTGGGGGCTCTCTGGAGGGCTCTCAGTGGCTAGTGCCAGCAGGTGATGTCAGAGACCCCTCCTCTGGGTTATTTAGGGTCTCTCCTGTGGGTTCTCTTTAGATTCTGCTTGCAAGTTTCCTTCAGGAATCCTCTGGAACTACTACTTCATCCTCTGACCTCGGATCAACCGCAGCCTGCTCCAGGAACCGCTGTAACAGCAACAAAGTATCCACAAGGGATACTTTTCCTCTGCAACTTCAGCTCCAGCCAGCAACTGCAACAGTTTCTATGGTGTGCAAACTCTGTGGACTCCCTGTCTTCACCATGCACGAGAAGTGACCTAAGAAATCTCCCGTGGGGTGACGGAGTCACTCCCCTGCTCATGCAAGCACCTTCCAAGATGACGACCGCTACACTTGGACTCCTCTCACAGCGATGAGCGTGCTCCTAAGGACACAGAGGGTGGACTCCATCGACATAGACTGTCCTGAGGTCTTGCTGAAGCAATTTGGAGGAGGTAAGACCTTGCCTTCCCTGAGAGCTGCTGTACCCCTGTGTACTGTGTCTTCTTCACCCCCTGAGGCCTCTGTGCACTATTTGCAAAAATTCCTTCATGTACAGCCTGACCCACGTCCCCATCACTCCATCCTGCGACGCTCAACTCGCTGAGTTGTTCTCCGGCGGCATGGGACCTTCCTTTGTTGTGCTGCACCAACCGCGTTTTGCACCTCCTTTGTCCCCGTGTCCTGGGACTCCCATGGGTGCTGTCTAGCATCCTGAGGGCTCCCTAAAGTGCTGAGAGCCCCCTCTTTCTCCTCCCATAGAGTTGAGGCCCTCAGGTCCCTCCTGGGTCCAGCCAGTGTCATTTTGACGCAAAACGCTTTTTTGTCATAACCAAGGCTTGTTGGTGACTTCCAACACGAAATCACGTCTGCATCCATCTTCACGTCGTGGGGCATCTTTTGCATCACGCAGGAACCAGCTGGCATCTTCCTAGGGTTCATTCCTGCAGACTTCGACTAACCTGGGACTCTTCTTTTGCACCCTCTTCTGGGTTGGCAGGGGCTCCTGTCCTTCCTGGAACTTCTTTCGACTTCTGGGCTTGGTCCCCTTCTTTTGTAGGTCTTCATGTCCAGGAATCCAGCAGTTGTTGTTTGCAGACTTGGTTGGTTACTGCAAAATCCCAATCACGAGGTGTAGTGTGTCCTAAGGAAACTTGCAGTACTTTACTCCTGCTTTTCTGGGCTGTGGGGTGGAGTAATTTATTTAACTTTATTGTATTCTTACTCTCCCAGCGATTCTGCACACACTACGCTTGTCTAGGGGGGATTTGTGATTTGCATTCCACTTTCTTAGTGTATAGTTTGTGTTGCCCCGGACCTATTTTCTCCCATTGCATTCTATAGCATTTCCTATTGTTTGCACTATCCTATGACTAGTTACTTGTCTAATTTTGGTGTCTAGTGTACATATTGTGTATAATACTTACCTCCAGAAGGAGTATTGTCTCTAAGATATTTTTGGTACTGTGTCACCCAAATGAATACCTTTATTTTTGGTAACACTGAGTATCGTCTTAACTTGTGCATAAGTACTTTGTAACTATAAGTGGTATTGCATGAGCTTTGCATGTCTCCTAGTTCAGCCTAAACTGTTCTGCTATAGATACCTCTATCACACTAAGCTGCTAGAACACTACCACATTTCACTAATAAGGGATAACTGGCCTTGGTAGAAGGTGTAAGTACCCAAGGTACCCACTACAAACCAGGCCAGCCTCCTACAATTAGGTACAGTAATCAAGTTACTGATGTATCAACCTTAACGTGATAACAGTCTTAAATGCTCAATTTCAGCGACATTTTTTAAACAAAAGGTTGACCGGTTGCATGAGATGATGAGGTTAAATTGCTAACAACCCAAGGACATTGGAACTCTAAGTGGAATTGGATATTTCTGGCATTTCTCTCACAACATGAAAATACTTGGTTTGTTTAACACATTATAAATTGCCACTCAAAATAACACACACTAAAACGTCACACATAAATTCACCAAAAACCTCCAAAGGGCTGCACACAACATAACTGTCAACTACGTAGCCACCTATGCCGGTTCCCGAATTAACACCCTTCTCCAAATGAGGTACCAAGTACAAATAAAGCAGTTTACATGTTGCCATTGTGAGACTTGGCGTGATTGCTATTATCTTGCACCTAATTGGAATTTCGGTATGCCATTTCGTCTCCTCAGCTTAACAGGGTTTTCTCCTGTGGAGCACTAAAGATAACACTTTTTTGAATTTGATAACACGGTTTATGAGATACATACAACAGACCGGATTAACTTGCAAAAATAAACAAGCAGGTCAGCCAGACATATATATATTCTATGAATAGGTGCTGCGAGGATCAAGAAAACTCCCACGCCCTGCCCTCATAGCTGTAGAACTCCCTTTGCCACTCCCTCTGGCCTGCCTGCTGGCCACAGCTGTCAAGTCGCGATAGTATCAGGACTACGTTCCCCGGCATGCACAGGGGGCTGTCAGCGCATCTAGCCAATCAAGACTGAGAGGAGACGAAGGACGCAGACTTTCCTAATTAAATGTGTATAATAAAATGATAGTTTTTATCGGTTATCTCTTATACTTTTTACACATTCTGTTAGGGGATACAAATGCTAGGGAGTTCCGCAGCACCTCGACGGCGGGACGTAGGCGGTAGTGCAGCACCTGCCCCTCCTGTCTTGCAATGAAGACCCGGGAGTGGGTGCGGGCGGGGGGTGGAGTGCTGTAACTGCGTCACCGCCTCGTCCGCCTAGTTCAGTGTGCAGAAAGGAGGGGCGGGGGCTGCCGGCAGGAAATGAAATACATTTTTGATACAAAAATAAAATACGGAGAGAGAAGAGGAAGCGAGAGGAAGGGTAGCGGGGGCACGGGCTTCCTTGGCAACGCCTGGTCCTGCGCTTCTGCCGTCGGTCCACCCACTGCCGCCCGGTAAGCAATGGCGGGGCTGCTCCTTGGGAGGTGGGTCCTGGGCAGTAGGGGGAAGGCAGGAAGGAGGAGCGGGGTGCGGCCGCGGCCCGAGGAGGAGGAAGCTGACAGGGAAAAGGGGGCGATCCCCGGCGCTCGGTGGGTGGTGGTGGTGGGTGAAGAGGGAGAGACATTGTGTCCGCTGGCGACGCCCTGTCGCCGCCCTACTTCCGCCCTCCCCGGCCGGGCCGTCCTGTCTTAACCAGGGGAGGAGGGCGAGCCGGACCCGCCGCCCAGGAGGGGGAGAGGCAGAGGGGCTCGAGGGAGGGGGCAGTGCCCCAGCGGCCGCCATTCCAGGGAAAGGACAAGAGGAGGCGGAGGAGGCCGCCCCTCCCTCCATCAGCTCTCCCAGCCTCCGAGCCCCAGCGCCCGGCCTTCTTCCCATTGCACCCTCCTCCCAGGCTCTGCTACCTCCATCTGTCACCTCCGAAGTGCCATGAAACACCGCCTAGTATTAATGCTGCAGGATGAGCGGTATGTACAGTACCTGCCCCTCATACATAAAACCTCTATTCTCTAAGCAGTGTGCATTATTTCATGTGATGTTGTTGCTGTCTCAGGTTGTGGGCACCACCTCTAGGCTGTTACTTTACACCGGGGCGGGCTTCAAATAGTACTGTACTTTGTGCATGTGCTTTGGCATTTTAATTTCTTTACGGTTCAGAGATTTTAAAAAAACAAAAAAACAATTGGCACAGGACTATTGCATCGAGAGCACACACCCTCTTGGCCTAAGTACAATGGAATATTTACGAGCTACCTTGTTTTTCAGATTTAAAGAAAGAAACTATGGCCACAGAAGGAGGGAAGTCAACTGATGCAGATTGTAATAAAAAAAACAAAACATCAGGCTCGCAGGTAACGCCCCATGACTGCTCCCCCACGCCTCCCCTTTCCACCCACCCCCCCCCCCAAAAAAAAACACAAAACACCCACTGCGCTTTACTTTTGATTTGAACGTCAGCTAGGCCCATTCTCTCTGCTCACGGCTTTATTATACACATGGGGGCCATTGCCAGAAGCATTATGTAATTTTGTAACTGTACTTGGAGGAGTGGTTACAGATCCTGCCTCCAGAACTGTTTCTCGGCTACTGTAGCTTCTCTATAGAAATGTCAGCGGTGCTGTGTGGTTGTGAAACATGAATTCTGTTACGTAAAACGTGATGTTATCTGGAGACCTATGATAATCATTTCGTCCAAACGTTTCTCCAGACTAATGTACTCCAGTTATTTTTGACGAGTTAATGTGTATGGGAGAAGGTGAATGTTTGTTTGGGTTTACTTCCTAAATTGAGCTGTCAGAAAATATGGTCACACCTACAGGCTAAGTCTAAACCCGCCCATTTTCCCCCTTCTGTCTTTGAGTAGGACTCCCAGCCGTCTCCACTGGCCTTGCTCGCAGCCACATGCAGTAAAATAGGGACAACAGGCGAAAATCAAGCAGCTGGACCTCAACAAATTATCATAGACCCAAGCCAAGCTCTAGTACAGCTTCAAAGTCAACCACAGCAGTTAGAATTGGTCACTACTCAACTTGGTGGAAATACTTGGCAGATTGTGGCTGCTGCTCCTAATTCTAAAGAAAACAACATAGCTCAAGCCATGGCTATTGCTACAAGCACAACAGGCCCTACGAGCAGCAATAATGGTAACTCATCGCCCACCAAAACTAAACTGGGCAGTTCTGTGTCTGCCCCTGGGCAGTTTCAAGTTATCCAGGTGCAGAATCCGAATGGGAGTGTACAGTACCAAGTGATACCACAAATCCAGTCAATGGAAGGACAACAGATCCAGTTTGCTTCTGCAAATGCTACATCGCTTCAAGATTTACAGGGGCAAATACAATTAATACCTGCCGGGAATAATCAAGCTATTTTTACAACCGCTAACAGGACAGCTTCTGGGAATATCCTTGGTCAAAACCTTGGTAATCAGACGTTGCCTGTACAAATTAGGCCAGGTGTGTCTATACCACTGCAATTGCAAACTATCTCTGGCGCTCAGACCCAAGTAGTAACAACCTTGCCAATAAACATTGGGGGCGTGACACTTGCACTGCCTGTCATAAACAGCATGGCCGCGGGAGGAGCAACAGGTCAAATTGTCCAGGCCACAGACGGAGGACTTTCCAATGGGAATCAGCTGGTGTCGACACCCATCACCACTTCTGTCAGTACTATGCCTGAATCTCCTTCTTCTGCCTGCACAACCACGGTTTCTACATCTCTAACAAGTAGTGACACTTTATCGAACTCTGTGGAAACAGGCCAATATGCAAGCACACCAGCTACAACAGAAAATGCTACAGACGATTCGCAGACACCAGTTGCAGATTCAGAAGTTCAAAGTACTAGTCAGCTTCAGGCAAATGGGTTACAGAATTCTCAAGATCAATCAAGTTCACTTCAACAGGTACAGATTTTAGGCCAGCCGGTTTTGCAACAAATACAGATCCAGCAGCCTCAACAGCAGATTATCCAGGGTATTCCACAACAGACTTTCCAACTACACACAGGGCAGACTCTGCAGGCTCTTCAACAACAGCCTCTACATAATGTTCAGTTTCAAACATTAAGCCCTACTCAGGTTCTCATTAGGGCTCCAACGTTGACACCGTCAGGACAGATCAGCTGGCAAACTGTGCAGCTTCAAAATCTGCAGAGCCTTTCAAATTTGCAAGTTCAGAACTCTGGGTTGCCCCAGCAACTGACTCTGGCCCCAGTGTCTTCAAGTGGCAGTACATCTCTTGCCCAGATTGCGCCTGTGACTGTTACTGGTACACCCATCACTCTCAACACTGCTCAGTTCACTTCAGTGCCTAACATCCAGACAGTGAGTGTTGCCAGCCTGGGTGCAGCAGGTGTTCAAGTACAAGGCCTCCCACTTACAATCACCAGTGTTGGAGGTAAGATAGTTATGCCATTCGTGCTTCGTTACTATAGAGAGTATAGTTGATGTACAGCTCTTTAATACGCATGCGTTTTTAACTGTTGTGTTTTAAACTTCAAAGTAATTGCCACAAAAGATGCCTTCAGTGTGACTTTTGGGGTATTACTTACGTCGTTCATATTTTAGGAAAATAATTAGTTGTTATAGTTAACGAAACTCATTTATGTATGTGTGGAAAACGTGTCTACGCCCGGGTTGTGCCGTCTACCTAATATGTTGGTAGAAAATCATGTTTCTTAAATGCAGGTCCATATTTGCAAACTCATTAAAACAGAGTATTTAATATTTAAAAGTGAAGTGTTACATGCACGAATTATTGCCTTTTTAACTAAGTTGCAAAAAGCACTTTATTTATGTTACATCATAAAAACTAAATTGGATGCTGAGAACTGATATCCAGTTTTATTAGCATCTTCTTTTAAATTTCTTTTGATGATTATGTAGAGGTTGTCCCTCCCTTTCCCGACCACCCCTAACAAAATTCTGTTATTTCAGGGCCAAAGGCTGAACTAAAGATTTCCAATTTGTACATCTAGACAAGCTGCATCTGAACTTCTCTATATTCTGCCCTTATGGCACTGCCGCCACCCCAAGATCCTTTCAAAATATCCACTTCCTCTGATGTCAGGCACCCACAGTATCTACAATTCTGCAGGGTATATACCATGGGGTCGTCTTGTGCGATCCATCCGGCTCCCACTGCGTGTCCGTATGTAATTATTCAGGCACATGTCTCACACCTTGCTTCGCATGCACTAGAATCACCAGTGCACCTTGCAACTAAGGACACCTATTGGTCACATAGGTATGTAAGGTCTAAAACTCATTTTTTTAAATTACATTCTTTTTGTAGTGTGGGGGAAATGGCATGTTTACATGGTGCCGCTTTGTGACCTTACTGTAATACACTTACTAGCCTCTTTAGGCCCCTTAGGATTTCATTGGCAAACCTTTAGCTCAACCCCTGGTAGCTGCGGCTTTTAGCAAAAAGGCTTGCACAAAGGAACAAGTGTAAAGCATATAAACAGCACAAAAATAATTGAAGAAGAAATTGAGAAGACATCAAAGAAACCCAATGCCAATTTATAAAAATAGACTGTATTTTATGTATTTTTAGACACCACAATGAAAAACATCCACCTGAGGGTTCTAGAGATACAAAATTTGCAAGGTATAGTACATGAGAGCATTTCACTCAACTGCAAACAAGCATTGGCAAATTTGACATTAGAAACTTTTTCACTGAGAAGTTTGGGCTAGTTGTAATGTGGTCACTTGGGTCACTCGAGGTGAACAGCTCCAGTGGTGAGGGTGAGCCAGTCTTGTTTTTTGGCAGGGGGCGGGGGTGTCAAGATTCTCAGAAAGATTTACCTCAGCAGTTGAAGCAGTCTTCAGTCCGTTCCAGTCACTTTTACCCTCGTCAGGGCTCTTCTTTCACTGATGCAAGTGATGAAGGATGCTGAAGATGCTGTGGTTGTGATGTGGTCGATGGTGATCTTATTGCGACAGCGTCTCAGTCCACGAAGTGGGTGAGGTGATTCTGGTCACAGGGTCGACATCCCTCGAAGTTCTCTCGGTGCGGGCAGAAATCGTGTCTCTACCGGTTGCTCAGTATTGGGGTCACAGGACAATCATTCCTAGGTCAGTAACTCATTATCTGGAGTTCCTGGCTGCACGCCAGCAACACTCCTGGGTTCAGTGAACTCAGGTGCAACTTTGTGTTTGGGCCCTGGTGTTGCACGTTGGTGGTGGATAGGAGGCTTTTGAGCTACCAACTTGCCCTGAGAGGCTTCTTCAGCTGTTGTGTCCTAGTTCTGCAAAAAGAAGGCTAGTCAGCTGGCCCTGGGAGTCTCCTTGATTTAGCTGGGCTCTGGAGACAACTTCACCTTCAGGAGGGCATGACAGGCATAGTCCCTCTCATTTGCTAGTCAATAGATGGATCAGATGCAGTGCAGTTTCTCTTTGCCGGCTCCATTGTGCAGCAGGGCAGTCCTTCCCCGGTCCCTCTGTCAGTCCAGATGAGATCTGAGTTCACTGTGACATGAATGCCCCATTTATGGTTAGAAAATGCAGTCGGGGTAGGATGTGGTGTGTAGCCAGTGGGTTGACAGGTTCCCACCTCTCCCAGCATGTGGCGCTTTCTAGTCCAACTTAGAGGTGTGGCTACCAAGAGGGTTACATGTCCCTGAAAACCGGCCTGGCAACTGGTATCCCCCTGTCCTGTCCCAAGTGCCAGCTGTCTGTCTGAACAGTGGAGCAGCCCCTATCCTGGTTGTTACCTGCTTGTCCCTCAAAGGTCTCGTCTCCTTTGAAGATATCCTTTTAGGCCAAAAACCAGTGTGACTTCCTGCAGGAGAGAAGTTACTCCTCCTTCCAGAACAAACCCCTACTGTATCCATTCCTGGAAGTCATTAGCATGTCTCCCAAGTGGTCAGAAAGCTGTCCTTGCAGCAGGACCTTGTGTGCAGCTAGTATGGGCATAGGGGACTAAAGGCAACGAAGTGGCAACTTTGCTTAAGTTATACACTGCAACTTGTTACATTAATTGCGACCTGAGAAGTAAGTTGGGCTTATTGTAATAAGTTGCTTGATACCTTGGATGCCCCACTTTGGTTTCACAGTTACAGAGTTAGCACAGCTGAGGTGTCAGCGTATACTGTGTACTCACCAATTGGGTAATCAGGCTTTTCACAGTAAAAACAACGGTTTCACATTTTTACTATCAGAACATGTAAAACTACGTGTTCTGCCCGTGGGATATGTTGTACCCTGCTTTAGGACTCAATAAGACTGAGATGGGGTGACTTACACATACACCTGGGGGAAGTCTGGCTTTGCCATTACTTTAAATGACAAAGTCGGGCTTGCAGTCTAAACTGCTCTTCCAGCCTGCAAATGGCATGTTGTGAGTCTCGGTTTTCTGGAGTCACACCCTGGGTGCTGCAAATTTCTGGGAGGGTCTGGCCTGGGGGCAGATCGGCCTACTGTGATTTTGTTTAGGCCAATCTGCCCCCAACGGGGGTAGAAAGCATTGGACACCAGGGATTTTTGTTTTTGTCAGTTTCATGCAAGGGGCGCTCCACTGGGGGGCAAATTTTATTTTAGGCCATTTCTGCCCCCCTTGGGGGCAGATTGGCCTATTTTTGTAGGCCAAGGGGGGGAGAAACCACTGGACTCCAGGGATTATTTTTTTTACATCATTTTCACGCAACAGGAGCGACCCCTTAGGAAAGGGTTGCTCCCCTGGGGGGCAAATGTATTTCAAGCAATTTCTCCCCCCCCCCCCCGGGGTAGATCGGCCTATTTCTATTACTGAGTGTTTTGTTTGGGGGTGGGAGGGCAGCTCCTTGGGCAAGGGGGTGCTCCCCACAGGGGCACATTACTGTTGTCCCCCTTGGAGGCAGAGCCTATTTTTGTAATGCCCATCTGCTCCCAAGGTGGGGGGGGGGGGGGAGAGGGGGCAGAAAGGTCACCACAGACCAGGGAAGATTTTTTTTTTCTTCAAAAAAAGGGTGGGGGTATGCCCATACCTCCACCCCCAAATAAATGGGGACAATTTTTTTCTGCCCACTTGTGGGCAGATGGGGGCATTTAGACCCCGATCCAACACCTCCTGTGGTGGTGGGGATGAGGGGTCAGAAAGCCCACTAGAAGCCATGAATAAAAAAATAAATAGTGGGGTGGTGGCTACCAACCAGTATGGGCATGGTTATGCCCCACTCCAACTGAAGGGGGTGACAGTCTTTTCACATCTTTCCCCCACACACTAAAACATCTTATCCCACGGCAAGCAAGAGGACATTTGATTAATTTGGATTTTGGTTTTATTTTTGTCCCGTGAGAGCTTGTCGTCCCACTTGGCATGGTGAGGGCTACACTTTTTGGACTTTGGGATTTTGCCATGTAGAAAAAACTACAAGACCTAGACACATCTGAAAACTAAACATCTGGGTGAGTCCAGGGCGGTATGCTTCACATGCACCCTGCACCATTTTCTTACCCACAATGTCCTGCAAACCTCCAACTTTGCTAGAAATCACACATTTTTGCCATATTTTGTGATGGAACCTTCCGGAGTCTGCAGGAATCCACAAAATTCCTACCACCCAGCATTGTCGCATCTATAATGATAAAAAGTCTTCCCCCTTGTCAGCCTAAAACCGTTTTTTTTTCTCTCACATTGCCATTTTGGACCCGCGTTGGTTCCTCCTCATTTTGGACATGATTTTGGCTCTTCCCTGTCACAGGCACTTGGCTCACCTACACAAGTGAGGTATCATTTTTACAGGGAGACTGAGGAGAAAGCTGGGTGGTAGGTAATTTGTGCCGGTGTGGTGATCCCACACAGAAATGTGGGGAAAATGTGATTGATTTTTTTAAAGCTAAATTTGAGGTTTACTGAGGATTCTGGGTAAGAAAACACTGGGGAATCCACGTAAGTCACACCTCCCTGGACTCCCTCGGGTGTCTAGTTTTCACAAATGTTTGGGTTTGGTAGGTTTCCCTATATGGCTGTTAAGCCCAGGACCAAAATGCAGGTGCCCCCCGTAAAAATAGGTACATAGAGTTCTGGGGCATTTCCTGTCGCCGCACTAGGCCTACCCACACAAGTGAGGTACCATTTTTATCAGGAAATGTTGGGTAATGCTGGGTAGAAGGAAGTTTGTGGCTCCCTTCAGATTCTAGAACTTGGCAGCACCGAAACATGAGGAAAAAAGTGGTTTTGTTTGGCCAAATTTTGAGGTATGCAAAGGATTCTTGGTAACAGAACCTGGTGAGAGCACCACAAGTTACCTCATCCTGGGTTCCCCTGGGTGTCTAGTTTTCAGAAATGTCCAGGTGTGCTAGGTCAAAATCCACAGCTAGGCACTTTGCAAAGGAAAAATGCGATGTGTCCACATTGTGTTTTGCGGCATTTCCTGTTGCGGGCACTAGGCCTACCTACACAAGTGAGGTACCATTTTTATCGGGATACTGGGGAGAATTGTGGGTGCAAGGAAATTAGTGGCCCCTCTTAGATTTCAGAACTTTCTATCACCGAAATGTAAATTTGTTTGGGCCAAATTTTGAGGTTTGCAAAGAATTCTGGGTGACAGAACCTGGTGAGAGTGCCACAGGTTACCCCATCCTGGGTTCCCCTAGGTGGCTAGTTTTAAAAAATGCACAGGTTTGGTACGTTTCCCTAGATCCCGACTGAGCTAGAGGCCAAAATCCTCAGCTGGGTTCTTTAAAAAAACACGTCAGATTTCAATGTAAAAATGCGGAATACTTGGGGAAACAGAATAGAAGAACAAGTGTTATTGCCCCTTGTCTTTCTGTAGTTTTTTCCTTCCACATGTAAGACAGCGTGTAAAAAAGAAGTCTATTTGAGAAATGCCCTGTAATTCACATGCTACTATGGGGACCCTGGAATGCAGAGATGTGCAGACAACCACTGCTTCTCAACACCTTATCTTGTGCCCATTTTGGAAATACAAAGTTTTCCTTGATACCTATTGTTCACTGTTTATATTTCACAAATTGAATTGCTGTATACCCGGTATACAATGAAAACCCATTGCAAGATGCAGCTCTTTTATTGGCTCAGGGTACCTAGGGTTCTTGATGAACCTACAAGCCCTAAGTATCCCTGTAACCAGAAGAGTCCAGTAGACGTAACAGTATATTGCTATTGAAAATCCGACATTGCAGGAAAAAGTTACAGAGTAAAATGTGGAGGAAAATGGCTGTTTTATATATTTTTTTATTTTTTTTAACCTCAATTTTGTTTTTATTTCAGCTTTTATTTTCTGTAGGGAAACCTTGTAGGATCTACACTATTGACCCCTTGCTGAATTCTGAATTTTGTCTACTTTTCAGAAATGTTTAGCTGCCCGGTATCCAGCATTGGTTTCACACCCATTTCTGTCACTGAAAGCACAAAAAATAGTAAAAATGGGGTATGTCCCAGTAAAATGCCAAAATTGTGTTGAAAAATGTGGTTTTCTGATTCAAGTTTGCCTGTTTCTGAAAGCTGGGAAGATGGTTATTTTAGCACTGCAAACTCTTTGTTGATGGCATTTTCAGGGAAAAAAAACCAAAAGCCTCCTTCTGCTGCCCTTTTTTCCTATTTAAAAAAAATGATTTTTTTGCTGTATTTTGGCTAATTTCTTGGTCCCCTCCAGGGTAACCCACAAACCCTGGGTACCTCTAGAATCCCTAGGATGTTGGAAAAAAACGATGCAAATGTGGCGTGGGTAGTTTATATGGACAAAAAGTTATGAGGGCCTAAGCGTCAACTACCCCAAATAGCCAAAAAAAGGACTGGCATCTGATGGGGAAAAGGCCTGGCAGCGAAGGGGTTAACTTAGTCAACAGGGTAAGAGCCAATTGTGAATACCAGTTTAAGGGTAAGTGCACAGGCACTGAGGTCTTGGTAGCATGCCTCATCACACTCTGAGTCGAAAAACTACCAGGATCAATCCAAAACCTGTGGATGATCATATAAAAAGAGGCATTTCCTTACAGGTATGAATGGTTGGGTGGATTGGTCCATTGACAAAAAGCTATTGTGCTGATTGAGTAATTGTGAATTTCAGGAATGCCCATACGCCGAAAGCCCATTTGCACCTGTTCTGTCTTGCTCCTAAATTCTTAGGCTTTGTGAAGCTTTTGCTCTGAGTTTTTTTTTTACAGGCATCTAAATATAAAACCACAGCGTTACCCTTCTCATTTACTTGCAACTCCAGTTCTTTTTTCCTGTCCCACTTCTAATCACTTTTTTTCATGCTCTTGGAGAATGGCTGATTACCAAACCTTAACATTGACATTGATACTGCTAGTGTTGTTTGTTCGCTCTTAGTCAGGCAGGCGGTCCAAGTCTCTACTAATCATATTTTAGGAAACAAATTTGAAAAATCTACTCACCCACTTGCTATGGCGAGTCTTATTTTATCCGGTCAAGCTATTTTTAGGACCTACTGGACCCTTCGGCGAGTTAACAAAGAACAAGTGTTCTGTTCCGTCAGAAAGTGAAGGAGCGATAAAGACACCTTTAAATCTTATTCTTATTTTGTGATATTTGCTTTGTGTTCAAAGACAGAGGTCAAAAGTCAGTTTGTCTTCTTACAATGAATTTTCTTTCTGACTGCAGAGTTCCTGGATTTTGAAAGGTGAACTGTCTGACCTGCTGTACAAAGAGTGTGGAAGGAAAGGCTGTAGGGTGTCAGGTTTTTCCTAACATAACTACATTCAAATAACTAAGTCAAGTGTATAAACATTTTAAAATATATTTCAGAAGTTGTGAAAGCCCATTATTTGTA
This sequence comes from Pleurodeles waltl, assembly GCF_031143425.1. Classification (NCBI taxonomy): domain Eukaryota; kingdom Metazoa; phylum Chordata; class Amphibia; order Caudata; family Salamandridae; genus Pleurodeles; species Pleurodeles waltl. The sequence goes on along the minus strand of NC_090449.1, from coordinate 805,855,700 downwards.
CTTCTGTGTGACAAAAAAATATTTTAATAGGATGAAAACAAATTGGAACACTTTACTTGGTGATGTGCAAAGGATAAGTATGTTTTTTTTAAAACCCATTTCACACGTTATTGTTAATACACAATAGTTTTTTCACTAAAGATGCAAGTTAGTGTGGTGGAAGGTGTTTTGCTTCACTAATGACTGAGCTGAAACACTCATTCACTGACAAAAAATCTCTGGAATGTGCTTCTTAGTACAAAGAAGACATTTATTATTTCACTATGCAAGGTTCCTAAAAGGAGATTAGCATGTTGAAAGCACACACTTAAAAATGGTCACAGCAATAATATACAAATGATTCTCCACTGCAATATACACAGCAAATATATGTATCTATATTATAATGCAAAGCAAATAATGAATTAAAAAGTATGCATCACCAAGAGGCAAGGGCAAAACTCCTTCATCTATCTCCTATCCGCATCAAAACGCCACATCCCAGAATCAATAGAGGAGAGAGATATCAGTTATCCTCACGGGAAGGATGACACACTCCAGTGTCCTGGATGCGCCTGAGATCTGCTCTGTCCCCGGTCCATCTGGTCTCGGCCTCTTATACTTTAAACAAACGAGAGGAAAATTCCAGACTTCCCTCTCCCTGCAGAAGTTTAGTTATTCAAAAAACACTGATTGCTTTTGGCTAGCTTTGAAAATAACACGTCGGGATGTGGCCACTATCCCAAGGTGATAATCCAAAATCCGTTCCCTGCCGTCTGAGTACATTCTTATCAGCCTATACCCTTGGTGAGGAAAAAACACAAAAACAAGACAGAGCACAGTGTACAACGTGGAAAACTACTTGCAGATTTTAACGTGGCAGTGAAGCTAAGGCTAAGCTGAATACAAAATGGAGTCTGTAATTGGTGACCACTAATGTGACGTGGAGAGCTAAGCCAGGTGCAAAGTTGTGAAACACGAAGTCAGTGGTCAAAACACACATATCACTACAGGAGGGTTTTGGACATTTCTCGGAAATTGACTGTCTGTAAATGGCAGAATGCTTCCACATCATGCTTTAGTAATATAGTTATTAAAACTGAGTGTTTAAACAAACTGAAAAACACTCCTGCCCTGATGGCAATGGTGTTAAGAAACTAAGAGGCAAGTCCTAGATCATGTGCCCCCTATATGTGGGCTTGAGTTTTTATACATGAAACAAACATTTAGTCTATTTAATCAAGCAAAATCGTTTTTTTAACAGCTGGAATGCTGAGCTCCTATATTTGAAGGTCCACCAATATGTGACAATTAAGAAAAAAGGTGACTCTGTAAACTAAAATATTTGCCTAGGATCACATAATTTGAGACCCGTTTTTCAGGCCAAGTGCATGACAGGTCGAGTAAATTATTCAGTTTACTCAACCTTCAGGTCTAGTAAAAGTTTTATGATTTTTCGAGCCTTGACTTTTGGAACCGGCTAAGTCCAATGAGGGTAAAACCTTCTGGCATATAGTGAGTCAAGGCATTCCCAATATCACCATGAGACCAGAAGTATGTGTTCAACCTAGTGATTGGGTGAATCATTTTAAATTGTTTTACCTCTATTGCCCTCTCTCTCTCCCTAGACCTCGCTTTTAAACAAAGTAGTTCTAATTATGCAAGTGCTAGTGGATACATTATTCGTTCTCATTATTAGATACTGAGAAAGCTGCAGGTGTCCCAATTTCTTCCTCATGTAAGGGCACAGATATTTTACCCATTTTTTTAAAAGGGCTGCATAAACATCCCCAGTGATTACTGTCTGATCAGTCTCCTGGATTAATTTCAAAAGGTCTTCTCTAAACACGTTTTTAACAAATTAAATGACTGGGTCAGAGAAAATGATGTGCTAAATCATTACCAAGCAAGTTTCAGGGAGAGAACTGGACCTGTGGACACTGTCTTTTGATTTCTTGTGACCAAGTGGAGAGTGGTGGATACAGGTTTGGGTTAACTTTATGTGCCTTTGTCAGTCTCATAGCCGCCTTTGCCTTAGTCTAAAGAGTGAGATTGTGGAAAGTCCTTGCTGACGTGGGAATTCCCTCTGACCTGTTAAAATGATAATACATCTCCATGAGAATAGTTATGCTCAGGTTAGGTGGGGCCCAAAGTGTGGATTGAAAGAAAAAAACAGTGTTAATAATAGAGGACCCCCCTCAGGGCTGTGCTTAGGCCTCCAGTCTATTCCCCCTTTTCATTAATAGTGTATCTCTTTTCTGGCCAGTTGTGAAAATGATTCACTGACTCTACCTGGCAGAAGGTACTAACATTACATTTTGCTGATGATAGCCTCCTTATTTCAAAAGGTTTACAAATCTTGCTACATTGGTTTCCCTGTTTTGTGATATACTTGTGTTGAAAATCAGTTCCCTGATGACTATGTTTATGACCTTCAGCTGGCACAGGAACTTCAGGGGGAGATAAGGTGGGGACAGAATTTCCTAGAGAGAGTAAAATAACTTGATTATCTGGGAATCAGGCTAATCAGTTCTAACTCATGGGTGCCACAAATTACAAAGAGTTCCCTTCTTATCAGACCCAGGTTTGCCAAGTGCACATCCTTTTACCCAATTTCCTCTGCAGTGGAAATCTATAAAGTTGAAGCCATTAATGCTACTGTATGGTGTGGAGTTGTGATGATATTGTGATGCTGCAGAATTAGGGATTGACGAGAATACATTTATAAGGTCCCTATTGAAACCGAGTCAAAATGCTCCTTTATCGCCTTTAAGATTAGACCTTGTGCAGAAACCTGTTACAGAGGTTAGAAAATTAAGATCTATAGTACATTGGCTTTGTATATGGAACTTTCCTTTGCTAAATTATTTCAAGACGTCTGAAGAAGTCATGGAAAGGGTGAGCTAAGTTGCTTTACTCATCTAAAGAGTGTTTCCTGTCTCACCTCGCAGGACTCACTGACAGGACTGCCAACATTCTAAATCAACTCCAGGAGGAATATTCCAATGAATGATGGAACAGGGAGGGAAAGAAAACTGGGAAAGGTAAGGGCATTACAACAATGTCCTTTTTATATCGTGGTCTGAGAAATAATAGGTATAATCCAAAATCTATTACTCCAGTCTTAGCCCCCAGAGCTAATGCCAGGTTCTGGGAATTATTTCAAAAAAGGAAATTGTCTTCTCCTTTAGACTCTTTACCATAAGTATTTTTGCTAAACAATTAAAAAAACAAAAAAACGCATTGAAGTTTGAGGAATATTTGGATAATACTTAGCCACGATTTTGAAGATGTCTGTACTTGAAGTCTAGGTATTGTGTTTTACCGTCAGTTAATTATACATTGCACTGGCTATCCTCTGACAGTAAGGGCCTTATTATGAACGTGGCAGAGGGGATTACTCCATCACAAACATGAAGGATATCCCGCCCGCTGTATTACAAGTTTCATTATATCCTATGGAACCTATAATACAGTGGACGGGATATCCGTCACGTTTCTAATGGAGTAATTCCCTCAGCCAAGGACGTATAATGCATGTAGTGTTTGCATACAACATAACTCTCAACGTCTAAAATGTTAATGTAATCTACTGTGTACTATGCAGTAGTTTTTAAATCTGTGACATAGCTGATAGGTGTTTTTAGAGTTCTAATCAATTGTTCGATCAGTTAGTCTGTATGAAGCTACATCGATTTCTATAGGTGGTATTTTGTTGATTGATTTTACTATCTGACCTAATAATAAATGTTATATAATTCCTTCCTTGAAGCTGAGTATCTGACTGAAGGCAACTCCCTGTTATTCTAACCAATGTCCTTTTCAGATTGGTCAGTAACTTGGTGGATAAAGCTCAGATAGCGGTCTCCTTCTTGTTGAGTGGTATGAAATAACATGTCTTAAGTGAGGAGGGGAAGATGTCTGAATCATGTGAGCTACGGTAAATATGTGGATGAAGCAGGTGTGGGAGAGTAAGATGGCCTTGAAAATATGTTCCTGGGAATGATCGGATGGGAAGCCCTCTGGCCCTCTTGCCTTACAGTTGCTTGATTTAGGGCTCAAAGTGCTGTTTAAAGGTGACCGGAGATACTTGTCTACTTCTGCCATTTCATTTGTTAATATAAGCTGTACATTGACTATTGAGCCTCTTGTTTCTGAAGTCCTGTTACAGGTTGGTTGTGTTTGAGATGTTATATAGTTGCAGTGGTGTAGCGCAAGGCGTGCAACTGTGTAATTTTAGTAGCTCTACACTCTGGGTTGCCGAATTCTGAAAAAACCCAAAGTAGTTTCTTGAAGAGGGGCATTTGGCTTTGGAGGTCTGGTGGGTGTAGTGGAATATTTACATTCTTGATGGATGACATATAGATTCTGTTCTGCTGGTGACAGAGTTTTTTTTTGTCATTTTGTTTATTTGATTTCTTCCACAGACATTGTAAAGCATAATATTCTGTCTTGAGTTTTTTTTTTTTTTTAATCTTTTCAATGAGGCATGTGGTTCTCTTTCTGTGTGTAGGGCATGCGAACATTTTCAGGGGTAATACTTTGTCGAACCGTTCAGCAAGTGTTACAGCTATTCCACTTTTACTGTGGTTGGGGGGAGAGATGGTGCTAAAAATAAGAACCAGGTATCCAAAGATTGATATTTTCCACTGTATGTAGTTAGTCCTATTTGCCTCATGCTATAGTAGTTCATCTGGCGTGGAGATTAACCGAAGAGGAGGCGAGGTTCTGTTTTTTTCAGATTTGAGGAAGGTTTCCTTTTAGTTTAGCTTGTATGGTGGAACTAAGTTTACACCCAAGATGTGTCCACTTGGGAGTATTGTTTCAGAGACAAATTGAGATTGTTAATGGTTTTAGTTTTATCGTGGGGGATCTGCGTCAGTCAAGTTTCTGTAGTTAAATCAGATATTTGTATTCTGTATACTGTGGTGTCCAATATGGCATGTAGGAAAGCAATTTGTAATGCTCTGCAAAATACACAGAAATGAACAAGAGAATGTAGGTGAAGGTGAGCAGGGGAAAGAACGTGTTTCACATTTCATGATCTTGACAGCTTAAGGTCTATGACATGTTCTTGACAATAACTGCTAATCCTCCTCTGTAATTAAAGTGTGTTCTATGATGAGCATTCCATGTCCAAATGTGAAGGCTTCATGGAGAATCAGTGATATTTTTTCTACTACCCAGACTTCAGCTCTGAGTCAGAAATCATGTTGTAGATATTAATTGGCTCTGTCTTGCTGAGGCGATGGCACAGGGAAGTTGTGGAGGCATGAAGTTAGTGGTAAGGGATTGTGATGAGGAGTATGCAGGAGATGAGAAGCGGGAGATTAGGTTGTTGTGGAAGGCTTAAACGTTAGCTCCAGCAGGTAGAAAATGCTCTTCACATGGTTTGGGATATCTAGAGATAATGTAATAGGGCACTGGTTATTGAGAAATGGCACACTGTTACAAATTTGCCATTTCTGCAGGCTCACTCCAGATTTTGTTTGCTGAACCTTGTTTCTGCTGGCTATAGAACTATGTGTGCTAACTAATGGTAAGTTGCTTGATCTCCCCCTTTCAAAGGGTAAAGTTGGTATACTCCTGATTGGCACATTTAATTTAGTTATAACCTCTCAGTATATGGTATCCAGTGTACCCAGGGCCTGAATATTGAATGCTGTAAATCAACTGCAAAATTCACTGTGCCATCCACTGCAGTGGCACTGTAAAGTATGTCTTCAGGCCTACCCATTTTGACAGGCCTAAACCTTAATTTTAAATAATAATGAGTCATCTATAAGTAGGCCTTATTGCCCAAAAGGCAGGGTGGATGGTATTTAAAAGTAGGACATGTAAATGTTAAATGGTAAATATGCCCTTATAGTGAAAAAGCCCCAAAAATACTTTAGCAGGGTTGGCTGTTACACAGGAAAGCATTGGAATACAGTATTACACTTAATAAATGTTATCTACACTTAGGAAACCACTATGAATTGAATGTTTGGACTTTTTAAAATATTTATTACACACCCAATTCACTAGTGAGGTCGTATTTGTAATAAATATTTTAGAAATATTACTTTTAATAAGCTACCTTTGCTTTGCCTGAAGTACTTACAGGCTAAATCTGCACTTTTGTTTTCTTATGTCTGGCAGCCAGTCTGTAGCATTTCAGTAGGGGTGAATTAGGTGCAAATTTGCTCCCAGGATACGGACAAAAGGCCTTGGGTGTGGGAGGTGTTGTTATGGTCTTGACTGAGTGAGCTTTGGGCTGGGCACACGGACTTGATTGACTTTAAGGAGGCCTACCCAATGACAGCAGATGTAGCTAACACCCAGTCCTATATCCTTCTTTCGTACCCCCAGCCAGTCCAGCCCCTATCACAGCAGGGCTGTTTTTCATATCACAGTGTCCGATACTGCTGGAGTGTCAAGACCTGCTTGACTGGTCGGCTGGGGTATTTTCTATGACACTTGGCGTGCACTTCCAAGAAGCTTCCCGTGTCACAGGCAAATGTTAGCTGATGCTTGGACAGGGCCTTTCTTTTGTCTCCCCCTGCCATTCCAGGCCCCTGTAACAGTCTGCCTATTTTTTACATTACGGTGCTACAGCCTGTTTGACAGTTCTGCTGGGTTTACATATATTATCTGGGGCACACTTAAACGGAGGGAAACAGAATGCCAAAACAATTTGTGTGTATCACTGTCTGGTTGCCGAAAACTCAGCTTTGTTCCGCCAAATGTCTGTTTATTGGGGGTACATGGGCTGCCTAAAAATACATTTTAGTGTTAAATGTGTGAGGCCACGTTAGACTTCTGCCATCTTGAAAATGTCCAAAGTGGTTAGGGTTTGCCTTACTTGAGAAGTGTATTCCTATGATGGATTGGAACTTAAAGGAATAAACAAGGTAAAATCTTTGACCAGGACACACCTGGTTAGAGCATCTAACCCACGTTTCATCATGGTCAATGCCAGTTTGCACCTAGATGCTTTTATGCCATTTGTTTATTAAATGTTACTCTATTTTTCTAATTTGTGTGCAGACTTTTATTGTTTTGCACTTTTACTTTATACTGTTTCTGAACTCTATAAATGCTTTACACATTTACTGTCAGAGCCTGTCTGCTCTGTGCAATAGATAGCAGGTTCTTCAGCTAGGTTTATTTAGTGACTTCAGTTATTCACCATGACAAGGATTGTGATTATTATTTAAGGTGAGTACTTACTCCTTCAACCTATAACCCAATTTCTTATACAGAAGAAATTAATTAAAGGTGTGGAACGAGTATTGTATCCATGATCACAAGAGTAAAGAGTGAAGGGGAGAAATCGAGGACAGGGTAGCCAGAGGAAGGGAAGAGTGGCAGAGGCAGCTAAAAGCACCTTTATATAATTGTTTATGTAAGGAGGGGTATTTGGTGCACTGAGATGGGTGAAACACCTTTATATAATTGTTTATGTAAAGAGGGGTATTTGGTGCACTGAGATGGGTGAGAAAGGAGTTGACATGATCTGGATCACCTGTAACAAGGTTATAGATGTGATATGCAAGAAAGTGTGCTGGTGGTTTAGAGAAGGTTGGCGAAAAGAGGATAGGAGAAGGAGTTTTAGGCTAGGTGGGAGTAACTAAGGATCATAAGAGTGTAATAGCAGTTGGATATAAGGCGGACGTTAAGGGAGAATTTGTAGGGAGTAGACAAGGTGGGAGTAGATGTTTGCAGAATGGTTAGGGAATAAAAGTTGCAGCAGTGTGGGAGTAAGTAGGATATAAAATATAGACTGTAGAAATAGATGGGCAGAATAGGGAGGGACCAGTAGTTAATCTGGAGAGAAAGTCCACACAAAATGTAGGATCTAGTGAAAGGCAAGGTAGCAGAGGTGGGCAGGCTGATTGGGTTGTAGAGGGATTAGGCAAGGGTGGAAGGAGCAAACAGATTAGGAAAGTCGGACGGGGAGGGGTAGTGAGGTCATTGAAGAAATGCCAATTATGAGAAATTTGATTATTAGTTTAAGCCGATGATAGTCCTTTTTCCTCTTTAAGTAATGTTGGTACTACTCCTTACTAGGTCCAGTTAGGTCTCAGTAATTAAACCTGACCTTAACCATTGGTAGCTGCCACAACCACAAAAAGGCAGGTTTAACTTAGGAACAAGTTGTAATGCATTTATCACTACCAAACCAGTTGCAAAGTAGGAAACACAACCTAATAAAAATACCACTCCAGTTTATAAAAATAGACAAAATGTTAAAGGACAAGTAGACACCAAAACAACAAAAAAGTATGTAATGTAGCTGGAGATGTGATTTTTCAAAGTTTCTAACCCCAAAAAGCAAAAAATGCCAACCACGGGTTACTGGTCATGCTAGACTGGGTCACAGTCAAAAGTTTGGGCCAGTCGTGACGGAGTGCCGGTGGGATACAGGGACCAAGTTCCTCCCTGTGCAAAGTTTACCTTCTGACTTCATTGTTTTTCTAGAGAAAAGTCTTTGTCAACTAAGGTCAGCGGAAGCTCAGGGTGCTACTTGGATGTGAAAAAGGGTCCATTGATAGTGGCTGGTTGAAGTGCAGAACCTCGGTGGGAGCACAGACCGGAGCAGAAAGTTTGACGCTCTCAGTGGTGGGAAAACTCAGAGCAAGCATAGTCTGGGCCCAGGAAGGTGTTGTCATATTTTGGATGGTGCTTGACTTGGGTCTCTGAAGTTTTCTATGAACAAACGTAGAAACTTTTCTGGAAGCCAGCATCCTTTCAGCAGGGTAAACCAGAAAGTTGATTCCGACCAGTAGTTCGATGTCGACATCTGTAGTCCATTGTTAGCCTCCAGTTTTTTATGCAAGACGCTCTGAAAAGTTTCTGAATGTACAGTTGTTGGGAATACGCGTTACCACCATTATGAACAATTTTGGCGTCTTCTGGCGTACTTGCAAACCAAACAATCAAAAGATTTGGTTGAACGCTTTCTTTATATATCGATCACTTGTACTGGGAACCTTTAGCAAGGGATATTTCAATTAGGAACACTAACACAGACTACTCTTATGAGAATAGGAGTGAATACCTTTTTCTGAACAAGGAAGCTCTTGCACAAGCCTTGACAACCCTTGAAAAAGTCATGGGGAGATTGTCCCGGACGAAACACGTGTTGGCCAGGCTGCAGGTTTAATTGCTAAGGAGTATCAATGGCATAAAACGTATTTACTGGAGATATTGGATATATGACGTGTGCCTGATTTCCGCTGCTCGAAAAAAGTTATTGGGAATGGCCTTTTTTGCAGGGTTATCCCCAAAAGTTTTGCCTCGGACCTCATACTTTTGACTGTGTGTTACATTTTGTTTTTGCTGGCCTTAGGACTCTAGACACTTTACCACTCCTGACCAGTGCTAAAGTGCAAGCGCTTGTGTCTAAATTGTACTGGTGATTGGTTTATCCATACATGACATATGTGATTTACTAGTAGGGCCCTATTAAAGTGCACTATGATGTTTCCAAGGCCTGTAAATCAAATGCTGCTAATGGGCCTGCAGCACTGATTGTGCCACCCAAATGAGTAGCCCTGTAAGCATGCCTCACACCTGCCACTGCAGTGTCTGTGTGTGCAGTTTTAAACTGCCATTTCGACTTAGCAAGTGCACCCACTTGCCTGGCTCAAACCTTCCCTTTTGCTGCATGTAAGCCACCTCTAAGGTAGGCCCAAGGCAGTCCCATGGGCAGGGCACAGTGTGTTTAAATATTAGGGCAGGTACTGGTGCGTTTTACATGTCCCGATAGTGAAATACTGCTAAGTTCGTTTTTCACTATTGCAAGGCCTATTTCTCCCATAGGGTAACATGGATATTGCCTTGACATATCTTTTAAGCGTCATTTCCAATTGGGAGCAAATGGAGATATGGGGTTTGGGATCTCTGATTCACAATTTAAAAATACATATTCTGGTGAAGATGGTTTTTAAATTAGAAGTTTGAGAATGCCACTTTTAGAAAGTGGGCATTTTCTTGCTTAGCCATTCTTTTTTTGTGGAATACATATCTGCGTCAGGATGACAGTTGGGCTGTTTGTGAATTCAATCTGGACAGTCACATAAAGGAAGCAGAGGTGTGCCCTTCATATCCTTATGGGTCTTCCTGAGCTAGAGTGGTGGGAGGAGCTGACACTTGCACCTGAATAGGGATGTGTCTGTCCTTACCCAAAGCAGTCTCCAACCCCCTGGAGTGTGTCTGGCAGGAAAGGCAGGGTCTTGGGCACTACAATTGGTATAAGTACTGGACCTCTGACACCACATAGAATTCTTCTGGACTGAGGACATTCTGCCAAGAAGAAGAGCTGAATGGTGTAGAAGGGACTGCCACTCTGCATGTTGCCTTTCTGTGCTGGCCTGCTGCTTGCTGCTTTTGTCACAGGAGTGAAAGTACTGGACTTTGCTTTCTATAGCCTGTGCCCAAAGGTTGTCCAAGGGCTTAGACTGAGCTTGCCTCATGTTAAAACGTCTCAGCGACATCAACGACTTCATCTACCAGCACCTGGGCTCTCTTGTTGAGAGTCCTGACTCACCAAGTGGTGCCAAATTCAGTTCCTGGGCTCCTGGAAGTGAGTTCTGGTGCAACCAAGAAGAAATCAAGCACATGAACTCCAGAGTGATGTCAAAACTGGCGTTGCTGGCCGACTCTGCGCAGCTGCCTGCACCGGAGCCCTGATACAAAACAGGGTTGGTCTAAGGTAGGGATCAGTAATCGAAATTACAGAAGAAAGAGTAATCAACGCATTCTCCGTGGTAGAATAATTTACCAAAAATGTATTAATTACAAATTATCTCAGGCAATTATGAGTTATGAGATTATTTCAATGACAGAAATGTCTAAATTCTGGCAACATATATCACAAACATTACATACATAATACACATCACGAGCCATGAACTGTTTGAGAGCACACCCAAAATTATAGCTAATTAGGCTGCAGATGATTTGGCGTCTAGGTGTTGTCCCCAGCTTAATCTCTTGAAAAAGGGATGGTGGTTACTTGAACTCTTGGTAGTAGTAATCCACTTGAATGCGATGATGGAAGGTTTGTGTAACAAACACTCAAGGAACTTTATCTATTTCTTCATAGGGTTCCTATTGGTGTAGGCCAAATGATCTGTGGGGTTGAATACCCTTATTGAACCCAATCTCGACGAGGTATAAAAGGTGTCAATGCGTTTTGGCCTCTCCAGTCAGGGCCTCATCAGGACTAACATGGGACAACACTGTCTCTACAGCAATTGAAAAAGAAAAGTGAAGCTAAAACTATGACAACAACTGTACATGTTAAAAACTCTAACGCATAGACAGTGCGCTAAAGAAGCTGTGTGGAATGTTGGCACCTTTATATCCCAGCACACAGAATGCCACACGTGGCACACGCTATATACTAAAGGTGTGGCGCGAGTGTAAGGAAGACAGAGTGTAGGATATCACTACCGGACGTTTATACATGGTAAGAGCGTCTTGTATGACGGGAATGGAAGGGCAATGAATACGTTCATGTGAGAGTAAATCTGCCCAAATGCTTGATGGAGTGCGCCTCGCCGGATCCGTATTCTAGGTGAAAGCACACTATGGTTACAGCTTAAACAGGGGCGAACATCCTTCAAAGTTAAAGAACAGGCTATGTAAGTCATGAATTAAAGTGATATAAGACTTACTGTTTGGTAGGAAAGGAGGCGCAGTCCTGTCTGGTGTATGCGGCTGAGTCCGCAAGTAGCTGCCACCCAGTGGGGACGCAGGAATTTAAGCCGGGATCTATCGGCGTGTGTAACATCAAAGTTGCCATCTGGCGGAACAAGCCTTCGGCCGGGGGTGCGCGCTGGTTTTAAATATAGCACGCGTAACCGCAGGAGCGCGGCAAAGAAAACAGAAAAGGGGCCCCAAAGGGTGGCCATTTTGGAGAGGCTAGAGAAACTCCAACATTGTGTGTGTGTAACTGCGCCTATGTATCGATGTAAGATCCGGCAGCTCTCCTCGGTGTGCGCGACTGTGATAACACAAAGGATTGAGCCCTCACCTCACCTTGCATACTACAGGTAAGCCTGGGTTGACAAGGGACAACTAAAGTAAAAGAGTCATGAACACGCTGTAGCAAATTGTATGGCGAAGTAGTGAGCCTCCCTCCTACAGGGGTTATCAAAGGGTACTCTGTTATTGTGGGGGGTGACCAGTATACTACGTCCTGGGAAAATGCTAAATTGTACATGAATATAACCCTGGCAAGTCGTGAATCCCAGGAGGGGACGCAAAACAATGCTAGAATACCTGTCAGCCCATCCTTTTCATGGACACAAATACGGCATGTGTGGAAGGCGCAGAGATTGCAGTTATGTGTTATACTCAATATAAATAAATCCGTAACAAAGAAACATTGTTAAGCGAAAATCACAAACAAGTGAAACCATTGTGATTGTAGAATTATGCATGTAACATGGCCCGGACCAATGATCTTTCCATTAAATCAGAGACCATATTTCATCAATGTCATTTAGTCCTTGGCTTGCTGGGTGGAGTAACCGTGATCTGCAGCACAGGCCCAACATTGCTGCAGCTCCTTCAAAATCCCACCACAGCGTGAGTCCAGAGTACCTTGTCACCGACATCCATGACACCTGACTCAAACTCCGCTGCAGCACCTGTGGCTCCAGGGTGTGATCGCAAACACCTGAAGTCCACACCTTGCATCTTGACCTGCTGGGTTTATTGACCTCGCCAGGTTGTAAGGAACCAACAATTCACTCCCGACGACACAACACCTCCCCTGCAACCATAATGAACCAACGCCTCACCTACCCGGAAGCAGCAAGCATCCAGTGCCGCACCAGTGATGCTTCACCTCCTCGACTCCATGCAAAGTCTTTGTTTCCTCGTAGTTTACCAAGGTACTCTACCTAGGGGCCATGCAACTCTGTGACCGGCCCTCCCTCCCTCGTGAGTGGCGTCTGACTGTTGGGAATGACTCTGTCAAAGCACCATGATATCCTCAGTTGGAGCTAAGCTATTTCTAAGATTTACCCTTTGAAAATTCATATCTTTGCTTGTGTATGTTGGATTTTTGTCGTTTTGGTCTTGTTCTACTCAGATAAATATTTCCAAATCTTCTAAACTGGTGTGGAATACTTTTGTGGTGTTTTCACTGTGTTACTATATGTGCGTGTGCGTATGTGTGTGTGTACGTACAAATACTTTACACATTGCCTCTGAGATACGCCTGACTGCTCATGCCAAGCTATCAAGGGGGTAAGAAGGGGTTATCTTGTCTGTGTGACTCCCTTACCCTGACTAAAGTGAGAGTCCCTACCTGGACGGGGTACAAACCACTTCCAACTAGAGACCCCATTTCTAACACCAATTTTACACTTTGAAAGGATAAAACAGTCCATTCTAACACTAAGGGTCCAGCACCTTCTGGGCACCGCTTGTGGGTTACCACTCAGTTTGTCAGAAGCCAGCAGCAGGAGCTAGAACAATTCCAGTTCAAACTGGTAAGCTGCATTCAAAAGAGATATAGACATCTTACAGCTTTTGTGCTCCTGAAGCTGAACAGAGGACTAGCAAGCTAGCCCTTGGAGTTCACTCTTAGGTCTTGCTACAAGTTGAGAAGTGGTCCAGCCGTTGGGGTTTCTCGCCACAGGTTTAACAGCATGTGGAGACCTTCTTCTGTCGTCCACAGATCCAGAAATGTTCTGAAGAAAATATCCAGCAGATCTGCATTTTTGACTGGTGCCTGATCAATAGGGAAAACGTTCATAAGGACTACCCTACCCACTTTGTCATCACATCCTGAGGACTTGGCTCTAAACAATCCCCAGAACACTATTCTGCCAAAATCCAACATCACAGAACGTTTCATCTCCTGACCAGAGCTTAGGACACATCCATGAGAGGTGTCTAAAATGAGAAACTCATTATGTAAAACAGTTCTGAAATGGGTGTTCGCACTCTCCCCACCTTCCCCCTCTCCCCCCTCTAGATTTTGATTGATACCACTCTGGCTACTTTAATATTGGCAGGGGAAGGCCTTGTTGTGAGTTGCATCTGCCTGCAACAGGGAATGCCCCTTTGAAGTTTCTACCATTGAACGGTCACATTCCCCCAGGATATCCTTGCATGAGGTCATGCCATCCACCAGCCACAAAGCGAGGCGAGCACAACTGTCAGGAAGTCGATGCTTCCAAAAATCACCTGCTTCTTGGGAGTCTGTGGGGGGTGGGGGGGTCTGGCCTAAAGTGACAACATGTGTACTACTCCCAGGAAACCAGAGCTTCGAGACAGCCACTAGCATATTAGGTTGAAATTGGTATGCAGTGTGGACAATGTCTAGAGTCCAGCTGGGTGGGGAAGGGTAACTAAGAGGTAACTAACTATTGGGGTTCCATGAAGTGATGAGTAATTGGCCTGGAATCACTAGAGTAGAATGAGCGTGGGTGGGTTAGAGGGATCCCAGAGTAAGCATTGGCGTTCTGGCTGAAGAGTACAAAACACTCAAATGGAGACATTTCCTCTGGAAGTTAATCTTAAACTCTATATCCTGTGACTGAATGTTATGGCTGGATGTCCTGATGGGAGAGGTTAAATAAGTGAAAAGGAGGTTAGAGTGAGTGAAGATGCTGGGTCTGTTTATCCTGTAGTAAATTTTAATCTTGAGAAAACTGTCCATGTAAGCTTTAGAAGAGGGTATTGATTCAGAGTAGGCTGTTTAAAAGAAAATGAGGGTGGACGTTCTGGAAGCCAAAGACTCAGTTGCTGGGGGACAATGGACTTGACTGGATGAGTCAAACAGCCCCGTCATCTAAACCTCATAACCAAATATGCAGTTTTACAGCAGTAAAAACATTGCTTAGGTGAGACAGAAAATACAATAACTGTATCTCACATGCATAGATTTAGACCTCTTCAACTCATCAGTTAACTTTTTCCACTGGTGCAATCCCCCGGAGACATCTCCTCCTGGGTCTGCATCACCTAATTATAGATTGTTCATCTGTCTCGTTTAGGTGGGATATACCTTGGTGGAAGTTCACACAGGTGCTATGATCTGAGATCAGGCCTAAACAAAAATGGAAAATACCAGAGTACAAGGGAAATATCCTTTTGAGCTGAGCCTTCGGTTACGTGATTTGCCATAATCCACAAATACAGAAAATAAAGTTTCTGTTGCTATGAATATATTATATTTCATTTTTCATATTATTTGCTTGGTAAATTATTACAATAAATAACCCGGGAAGGGTAATACACCTTTCATAAATGAATTATAGTGTGTAATATACATTACTACTTGGAAAATGTTATGTGCTGCCTTTGTTCTAAAATATTTCATATGATCTCATGCTAAGGTTGCTTTCAATTAATTGTGATGGAAGACATTGCAAATGGTTGACTGTGTTTTAGGGTCTCACCCTTTGTCATAAACTACAAAGGGTAAACTCCTGCTTGCCGCATGGAAACTAAGGGCCGGATTTTAGATCTTGGAGGACGAGTTACTCTGTCACAATGATGACTGATAATCCATCTGCCGAAACTGTTCTGACAAGTTATAAATCAGGCCCTAAATAATCACTGTAATGTGAGCAAAAGAGGCAATAGAGGAAATGTCTTTCTATGTAGAACCGTCTTCCTGCTGCACCGATGACATTAATTGCGCAGTGGTTAAACTTAAATAATTATGAATGAGAGATACAATTAATCGATTTCTATAAATGACACTTCAAATAACGTGGGAGAAATCAGGAGGTAGTGAATGTCACTCATGGTAGCGTAGTCATGGTCAGACAGTTGCTTGTACAGTGGCTGATGAATGGCCCAACAATCTGTGTCTCTTTTTATATAGATCACATGAGCTCTCGGAATCTACTGAAGATGACCTTAGCCACACCTGAAAACCCCATGAATAATAGTCTTTTACTTGCATTTGCTATTCTTCGACCCAGGCTCAGTTCAAATCTTTGGTTTTGTTTCTTCTATCTCTGTGCCAGTAATGGCTTTATCCTTAGGGAAGAGTGAGTCAATTTAGTGTACAGCCATGACAAGCAGCATCAGCAATGCACAGAGGGAACGAGTGCAGACAGCAGATGTGGGTTCTTGAGGATGGAAGAATATGGAGCTGTGCACAGTGGCGGAGAAGTCTGTGAGCCACGCACTGGATCAGCATTACCCACAAGTGAGGCCTCTCTTAGGGAAGGGTGCAGCTGGGGAGCCTGGAGAGTTCGTGTGTACTGTCCCTCAGGGACAGGGGGCAGCTGGCTGACTCTAAATGGTACAGTAATGCTGGCAAAACAGGAGGCTTGTCCCTGTGGGATTTTTCTTGTTACTTCATTGGCAGAACTCCATATTCGATAAGTGACTGTTATGATCAACCGATGGCTGATGACTCAACGACCAATGGTTTAGGGGTGCCCCTCCATGGCCTCTCTTTACAGATTTTATTAGTAGTCAGGGGATGGAGACCTTGGCAGTTTATTTACCATGCTGTTTTCTTGATGCGCTTTCAAGATAGTAAAATAGTAGCTGTTCAGAGGGTAATTTAGGCTGATGAGTTGTTTATTTTTTGCCATTCTTTTTATTGAATTTTCTATTTCATAAGATGCAGGAAAACAGTGAAAAATACTTAAAACAATATGGCTTGCCCGTTTACACCATATGCCATAAGCAACAAAAAAACAACTAAACACTTGGTAATACACAAAAGCACGCCTCATCCAGTGATACCCAATCCCCTTTAACTTTGCCTCAGTATATAAAGGATGGTCACCCAAGTGCAATGTTCCCCAGAAATCTCTTAGAATCAGATATGTCTGGCCTTAGTGTGGTCCCAAGTAAATTAAATCACTACAAATTGCACTATCACCCATGGGGATATCTTGACACTGAGGTAGTGTATGTGCATAGCCCTGATTGGATTGGTTAGTTGAAAAAACAGGCCGTCAGCTTCTGGTAGAATTCTGAAAAAGAGGAAGATTCTCTGATGTGGATTGGGAGGTCTACACGCTTTTGGAGCGATGGTAGAGAATGCCTGTCCTGATCTGGTTCTGTGTATGTGTGGGATATGTGCTAATTGGAGTCTAGCAGAGCAGAGATATCTAGGTGATTGTTGGAAGAAGATGCAGTTGTTCATGTAAGTGGGGCCTAAGTTTTGTAGTGCCTTGAATGGGTGTGTGTGGAGTTTAATTTGATAGCATTTGTATAATAGGAGCCAGGAGAGCTCCCTGAGGTGTGGTGTGATGCGAGTTCTGGAAGGAGGTTGAGGATGAGTCTGACTCCTTAGTTCTAGATGGTTTGTAGTCTTCTGGTGTGTTGCTTGATGATCCCGGCATAGAGGGTGTTCCTGTTGTCCAACTTGCTGGTGATGATTTTTCTGGTCTTGCTTGGGAGCTATTTGAAGATCTTCCTCAGCATCTTCAGGGTGTGGAAGCAGAATTCACTGATGGGGTTGATTTGTGATGATTTGTGATGTCATGTCCATTTGGCTGTTAATGATCATGCTTAGGTTCCCAGCTTGTGTGTGGGTCAGAGTTCGGCCAGCCCCAGCTGAAGTCCTGTGGCGAGGTGTTCTTCCCGAAGATCACTACTTCTGTATTGTCATGTTCAGTTTCAGACAGTTGTCTTTCATTCAGGGAGGGACTTCGGTCATGCAAGTGGCAAACTTTCTTTTATTTTGTTGGGTATCTTGTTTGAGGGGGAGTGTATAGGCTCTTAGATTGTTACACCCCACATTTCTTCCAGCTGATAAGTTTTTGGTCTTTTATCCTATTCATGGAGCTACATTGCATTTGTTGTGGTAAGTGGTGTGGGCAAAACATGTTTCAAGAAGAGCACATTATTTAATTCAAAATGTCCAAAAAACAACGTTTTGTTGTTAAAATAAAAAATAAAGGTTCAAACTTCCAAAAGTCATAAGAAGTAAGCAAAACACAAAAAATAAAAGGGGAAGAGGTACCTTCCGAATATAGCTGTGCCTGTTTGTTTTCCAATTCTACTGTTGTCTTAAACAAAGAAACAAGAAATGTGAAGAAAATGGGGATGGGATACAGTAGAAGTGGGATGGCATACAAGAACAGTTACTCTCCCACAATGTGGAAAAATGTAAAGCCTGAAGATAAGAAAGTAGGGAACTATGGACAATGAAGAGAAAAATGTAGAAAAATTTAGACATGAGCATAGAGAACCTAGAACATTTTGAGATATACACTTTTGCTAGTGGAGTCCGAAAAGTTAGTGAATGCCTCTTATGTTTGAATTTTAAAAAAGGCTTGGTATTCAGCAGGTTGCTTTTTTTTTTTTTTTTTATGGCCCAGAGATAACAACCAATCATACCCATGTCCCAGGTGCCCTTTGCTGAACTTCGCCTTTTCCCTTGCTCTGCTAGAGTGACTAGTACAATGGAATACATTTATATAACTAATCAATCCATCACTAGTCTGTCACATGACCTTGCCTTTTTGTAATGCCAGGGCTTCAAAGGTATACAAATTCAAAATCTAGCTCACAGCACTATAGCAAGTGGATAACTTTTTGGCTGCTGAGACAGCCATTCATGTGCTGAGACCCTTTTTTGACGTTTGGGGCTCTTCAAGCTTAGCTTTCATAATTGTTTTCCACAAAAGGTGTCCAGGCCAAGTTTCTTTATCTTTTGTGTTGCAGCCTACCAGCTGTCTGGTTTGCTAAAAATATCTTTGGGAACTGTTAAAATTTTTTACCTAGGAATGCCTTCTGCTCATTGATTGCCATTGGCTTTGTGGTTTGTAACTTACACTTTCTGGCTTCCCATTTGCAGGTTTTATTTGCTTTAGGCTCTCCAGGTCCAGTTTGTCCCACCTGTTGCCTAAACATTGCCTTTTTTTACCCTTCCACAAACTCGCTTTCTATTAACAGGCCTTTAAAATCTTGTTCTTGTCACATTTGCTGTGCATTGAAAGACCGAGGTCAAATGTCAGGCACTGTCTTCCAAGGATGCTTGTGTACTTTTCTTTCTCTGACTTTAAAGTGAGAGGATTCATGTGACAATCTCGCTGGATATTGGGGGTAGGAAAGAGTTTTTGCTAGCACACGGCAATGTTTAAATGAACTGTAGAGTATTTCAGAATATATCAGAATTATGAACGCAGAAATTAAGCAAATTTTGTTGTTATTTCTGAAGTATGTTGGAAAGAAATACTTTAATATGATCAAAACGAATCACTAAACTAGGTGATGCAATATCCACACATTTTTATCTATTCACTGTATTGCATTAGTTTTGTCAGTTACACTGTATGTCTACAAATGTAATGGTCATTTCAGCTGAAAATATGTTGTCTGTTATGGCAGTTTGCTACCACACCATGAATACTCCACTCTACTCTGCACCTCTCAATACCTTTGCACTCTACTCTGCACCACTTCACTTTACACCACACCACTGCACTCTGAACCACTCCACTCTGCGGCACTGCAATGTACGCCACTTCACATTACGCCTCTCTACTGTACCCTGTACCACTCTACTCTGTGCCAGTGCACTCTTCGTCACTCTACACCACTGCACTCTACACCACTCCAGTCTAGGCCACACCAGTCTTCTATGCACAACCCCACTTTACGCCACTGTACTCCTTGCCACTGCACTCTATGCCAGTACACTCTACACCAATGCACTGTACTCTGTAACACAACTCTATGTGCATGCACTCTATGCCAATCCACTGTATGTCACTCTAATCTACTCTGCACCTCTGCACTCAATGCCAGTGCACTCAACACTGATTTACTCTACACGTTACACTCTGTGCCACTGTACGCAACTGCACTCCACCCTGCACCATTCTACGCCATTCTGAAATGATCTACTCTATGCCACTGCTCTCTACTCAGCTCCACTCGACTCTGCCACTGCACTCTACGCCACTCTACTTTTAACAACTGCACTCTATGCCACTACACCGTCACTGCACTGTTTGCCACTGCACTCTTCTCTGCATCTCGGTACGCTATGCCACTCTATTCCACTCCACAACTGCACTGTCACTGCGCTCTCCACCACTACACTATACTCTGCAACACTGCGCTTTCTGCTTCTGAACATTACCCAACTTTACTCTGCATTACTTCTCTCTGTGCCTCAACACTATTCCACTGCGCTCCATGGCACTATACTCCACTCTGCACCACTCTATGCTATTTTTTCTGCACCACTCTGTGCCACTCAACTGAACTCTGCACTCTATACTACTCGACTCTACACCACTGCTCTCTGCATCACTCAACTGTGACTCCACTCTGCACCACTCTGTCACTACGCCACTGCACTCTACACCACTGTAATCTGCACCACTTCACTCTGCACCACTGCACTTTGATATGCACCTCTGTGATCTACACCACTGCATTCTATGATGCCGCATTGTACGTTGCTGAATTCAATGCCATTGCACTCTAAGCCACTATACTCTGCAACACTCTACGCCAATACACTCTGTACTAGTCCACTGTACTCTGTAACTCCAGTGTATGCCACTCTAAGCGACTCAACACTATACCATTCCAATACACGACAATCTCTGCCGCTTCACTCTACAGCACTCTACTCCACTCTTTGCTATCCTATTCTGACACTACACGGCACTTTCCTCTATGTCACTAACTTTTAGCTATGCTGAACAGCAGCCACGCTGTTGATAAACATGGCTTAAACACATTGGCAAAGCCAGTGCTTGTTTCTGATTTGTTAGGGATTTTAAGGGAAACCAGGTTTTGTGGTTTCCCCTGGTTTGTTTTTGTTTTCCTAAAATTGGTATCAATGTGCTCTGCTAAGATCATCATCTTTCTAGGTTTCAGCTGCAAGCAAAGTTGTTAAGAATTCTTTTTCTTTAATTCCCACAGTTTTTCAATTTTTTTAAGTGGTAGCTGATTGCTCATGTTTTATGGTTTTTACCTATGTGCAGGTGTGCAATCAAATCAGCTTTGAAACTCGGGACTGGACCCTGAAAGCTGAAAGGTAGACAAAATTCCTAAATTGATCAAGGGGGTCATTAATGTAGATCGCTCATGGTTTTCCTACAGAAATTAATCATTCAATCGAAAAATAATAAAACTAAGTAGGAAAAAATAGCAACAAGTCAAAGCATTTTCATCTGTGATTTTTTATTTTTTTGTCCTGATGTCCAATTTACAAAAGTAATATACCTGAATGCCCATCAGATGCTTCTGGTTGCAGAAATATATAGTGCATACTTGTTATCCAAAAGCAAGGGATATCAGAGCCAGCAACTGAGGTGCAGTTTATAATAGTTCATTCTGTATCAAATATGCCTCTATTTATAAAGTAAAATGTAATGAATGAAAAAGGAATATGAAGGAATCCTATGTATTTTTTAAACATGCCCTAGATACTGAGTTTAGGTATAGTGGTTATATGCACAACTCTAATTTAGCTTCCTCATACTATCACGTGATTACCATGGCACTATGTAAAATGTTTTTTCTTCTTGCAAACTGAATTAAAATTGGAAGCCAAAATGGAGAGAAATTCGCATGTTATACTAATCTATGTCCTCACTCTTCTCCCAGTTAAAATGGAACCCCACTATGGTGGGTGGGCCTATCACTGGCAACAGGAACAGATGAAAACGGTGACCATATGATGTCATTGTGTTATTCACGTGGTCCTCGGTGTCGTCCATTTGTCTCTTACGTAGTCGGCTCCGACACATTAGGGGGGGATACCATTTTTATTGGGAGTAGTGAGAAATTATTAGGTGGTAGGAAGTTTGTGGATCACTGCAGATTCTGGAACTTTCCTTCACAAAAATGTGAGAATAATGTGTGATTTTATCCAAAGTTTGACATTTAGATAGCATTCTAAATAAGTAAACATTCTGGGTTCCATACAAGCCACACGGCCCTAGGTATCAGATATGGCCAGTGTTCGTAGGGTTCCCTCATTGCCAGCTGATCCAGAGTTCAAATGGCTGTATAGCCATTCCCTGTGGCAAAGTATAGAAAATTGAGCTTTTTCTTCTTTGTCAGTATACATTTCAAAACTTTTCACAAAGGAATCCAAATGTCCTCTTGCTCTCTGTGATAGGAGTGCTCTAGTCCAACGTGTGCAGAAGTTTAAGGATTGTGAGTATAACCTGATGTCCGGATGGACTGGCTTCTACAACGTTTTTTAACTGTCCATAGACACAGTGGGCTTTCTGCTCCCCTGGGTGCAGATTCACAGTAAATCAAACAATTTTTGTCATGGAGGTGGTGGATATTGGTGAGGAGGGTAGAAAGGCTGATAGCATTTTTGGGATGGACGCATGGCCCAGTTTGGGTGTACTAGCTTGCTGATGCCTGGGCAGTCCGCCTCCACCCTATACTTAAAAAAATAACAATACCGGGGGTCTAGTGGACTTTCTGCCTCCCTGGGGAGAGATAGACTTCAGGGCCCTTAAGTGGTGTGGAGGTAAGGAGCAAAGCTTGGGCGGGTCACCCTACCCATGCTCCCCTCAGTTGTCTAGTGGGCTTCCTGGCCCACACAGGAGGTGGGCAAATTGGGGGTAAACTTATTCAATCTTCCCCTCCTATAAAGAAGGGGCAAGGAGTGCCTGCTGGGTCCACTATGAGGGTGGGCATGATTAGGCGTTTGAGTGGGCTTTCCCACAAGGTCTTATTTATTTATTTATAGACTTAGATCAGTGTTAGGCGAACTGAAATATGTCTCCCAAGCAGTAATCAAAGTGAAACGAGTATGTGCTAATGGTGCCGACTAGTTTCACATTGTTATTGTGATGTCAGGGGCTGCACATCATACTGTTAAAAAATAAATAATAAATCTCTGGATGTGAGAGAAGTGCTTTCCTTCCGTCCTGCCATTATGTTTTTTTTACAAAGAAAATGTTTCTGGCTCTTGCACCTTGCATTGGATGAACCATTCATATCCACCACACTACAGAGGTATGGTGGTGTCTGTGAATGGTTCGTCCACTGCATTAAATTGGTTAGCATTGCCTGCTTATTAATAAGGCTATTAGGCCATTCAAAAGAAGCAACTGTCCTGCAGTTACAAAGAACCTTAAGGAATACATTGATGGCTTGCTGCGTGTTGAGATGAAAGTTCTCTGCACGGTTTGGTAAAGCTGTGCCAGCCTGCCATAAGTATTTGTTACTCACATACTTGGGATTGTAGACCCACTGAGTTTGACAATAATGTAAGCCTACTAAAGGTGCTATGTCATTTTTGTATTTTTTTTTTACCATTGAAGGTTGGAATCTGATGTCACAGGGACACAAAATTAAGCATGTATCTGAAGAAGGAGCTCTGGATTCTTTTACGTTCATCATGTCTAGGGCATACATGAAACAGGTATATCGTGTCTATGTGCTGCACAAAATGATGGTCACTTTTATGTCAACCTAGTGATTTCAGCCCAGCCTGCATTTACACTGTAATTGTCCTTCCTACCCAGAGTTATGTGTATGTGTGGGTTGAGGAAGTCTGCAGCTCATTCCCTTTACCTGGAGCAATTGTTCCTGTCTTGGCTGGAATTCACCCTTCTCTTGTTTCCTGTGGTTTAATCAATGCATGCAACACCTAGAACAGCAAACCTGGGCTTTCCGAATGGGGGCTTATGGTCTTATAAGCCTGAAAACACTGGCTAGCAGCACTGGAAGGACTGGAGGAGTATGCAAACATTTAGGTGATGAAAACTCGATGGCTAGCTCTAGTCTCTTGCTTTGCCCATCAGAGTAGTGTATGTAATGGTCTTTTCTGACAAAATAAGGTTTGGTCTTTGTCCTCAGGATTTCTTGGAGACCTAGGCCCCAGTGTAGGTGAGAAGATATTGGACCAGAGGAAGAATCTGTGCTACCCTCTTTGCAAACTCAACTTAAGTTTGGGAATTAACAGAGAATCCTTGCTGTCATGACGTGTGAAGAGACAGAGTCTACCTTGCTTCAAAGTCATCAGCTGGGCTGAATCATCCTAGGTGGACTGAGCTCATTCAGGGGGTGCAGTGCAGCTGACTCAGATGGCATCATCTAGGTCATGAAGCTGCAGCAAATTGCGATTTTTAACGACTCGCAAAAGCGGATGTACAACAGTGTCTCACATATTGTTTACAATTTGTAAATGGTCTTAAGGGACCTGCCTCATTAATATTCAAGAGGCAGGCTGCAATTTGCAGCCCTTTTGGGAATGGTCAGCACTCACAGGAATTATGGCCTGCTGGGGTCAGCAGACCACCAGGTATGTGTCTGCTTTTTAAATAAAGCATTTTGTTTTTAAATGCAGCCCATTTTCCTTAAAGGAAAATGGAATGCATTAGAAAAAGTACATGAACAGTTTCAGTTTCTTTTTTTTCAGAGTAGGCAGTGGTCCGTGGTACCACTGCCTGCTCTGAAAAAATGTTGCATCCCCCATTAACAAAGGGGAAGGGATCCCTTGGGAACCCCTTTCCGTTTCCGAATGGGTTACCACACTTTGAAATTGGTTGTAACTGCAAATGGTTTGTGACCGCATTCCCGGTTGCAAAACAATCCTATATCCCCCTGCGACTTGCTATTAGGAAGGGACGCTCTTGGCAAGCCCCTTCCTGATAGCGAGCCGCAAACCCTATTTTGCGAGTCAGTAATAGGTTACTGAGTCGCAAAATAGGATTGGTACATGGTACAGGGCAATTTAGCAGACGCAAAAGGCAAATGTGTCCGTTTGCGACCACTAAATAGCTTTGTACAGCTGGCCCCATGTCTGATTTAGTCCTGGTTGGAACTATCACTTCCATTTTTGCTCCTAGTTCTGTGGGTGCTACTTGTTCTGTGGTTAAGCCTACCCCTTAACCGAGATATATTAATATTATTATTATTATTTTATTTTTATTTTTTTCACAAAAGCCAAAGAAACGCTGCACTACTGGAAACAAGATACGCAGATTTTAATCTCAAAGGCAGGCTGCAGAGCCGGGTACCACCACACATTTCAACATTCTGCCTTCCTCAGGTGGTATCAATCTGTTAGCACATTACTGTTTTCCAGCCCATTTTATAGGCACACAAGAAATGATGGGATATGTATTTGCAATTACTGCTGAATACATAATTAATCATGGTGCAGGCGCCACAAGTCTCACAGTAATAATCAAAGTTAGTAAAGTTCCATCATTTGTGTCACTCTCACAATATTCTTGCGCAAATTATTGGTAGTGTTCTCTTGCTGTTGACAGTGTGTACATCTTTAAATGCCTGCACCATTATTGGCAGTAAATAAATCACTTGTTTAAACAGTACATCTGCGTGTCAGGGAAAGTTCTTAGTTGGTGCCCCTTTCTCTGGACACTCTGGGCATTAAAGGGCCACATGAGCAGTGTGGGGTATGAGTTCAAAAAGGACTCTGCTCACCATATTCCTTGATGAGTTAAATTCTTTGATTGTTGAGTGGCGCCAGGCGCATTGGAAGTAGACAACCTCTGGTCCTTTCCAAAGTTAGGACTACAAATTAAAATGTAGTTTAAGACCTTTGGAGAGTGAGCCTATCTGGACCCATTGACTTTGAATCAAGTGATCATAAGTACCAGAGACGCCTTGCTTTTTGGGGTCCAAGGTTATTTTGGTGTTTTGTTTTGGGATTTACTTTTTTGGGTTAAGTAATTGCTTTTTGCTTTTGCATCTCTTCTTTTAGACCCTTTAGTGATAGATTTGCTCCTGCTGAGAACTAAAGGCAAAAGCTTGTCAATACATTTCTTAGAGGTGCCCCAAAGCAAGCCTTGCCCTGTAGCCAGTGTTAACTGAAGAACTTTAGGGCCTGATTTAGCATTTACCAGACGGCTTACTCCATTACAGTCTGACTGATATCCTGTCTGCCTTATTACATGTGCCGTATGACAAAATGCACTTGTAAAAAAGAAGACAAGATATCAGGCCCCTAATAGCTAGTGTTAAGGAACTTCTATAACATTTATATTATATCTTAACCCCAGAATATGCTAGCACCTTTTTTTTTTCTAATTGTATTTTTTCAAAACTGAGTTATTTACTTACCTGTTAAATATTATGTATTTTCTAACGATAAGCAGTGATTAGACTTTTATATTTTTGAGTGATATTTACCTCATCATACTAAATATGAATTTTAAAGTCTTCCTACACCTCGAGTATTCCTTAACAGGTTGTCTTTGTGACCCTTAGATAATCAGTTACCTAAAAACAGTAACTTGGTTATCCTCTTCAAATACATTTGTTTTGCAGCCCTGGAACACCAATAGTAAACTGCGGTTCTCACACATCCCAATGCCAAGAAGCCACTGACTACGCAACCTTGTAAGAAAATGGTCCTTTATGTATGGTCATCCCCAAGTTTTTCGACTGATGCTGCTGGTTTTTCAACTCTGAGAGTGCACTAGGCCTTCTAAACAGGCCTTAGAGCCAGTGCCATGGCCCTAAAGTGTATGTCACATTGGCTATACCCAACTGGAGATGGCTTACCTAGCTTTAGATACCTAGTAAGTAATACCCTGGTACCCAGGACATGTACGTTTAGGGGTGTACTCCAGGGCTTATAGCACTGGTTTTGCCACCCTGGAGGTCCCCGAAGCAGAACTAATCTCGCAGTCCACCACTGCAGACCGGTATAGCATTCCTGCACTGCTAGCCCTACTTTGCCATTGAAAGACATTGTTTTACCTTGAATACATTTGGTCGCCCAATTGGAGAGTACAGGGTTATATGCTGACCCCTCAGCTGTGCTCCTGAACAGTGCAACCAAAGTAGGCATGCTAAGGAGTCAAACAACTCGTTACATTAAGCTTGACTTGTATCTCAAGTCAAAATTAATGTAATTTGTTGCTGTGTGCAGCTTTAGCAAAGCTGCCACTCTGTTGCCTTTAAATCTCCCAGGCACACATGGAGCCTGCTCCACAAGACAGCTTTGTGCCCTCCTGGAAGGACGTGCCAACAACTCCCAAGAAGGAGTACAAAGAGGCATTGCAGTCTAGTGAGGTATCACCTCCCACCTGCTGGAGGCCACTTAGGTGTTAGCTCAAAAAGACAGGCTTCAAAGGTGAAGCTGCTTTTAAAGAGCAGATGTGGGACACCAGAGGGGAGGGCTGCCCATTGTTGAGGTAGACAGGCTGGAACAGTGAGAAGAGAGGAGAAACGAGTTGCCAAACCAGTTTCCCCAGGGACGTGTAGTCCTGAGGTAGCCACACCCCAGGAGTGGGCTAGGGAGGTATGAACACTAAGAAAGGGGTCTTGCCATCTTCAAAGTGGGCAGTATGGTGCATCCTAAGATGGCCCACAGGAAGTGGTTACCAGGTGGGAGTAGCCCATTGGCGACCAACGGCATCCTGCCCTGAAGCCACTTTCCAAGCATAAGTGGGGCACCCTTGGCACCAAGACCTCGGATCTCGACAGGGGCAGATGAAGGACTGCCCTGCTGCACCGAGGGACCATCAGAGTGAGGCTGTACCGACGAGGACTGAACCTGGTGGATAGTGCCGAGAGTCACTTTGCCTTTTGTGTCCTGCTCAAGGAGACACCATCTCCAGAGCCTGGTGAAGTCAAGAGAACGCCACAGGCCAGCTGACTGCCTCCTGTTCACAGAGACACACCAGCTGAAAAAGCCTGCTAAGGCAAGTTGGTAGCCCAAAGACCTAGGGCCGCTATCACCTCTGCTGTACACCACCGAGGACGAGACCTGATACACAGAATTGCAACTGTTTGAGCCCAGGACAGCTGTCAGAGATTTGCTAGGACCCTCAGAAGGAAAGTTATTGACCCAGGAAGGGTTGACCTCTGATCGTGTCAACGAGCGACTCTTAATCCATTTTCCACTGGACTTTGGCCAGACCAGATAAGGCTTCATGGTATGTCCACCCTGCAGCCAGGACCCCTCACCAACTTCATGGACCCACGAATCCTTGCGGGAAGGCTCCCATTATCTGTGTCACATCCCCAGCATCCTTATAGCATCTCCAGCATCCTTCATCCTTTGGCCCAGAACCACTCCACAGGAATCCATTGCAACGTGGATAAAGTGCCTGGAACTGTTGAAGAACTACTTCTCCTGTAAAAGTAACTGTGCCTGTGGACCTTGCTGGTCCCCCTGACTAGCTCTGCGCCAGAGTTGGTTGTGCCAAGTGCTTATGACCGACCACATTGACTCTTACCTAAGTTTTCTTTTAAACAGTTTCTAAGTGTCCAATTCGTTGAATTTGCCAGGACTTGTTTGCACTTGAGTGAAATTGCATTGATTTATTTTTACTTGTAAAATCTAAATGCCCTGAACCCTCCTGTGGAACTTTTTCATTCTAGTGTCCAAATTGTTATAAAAATACAGTCTGTTTTTATGAATTGGTGTCGGACTTCTTGAGTGTTGTCGATTTCTTCAGTTGTTTTGGTGCTATTTAAAGTCTTAACACTTGTTCCTCTGTGTAAGCCTTGCTGATCAGTGCCACAGCTACCCATGATTTAGCTAATGGTTCAACAGATGACACCTAAGGGTCCTAAATGGGTTGGCAAGTGTATTACATGGTGAGGTGGCTTTACCACCATTTAATGCACCCCGTTTCTCCATACCTCTACAATAGGCTTGGAAATAAGTTTTCCCATTCCTTGCTTAGATTCAAAGCTTTGTTCTGGACAGAATTGTGAGTTTGTCGTTTGACTGACTTTACTCTTTGGCCAAAGATAACTAACATGGACTTTCTTTATTGCCCACGTTGTTTGAGCTGTGTGAGAGTAATGTGATAGTCACTAGAGATTTATATAACCTGTTTTCTTTAGCGTTGGATAGCATCACACATCTCTCTTATGGTTATGACTTAAAAAGGGATACTACCCAGAAAGGTGATATAGCCATCTAGAGCAGAAAAGAGGCTTCTTCTGTGAACATCCAGAAATACATCCATCCTTCCTGGGTATCAAAGAAATTGCTATCCTATTTCTATTTGAAGGCAAGGCTGACAGTAGGTGCTTGGGATCACACAGTCTGAGAAATACTTTGAAATGATTATTGACCTAAACTGTCCTTATTCTGTCTGCATCTTCTAGTAAGTTGTGTTTTTTTAAAAAAGAGATCCAAATTTAGAGTATGTACAAGTACTTCAGTTGTAATTAAAAATGTTTTAAAATTAAATAATATGTTAGCAGTTCTCCTTAACTAACACTACCCTACCATGCACAGATCACGAGTGTCCTTCACAGTCCCTTTGAGAACTGTTTGAAATTCAGAACTATTAATCGTGGCATGCAAGGAATGGTGAAGGCTAGGCCAGGGATGCTTAGTAAGACACTGAATGTACTGGTGTCATATTTTTTTAAACATCTAAAGTTCAGGTCATGTTCTAGACAGAGAATGGAGACCTTGCACAAATTGGAATAACACCAAGTGACTAACGTTTCATAGATTTTGTAATAAGTTCGACATTCTATTGTATCAGTTTTGGTAATTAATATTTTACAGGTCAACAGCAGGGACAGGAAGGAGGATTGAAACTACAGCAAGCCACCTTAACTCCAGTGACTGTTTCAGTTGGGGGTATTAGTAATGCCACAATTAGTGCTCTTAGTCCGGACCAGATCGCCCAAGTGCAATTGCAGCAGTCCCAGCAATCTTCAGACCAGGAAGTAACACCTGGCAAAAGGCTAAGAAGAGTTGCATGCTCATGTCCGAACTGCCGGGAAGGTGAAGGAAGGTACACATCTACTCATTTGTCGACTTTTATGTCTCTCTATCTTTATTTTGCCTAAACAATTGTTTAAGCATTTCATGTATTTGATTTGGATCTGAATGCATTGCTTTAGAAATGGTTATTATCATTGTTTATCATATTGTTTTATTATGAACTTAAAATGAATTAAGGCTAACCTAGGTTTAAACTTTTCATTTTGTTAGAAGCACTAATGAACCAGGAAAAAAGAAGCAACACATATGCCACATTGAGGGCTGTGGGAAGGTTTATGGCAAGACATCTCATTTACGAGCACACCTACGTTGGCACACAGGAGAAAGGCCGTTTGTTTGCAACTGGATTTATTGTGGCAAAAGATTTACACGGAGTGATGAACTTCAGAGACATAGAAGAACTCACACAGGTGGGCATGCCTGAGTCTTAATTTAAGTGTATTGCTTTTGAGCTTACAGTTTACATAAATTTGCTATCTTGAGATCTTGATTTTAAGAATTACTGATAGAGGGCAAAGAGAACCACATTTAGGGGGTTATTCTAACTTTGGAGGAGTGTTAATCCGTCCCAAAAGTGACGGTAAAGTGACGGATATACCACCAGCCGTATTACGAGTTCCATAGGATATAATGGACTCGTAATACGGCTGGTGGTAAATCCGTCACTTTTCCGTCACTTTTGGGACGGATTAACACCTCCTCCAAAGTTGGAATAACCCCCTTAGTCTCTTATCTACTGACCTCATGGCTACATTCCTCCATGGTGAGATGCCTGTTAAGTAGCTGTACATATTCTTTGTATCGTTGTACGGAAGGAGGCCCTAAACTGTCATTAATAACTGAGACCACATGTATAACACGTGTAACAGAGAGAAACCTAATGTCCTTGACTTTCTTTGTTGCAGTACTATAGGTACATATTCTACCATGTGGAATATTCAAATTGGAACACAGACAAAATGAGTTACTGTTTTTTCAGTAATGTAGGCATTCGATCCACTGTGTAAATTATGTGGTAAAGGATAAGTGTTAATTTTGTTTTCTCATTGGGATTATTAAAATAATATTGCACAAAGCAAACCAGCATTAACAGAGCCAATATTTTCTACTATCCTACTACTAAATGCCAGGGGAGACATTTGCAGAAATTTGCCACCACTGTATGATGAAGTAGTAATCACCTAGCTGCAGGATAGTACGGATGCTGTCACACTTCTTGGCTATCATGGAATTCTCTCTTGTATCTATAAACAATAAAGCATGTCCAGTGGGTGTGGAGTTGAATAAAATATCTACTTGTTGATGGGACAGGTTGCTTCATGAATCAACTTCTCCTGTAAAAAAAAAAATTTTTACTTGTCCCTTTGGCGCCAGTGCCTGCGACAAATTGTGGCAGCAGTCTCATTATATAAGAGCTCTTATAATAGCGTCTCTGCTTATGCCAGGGCTAATATTAAAGTGAGGCTTCAATACTAACAATTTCCTTGTTTTGCCACCTTCTCTGCCGATCTACGTACTTGGTCTGGAGGTAGCGGTAAGCATTACTTTCAGGGTTGGAATGCCCATCTGAGTCTCTGCAAAGCTGCTAACGTGCATGCCTTAAGGGTTTTTACCAGCTCTTGTCTAATCATTTCCCATACTGATAAAGGTTGGAAATTTACTCCTGACAAGGGCCAGAAGTAAAACTTCTTCCAGGGTTGGGGAAAAAAGTGGTTAAAAGGAAACTGAACATTCAACAGATTTTTGCTCGAGCAAATCGCCACATGCATATTTGCTTGTGCTAAAATACAGTTTACAAATATTTTCTAGGAGTATGATCTCCTGGTCTACTTCTATAAATTCTTGTTAGTTTGTGAAATATATAAATCTGCACAAATGCAAAGACGTGTATCAAGGGTGGCCTTTAGTGACTTTCTTTAAGAATTGAGCCCCTAATTAGGTCTAGCGTTAACCAAGACCTTTTGTTTTTATTAAAATGTTCTCTCTGTCCATCTGTCGGCTGGCTTCACTGTGAAGTATGCTATCTGCTTTTTCGCAATGAGTATCAGCACACAAAGTAGTTTTCTTCAGTGCCAGGAACTACTTTGGCAATGTATGCTTTTTGAAACCAAAAAATATTTTTGCTTTTTGCTAATGTTTATTACAATGGTGAGTGCCCAGCAGCTCCCTCACCAATAAAAGTTTACAAAGCCATGTGAAAACAAGACCTCATTGCTAAAACTAAAATACTGACTACCAATGACGGACCTATCAGTTATGCCAATGCTCGCTTATATATTTATCTTTCCATTAATTTTGTTGAAACTTGTTATACTGACTTTGCATTATGAATATTTTTTTGAAATTTTAGCATGAATCAATACATTTTACTAAATGATGCTTCAAAGAAATGGTTCCTAACATTTCACAGCAGTTTAGCAAAACGTTTTTTTCCTAGCTGCATTTTTTTGTGAATATTTTATTTTGAAAGCAAAGAATCATCAATTTTGTTTCACACTTCTGCATGTATTTGCATCTAGTCAGAAAGCATTCTGGGTGCATTATATGTAGCCTCATATTGTTAAACTTTGCAAATGTGGGTGCATATTTGTTTACTGGAACCACTCAGTAGTGCAGTCTGAGATTACATAATTTATTTAGAGCGCTCACCCTAATAATAAAGGCTTTGTATCAATGAACCATGAATACAACTTTGAACAGCATTAACATATGGATACAAATATTACCTCAACTGCATTCAGTTCCTTTCCCTGCTCCATAATGTGGTACTGCAAATTGGCAGCCCAAGCATTTGTGCAGCGGAGGGTTGGGCATACTTGTCACAAGGCCAAAATAAACCTAAAACCTTGTTGTCATTGACCTCAAACAATATGGCCTGGGCATAGAAATCTGCCTAAAGGAGACAAAAAAATGTATTTTATTTTTTTTATTTTAAAGATTAATGATACCAAGACAAATTAGTCCTGACATACATTTCATTCAAAACACAACTATCTAAACATCTTAGGAAATTGAAAAACAGAAAGTAAAATCTTAGGGACTTTCACTGGATAATAAAAGGTTGTATGTACACTGCCTCTTTAAGAGTTCAAGAAAATGTATGTTTGTAGCACATGTGGTTGTAAATACACACGTTCCTTCCATCCATTGTTGGGATTGGACATTTTCAACTTGTTTTAATCGTAGTCTTTTGAGTCATAAGGTACAGTGACTGCACCCTTAGTTTGTAATGCCCATGGGAATCTGCTCTATTATTAGGTTATTTTTTTGCACAACAGGTGAGCTAACTGAAGGGGTAGTATGTAGGACATCTTGATATCAATGTGTGAAAGTGTATAATGAAAGGGAAGAAATCTGTAGCAATTACTGACTTGCGGGACATGGGTGCATTTGAATC
The DNA here is from genome assembly GCF_031143425.1 of Pleurodeles waltl. NCBI lineage: Eukaryota > Metazoa > Chordata > Amphibia > Caudata > Salamandridae > Pleurodeles > Pleurodeles waltl. Next base: position 805,822,674 of record NC_090449.1, on the reverse strand, counting down.
TACAGTGGTGTATGCTAAGGGCAGATGTTTACGGGGTATTATTGTTCGCTGGTAGCATGAGTGGCTGTAGATACACATGCTCTGCACAGACAGTAAAGCAATACTCCTTTAAACTGTGGTCAGCCAGTGGATGGTGCAGATGCTTTAAACAAACTCTTTAGGACTGTCTGTCAAAATCTAGCTTGGTGGCGAGCTAGGACATCCACATAGTAGTGTTTACTAAACGTGTGTGGAGTGGACCATGTAGCCGACTTGCAAATGTCAGCGACAAATATATTACTCAGGAAGGTCATAGTAGCCCCTTTCTCATGAGAAAAATGTGGTCTGGATGGGGCAAACAACGTTCTCTTGGCTTGAGGTAGCAGGTTTGGATGCACTTGATATCCATGATTGTGAAAGGCACAAAAGATTTCTAAGATTCAAAATTGGGGAAAACTACAATACAACATCCTTCTTTTCAGTCTATTAACAGCCCCCCTGTCATTCTCCAAATTAATGGAGGAGGTAGCAGCCTTAGCTCTAGAGTTCTTACTGTTGGTCCTTAACTGGGTAACTGGTTTCCCAAGGCTGACTCAAATCAGAATGTACTGAAAGGTCTTGAGATAGCTTTCCATCTGTTTTAAAATTTGAGGGTACAGATCAGCGTCCAGTCGATCATTACAATTGTTTATCATTCAGTATTTAATGGGATTTTTAGAGACAAAGATCACAGCGAGTTTAGTCCTGAGGTCAGTCATTTATACTAAACAAGTGCCATCTCATAAAGACAGTTCCCTCATTAACAGTTATAAGTATTTCCTCTTCCAGGCTCTATAGTTTTGTGTGCTTTCATAATCCTAAATGACAGACGTCACACAAGTCTTCTACATTTGTTTTTGCAGAGCCACAGGTTCCTCACCTTTTGACTAATTCCTCAGGCATAAGACTAGATTCTGAAAATCTTAAGCAGTACCCCTGCACTGTGGCAGGAGGCTCCATGTGGCTCCAACTGGTCGTTCTGCTCTAGAAGTTACGCACTGGGCGCGATTTATTCACCCGTTGTCTGCTTTCCATGCAAACAGATGCGGATCCAGAGCTACTCCTCGTCTCTTTCGAGCTAGTACTGTTCAGTTTATTTTTCCTAAAAAATATCTACATTATGCAAGGAAATGTACAGAGTTTAAACCGCGTGGGGAATGTCGGAAAATAAATGCATGTGACTGACCCGCACATAGTTTGCATGGGGTCCCACCACAACTCCAAAGCCTGCAGTTGACTGCACTTTGATGTACCCCAAGGCCTGTTGGGATTGGAAAACAAAACCGTTGGTAGCGAAGCACCACAAGGGTTGCCTTCCTGGATACTTGAGGAGAGACAGCTAACATAACTCGGCCATGCATACCCGAGCCTGAAGGGCACCACGTGGGGTCCAACATGACAATACCAGCATTCTATAACTCATTCGGCCGAAAGGTATGCATGGGCCCTATGGGGAAAGCGGGGCTGAGTGTATCCTGGACTGCCACAAAGCAAGGGGTGTGGCAGAGGGCAGCTTTGCAAATGGCGAGACCTGGAGGACTGAAGGGCCCCTCAGCCATAAAATGGAAAGTGGTAATCCTGCTCGTAATAGTGTGGAGAGGGACCTGTATTCCTCTTGTCACCAGGAGCACTGGAGCAACACGAACCCTACAGCTCTCTGCATATAACAGTGCAGCGATGAGTGTGTGAGCCTCTTGGCCAGGAACTCAGATCTAAAGCTGGAGGCTTGGCAAGACAATATGACACAAACCTTCAAGGGGCACAGTCATCCCTAGAGTGACAACCCAACCAGTATCACAAGTACATTGCAAGGAGACCCATCAAGGAAAATAGTGACAGACGGGGAAGAAAGAAACCTGCATCAAGGATATACTGTCTAAATCTCATTAACACAATTTACTAGCACAATTAGCTCCAAACGGAGAAACCTCTACAAACCTGGCATCAGCACAAGAAGAGCCTCCAATCCCCTGCTCATTCATGGACAAACTATTCAAGAGTGTCAGGGAGGAGTTCTCAGCCCTTTGGTAGAAGGTAAAAGCCGACATTCTGTCTCTCAAACACATTTGAAATTAGTTTGAGGACAGAGTCTTGGCACTGGATGAAATGAGCAAAGCAATCAAGGAGGAGATGGAGCATCGGGACAGGCGTTCCTTATATTGAAAGACCATATAGAAGACCTTCAGGCGCATGTGGAAGACAATGACACTGCGTCCTGAGGGTAAATATCTGCATTAAGTGGGTCATGAGACTCGCAAAAGGGGAATGACATTGAAGGCTCTATTAAAAGACTTTTCAAACAGATACTCCCTATCCTGGATGAAAGAAATATTAAATGAGATCACACACCACTTGAACTCTAGGTTTAAGTAAAGTAACCAGACTCCATATATCCTGACTTGCCTTCATCAGTACCGTTGGAGGCAGCCAGTAGCATAGGCCAGATTGAATTTGAAGGGCACAGGCTGGCATTGTATCCAGATCTATTGAGCATACCTCTAGAAGCAATGTGACTTCCCTCCCAATCTCTAGGCTCTAGGTTCCTCAAAAGCAAAGATATTAATTACAGATGCCCCCCCTCCGCTTTGGAATAATTTTCATGTGGTAAGGCACCTTTTAACAGCTGAAAACCTTGAAAGAGACATGTCAGATCCTCTGGATAGAGGATCCTCAACCATAAAAAGCACAAATAACAGAGGAACATACAGTGGCCTTGGGTTGTGTTTTGCAACTCTACAGATGGAGAAGAGTGCCGTCTGCGAAGCAGCACAACAAACCATGAGTTGACATAGTGTCAGCAGAGCAGAAGCCAGTGCTGAACCAGCTTAATCCTTTTTCTGCAAGGCTTTCCCCTCCACCCAGTGCTAAGTCTTTTTTATTGTCTATTTGGGGTAGCTTGCGCTTAGGCCTCCATAGCTTTTTCACCACATAAGCTATTCACTCAAAATTTGCCTTCTTTTTACCAGCATCCTGTGGATTCTAAATGTACCCAGGGTTTGTGGATTTCCCTGGCGGAGACTGAGAAATTAGCCAAAATATAGCTATGTTTTGTTTTTTGGAAAAACTACTGCAGAAGAAAGTGTCTGATTTTTACCTACAAACAACATCAACAAAAGGTTTGTGGTGCTAAAATCACCATCTTCCCAGGTTTCAGGAACAGGCAGACTTGATTCAGAAAACCAAGGTTTTTTTTTATTCAGATTTGGCATTTTACTTTAAGATAGCCATTTTTCATATGTTTTTGTACTTTCATCCTCCTTCCAGTTTGTGGCGGAAACCGGTGTGAAACCCATGTTGGATCCCAGAAAGCTATACATTCCTGAAGCTACACAAAATTCTGAATTCAGCAAAGGGTAATTTGTGCAGATCGTTCAAAGTTTTCCCAAAGAGACTGGCAGTCTTCAGGCCACCAGAGCTGTGCTGGCAGTCTGACAGTTGCCAAAGTGGTGGTGCGACTGCTTTGGCTGCAGTCAGACTGCCACATTCTGACCGTGGTGGTTGGGCCATTATCGGACCGCCAGCACTGCGAGTTTCTCTCCACTGGAGGAACTGACATTGCTGGCAGTCCTAATCAGCCAGGGCAGTGCTGCATGAAGTGCCGCCCTGGGAATTACGACCCCCCTCTCCGCCAGCTTTTACATGGCGGTTGCACCGCTATGTAAAAGCTGGCAGAGACTGGGTGGTGGGGGGCCACATGGGACCCCTTGCACTTCCCATGCACTTGGCATTGCAGACAGTGAAAGCTTGACTGGTGCTGTTGCACCCTATGCACCGGAACATTGCAACAGGCTCAATTACCATTTCTGCCGCTAACCCAGCAGGTAACTTTTAATGGGGCCTGCGGGAAGGCCTGCCAAACTCGTAATGACCCCCTAAATGTTGAAATAAACAAATTTTGAAAATTAGTAGGGAAAAACGGCCATTTGTGACAATGTTTTCATTTGTAACTTCTCATTACGATGGCTGATTTACAAAAGCATGCACCATTACATCTGCTAGACCCTTCTGAATGCGGGGCTATATAGGGTTTGTGGGTTTTCCAAACACTCGAGGTACCCAGAGCTAAATACTGAGCTACACCTTGCAATCGTTTTTAATTATGTATTGGATATAGACCAATTCATATGGTAAAATATAAACCGTGAACAATAGGTAGCCGATGTATTTACAAAAAGGGCACAAGATATGGAGTTTAGAAACATTGGTTATTAGCACATTGGTGAATTTGTGGGTACCCATACTAGCATATGAATAAGAGGTCATTTCTCAAAATGTCTTCTTTCTTACACACTATCTTACATTTGGAAGGCACAAATGCAGGGAAATACAGTTGGTAATAACACTTGTTCTGCTATTCATTGTTCCACTTAGTCTCCTGATAAAAATAGTGCCACACTTGTGTGGGTAGCCATACTGCCCGCGATAAGAAAGGGCCCAAAATGCAGCATGGACACATCACATTTTTTCCACTGAAAATGTACCCCTTTTTTTCATTGTTCTCCGCTGCGGATTTCGGGTCCTAGCTTAGCCGGCACCTACGTAAACCTAGCAAACCTGTACATTATTGAAACCCAGACACTTAGGGGAATCCAGGATGGGGTGCAGTGTATGACTCTAACTAGGTTGTCTTTCTCCGAATCCCTTGCAGACCTCAAACTTTTGTTAAAAAATAACACATTTTTCTCACATTTCTGTGATCGAAAGATCTGGAATCTGTGGGGAGCCACAAAGTTCCACCCAGCATTCCCCTAAGTGTTCTGATAAAAGTGGTACCTCACTTGTGTGAGTATGCCTGGTACCCACGACATGAACAGGCTCAAAACGCAACTTGGACAGATCACATTTTTCCACTGAAATCTGACACTTTTTTTTTTGTTGCAATGTGCCTGGCTGTGGGTCCTGGGGAAACCTAGTTAACCTGTACATTTGTGAAACCTGGATACCTAGGGGAATCTAGGGAGGGGTGACCTCCGTGGCTTTCACCAGAAAATGTTACTCGGAACCTCCTGCAAACCTAAAAACCTTGACTTAAAAACACCTTTTCCTCGCATTTCTGTGATGGAAAGTTCTGGAATTTGAAGGAGCTACAAAGTTCCTTTCACCCAGCATTCCTGTTTTACGATAAAAAGGTACCTCACTTGTGTGGCTGGGCCTCATGCCCACAACAGAACAAATCTAACCAAGGTCAGGGAGGGTCCCTTTTCAAGGGCTCCCACTGATGTTAGTTTGATTTGTTCCTGTTGCGGGCACTAGGCCTAACCACACAAGTGGTGCAGCATTTTTATTGGGACACATTGGAAAATGCTGGGTGGTACAAACTTTATAGATTCCTTCTGATTCTGGGATAATATGTCACAGAATGCAAGGTAAATGTGTGATTTTATTCAGGTTTTGAGGTTTGCAGGGCATTGTTACTTAAAACATTGTATGGAATCCACAAGAGGAACACCACCCTGTAACCCATTGGGTGTCATGTTTTCAGAAATGCCTAGGTTTGGTAGGTGTTCCTTGGGCAGCCACTGAACCCAATCCCAAAACTGCAGCTATCTGTTTTGTTGATGTTGCCACATTTAATCTTGGACCCACACTTTTGCATGCACTAAGTCCACCCACACAGGTGAGGTACAGTTTGTATCAGAAAACTTAGAGGAATGCTAGATGGAAGGAAGTTTGGGGCTTCCAGCATATTCCAGCACTTTGAGGGATCCAAAGGAGCCACCCTGGAGTCCCCCTGGTGTCTAGTTTGCAAATATATTTGAAAGATTGTCCCTAGAGACAGCGTACACCCTGGCAGAGAAAAAGGGAAATATTACTGCACAACCATCTATTCATCAAGTACACACACATACTGGTTGGATTTGGCACAGGGTGAGTGAAAGGTTCAAAACTTACATTTTATCAACAAGAGATTTCACAAATAATGAAATACTCTGGTAAAGTAAAAAATATCTGAACCAGCTCATGACCTGTAAAGCCACGACAAGGCACCAACCACTTTCAGGCCATTCGCATACCTTTCATGCATAACATACACAAAACCTCTAACACCGCCAGCCACGGACCCAGCACATTACAACACTCACATCAACATACAGCTCTGTTCAAGGACCCATCACTTTCATACTCCCACAGGACTGACACACAATCATACCACCTGGCAGCGGACAGAGTGTGTGGACTGCCATTTGGCTGGCAATGTGTGTAATGGCCAGCAGCAAATCACTACACACACTCCGCCAGTCAAATGCCAGCTCACACCCACACATTTCAATTCATTTATTTTACCAACAAAAAAAAAGTTTGAAAGAGATGAAAAACTGACTACAAACACAATAGGTCTAACTAAATACGTCAAAATACTGCCAACCGTGGAACTGAAAAAAAAAAAAGATACAGACCAATCACTTCACTTATATGCTCACAGCTCACAATGCTTCAGTTGTGTGTGGTGCAATTGGATTCTTGCAGGCACATATAGTCCAGGATTAGAAGGACACTCGGGACACACGACTCTCCTTCCGCACGTCTCTCCAGAAACAGATTCTACATCTACAGGGAAAGTTGTTTTTTTTTTGTTTTTTTTTATTTGCGGGGAGTTAAAGGAATGTTATTGAGACAGTGGCAGTCTTTCAATCTATCCACATCTTCTACCACTGCAACTCTAGGAACACTTGCCTGCTCCACTACAACAAGGCTGCCTGCCTATCACAGACTGCTGAACTGAACAAAAGTCATCTTGGAATCTGGAGAACAATCCTTGAATACCACCATAGCAGTGAAGGTTGCTAAATGAAGCTAATGGACAGCAAATTTCTTATACTAAATGTATGACTTACGAACAGCAGCATAAGGTTGTAACCTCTGATCTATTCTGTCAAAACCACCCATGTGCTTATTGTAGTCTAAAATGCACACAGGTTTGCACACTTCAACAACTTGACCCCAAACAGTCACAGGTGAAGTACTTTCATTATGGATGGTTGTCAACATGTGGACATCTCTCTTATCTGAAAATGCCACAGCTAGAGGTTCATCAGTACGCAAGGCAGTGCACTATCCCCTTTGAAGCTTTACACATACACAATTTTTAAGAAACCTTTAGTTAGGGTGGATTGTGCCACAAGCAACAAGGTCCACTTTGAACCATTCCCTGAACAATCGCACACCAGTCTAGAAGTTATCTAAGTATAAATGGTGACCTTTGTTAAAAGGTCCTCTACCAAGTTCCCACACAGTTTTCAAAAGTGGATGGACAGCCAGGTGGGGGTGGGTTAAAAAGAACAATCCCTACCAGTGTACACCCTGAAATTATAGACCTATCCAGTTCTACTCTCATACAGCATATACATCTTTATTCCATAAATGCCCTCTTGTTCATTATTTACTGCCTGAAAACCAAACCGCCCTTGAACAGGACGAAAGACTTCTACACAGCTATTTCTGTCCCTGGAACATAGATCTCTGAAAAGCAATCTACAAAGTGATTAAGGAGAGGCTGAATCCTGAAGAGACAGTCATAATCATGGTGATCCCCTGGCAATGCTGAAATATTACCAACAAAATGCAGCATCTGACGCAAGAAGCAAATACTGATAACTCATGATTGTAGGTAATGTAGCAGTATCCACTAATGGACTAGTAGACCCATATGAAGACAGCGACTTGAGAATGCCTGCCCAGCAGACATATTAGTCCACAAACTACTCCCTTGAAGGAGCACGTCATACGGAAAGCAAGAAAACAGCATCCCCTAAAGTTAAGAGGACATACCCTGAGCCTTTATCAGGCTCTGTCAGCTCTGTACATAGTCTTCCGTCTCGTGACCTCCTGTCTCTGGGAGCATGGCATCTCCTACTTATGGGGACATCTGTTACGCCTCATTTTCCATTGGGAGGAGACCCTCGACCAGCTCCAATACCTCACAGTGGCCTGTAAACTCCTGGGTAATGAGAAGGACTAAAAAAGGACAGCCCTATCCAGCCCAAGGACTCGGAGACCTACAAAAAGAGCAGAGCAACCCCAGTGCTTCTTAAGATCTGCGGCCCGACCCAGGTACTATAACACAAGAAAGATGAGCAGTCCTAGAGACATTGTCCATGGACACTGGATTGCTACTGAAATCATAGATTGACGTGTAATAGAGCTTAGGGGGTTGAGGAAGGACTGGATCGAAGGGCGCCTTGGATTGCCGAACGGTCTTGACCTAGGAAATCGAGCCCCTTGCCACCACTGGAACACCTGCAGTTCTACCACGAGCTCAAGACCTGCCAAAGACACCAGTTTATTGTTGTTTTGTTGGGTAGTTACATGGGGTACTCACATATTGAAGAGCTACATCCCCTTGGGGAGATCCCATCTCGCACATCTCAGCATAATGGGGCAAATAGTAGCAACAACTGGACTCCACAGGACGCAGAGCTTTACATCCTCAGGTTGAGACATGGGTACATCTACTGATATGCTGTAAATTCTTTCCCAAAACGTCAAGGGATTGAATAACCCAGTTAAGAGCTGAGCAGTATTTTCATACTTAGATTAGTCGGGGGCTGATGTGTGTCTTCTTCAGGAGACACACTTGATGTCAAGCAATTAGCATCAACTTGTATCTAGAGGTTTCCCACAACAATACTTCTCTTCCATGGCTTCCAGAACAGCGGGGTTATCTGTACTCCTATCTCATTCGGTTAAAGGGAGAGTGGGCACAAAGGTAACAGATATTGGAGGCCATCTGCTTGCCTACCAAGTACAAGTTCGAGACTCTACCTTCCTGCTCGGCACTTTTAATGCCCCTAATGGCAATCAGGAATTCTTCGTCCGGATATCTGTTACAGAAGTGATGAGTACAAAGGAAAGACTGGTAATATTGGGGGGGAGACCTTAATATAGTCTTCGGTAACTCCTCAGACTGCTCAGCTCAAGGTCAGGGAGGTTCGGGAGAACTGACCACAGAGTATAGACAATGGCTGCATGAGCTTGGACTGAGGGACTTGTGGAGGGACCTATGCATGCCTTGTATCATATTTTGGGGACTAAGGAGGTACAAGATCTAACTAACTAACTAAATAAATGGAGATTGAGCCGTTGTCTCTTTTGGATGACGCTGCAGAGTCAGTAGACATAGCTCTCCCCCCCTGACAAGACCCACATTTCATCCCTGGCGGCTGAGCACAACATGCCTGCATAAACCTGAAATGATCCAGCAGATCGTAACTGCCTAACGCAATTACCTAAACACCAACGACACAACGGACACTCCCATGGTCTTGTTGTGGGACACTATGAAAGCTGTGATCAGGGGTAAATTCATTGCAATCACGTCAGCAGACAAAAAAGCACATATAGACTAGATAAAGAAATGACAGGGCAAGTGAGAGAACTACAGCGCATCTATCATTGCCCTGGTGCCCCGCAGTTATGGAGCAGTTAGAAGCCGCTAGGAAGCAGCTTACATGTCTAGACATGGATAGGGCTGAATACTCGTTGCTGCGATTTAAACATTTGGTTTATATAGGAAGCAACAAATGCAGCAGGCTCTTGGCTAGCAGATTGCAAGCCCAGAGACAGGTTGTGAGGGTACAGTCCCTGGAGGGGGAGGACAGAGTGGAGATTGTCATGGATGACCACATTGCAGACAGGTTTAGACAATTCTACGCTGACTTGTACGCTGCCCAACCTCTTTCTCCTGAAGATTCAGGGCGCTTCCTTCGGGGGTACACATACAACCTGACTCACTGGAGATCAGGTGAGCGAGCTTGATACACCCATGTGTATTGACGAGGTTATAGATCCCAGGCCCAGATGGGTTCCCAGTCCTATTTTATAAGACCTGCAGGATATTGCCCATGATTTTAACTAGACTCTTCAACTCATTTACGGAACCTGCTTCAATGCTGTCCTTAATGGCGAAAGCCTCTATTATTGTCATTCCTAAACCAGGGAAAGACTACAAGCAGTGTGGCTCCTATAGACCTATCACCCTTCCTAACATGGATGCTAAGGTCTTCACTAGTAAACTGGCAGCCTTTTTGAACCCACACATGCAGGGCTTAGTGGCCCCTTACCAGGCAGGTTTCGTCCGCCATCGGCAATGCAGTGATAACACTAAGAGACTTCTCCAACTTATTGCTAAAGGTCACCACTCCAAGTGGCATATCATGCTGTTATCTATATACACCAAAAAGGTGTTTGGTCGCATTCACTGGCCATATCTCGTGACGACACTGGAGCATTTTGGATTTGAGGAGCGCTTCCGCTCTTGGATCCTGAGCAGTTACAGCCAGCCAAGGGCGACAGTCCAAATTAACAGACAAACATCCGTCCCATTCCCCATCAGCTGAGGAACGAGACAAGGCTGCCCTTTACTACCTTTACCTTTTGCGCTCTACATGAGGACCTTTGCACAAAGGATGCACAATGACCATGCTATCAGAGGGGTCTGCTTGGGAGGGGGGAAGTATATTATCAGCCTATATGCAGACTATGTTATAGTAGCCTTGGACAACCCTCTAGGTGCCTTACCCTCATTCCTGAGGGAAGTGGACTCATTTGGGGTAGCAGCAGGATTTCGTATAAACATACATAAATTCCAGGCACTCATCCTTATGGTCCCATCCCACATGGAAGGAGAGCTCTCCCGTCGAACCCCTATACAATGGACAAAAGAGTCCATTACATACTTAGGAATCTAGCTCACCCCGTCGGTTGCGAATACCGCGTCCATCTGTTACAGGTCACTTCAACAACATGTCACGAAGGACCTGGCTCAATGGCGACTGGACCGCCTCTAGTGGCTGGGCAGAGCAGCAGCTAGTAAAATGATGGCTCTTCAGCAAATTCTTTTTTTTTTTGTTGTTTTTTTTGTTTCAGACCCTCCCAGTTTAGCCTCCCCAATGGGATGCTCCACTCTTTGCAGCAAGTCCTTCTTCATTTTATGTGGGCCAACGCCCGTCCCTGCTTGAGCAAAGACTGGAGCTTCCGCCCACCAACTGAAGGAGGGTTTTGAATCCCACAACTTAGTAGCTACTATCAAGCAGCTGGCCGAGAGATCCCATGGGGAGTCAGAGAAACACTGTCTCTTCATGGATCATGCTATCATGGGCACGCTGCTTTGAAGGGTCCCTTTTCTGAGATGACCGCAGCGTGCCTGGGACCTCTTTTCCTCCCCGATCACGAGATCGACGATGAAGGTATGAGACTCCATTGTTACTTGCAAGGACTTTACGACGTTCCCTTCCCCCTTGACACCTATTATGGGCAACACGGACTTCAGCCTTGGCCTTGACCACGCAGCATGCCGACTGTGGCACGATGCAGCTTGCCGCTCGATTGCCCAGCTCTTCGACAAGGCAAGTCCTATCCCTTTTCAGGCAACTGAGACAGTCTCACATGCTCCCGGAGGCAGAACGTTTGCGATACCTGCAGATCCGACACTGGCTCACTAACCACTCCATACGCTCCAGGGCATTCGGACCCCTGACATCACTTGAGAAATAGCTAGTGGCTGAAACTAATGACAGAAGTTTGATTACAGAACTGTATTGTTTACTCTTGAACACCTCCCCCCTTGGCAAAGCTCTGGCCAAATGCACTGGGACCTCTAAAGAAGTTCTTTCCCCAAAGAAGTGGACCGAAAAACACTACAGAGCCAGACACACTACAGGCAACATGGCCAGCACTGAGACAGCTACTAAAATCATACGACAGTGGTACCTCATACCCCTGCGCCTTCATAAGGGCAACCCCACATGCAACCCAAATTGCTGGCATCTCTGGCATGCCTGGGACTTTGCTCCAAATACTTTGGGACTGCCCTAGTTGGACAAGTCCTATCTAACATAAACAAGAGCCTGAGTACGACACTACCTTCTCTTCCAGCTTATACGATTTTAGGCCTCCCAAACTCTCTCACTTACCCATTTAAATCATGCAAGGGCTGGGAGAATAGGCATAGCATAGGGGCTGCACGTAAACAATTCTCAACACAGAGCGACTGATACAATACCTTTGCACCTGGCCTGGCTCCATCAACTATGTCATGTCCTAGGGATGGACAAGCTGACCCTGGTGCTTACGGGTAAGGGCACCTCATATAGGGAACTGTGGAAACTATTCATCGCTCTGTTGTTGAAGAAATTCAGAGAACTCACATGCCGTAAATACTTAAGATTACTCCGACTCACAGACACATCTTCGTAAAATTCTGACACACCCCAAATCTTGCACCAGGCATATATGGTACCTAGGTGGTTTTCCTAGGACTACATGCATGTTTAGTACCCCGGGAAGGGGGGATCGAGGGAGAGGGGTGGCAGTTGAGGGGTTACTTTTTTTTGACTCCTTGAACTTGCATTTGCCTCTCTCATTGCTCCACACTGGCTGTAAGTGGGTCTAACTGTACTTTCCTGAAATTTTCAATAAAACAAAGTTGAACCATAAAATAGGCACTTCCTCCACAGTGAGAGTGGCTTCATCATCGGATGATTCTATACGGACAGAAAATTCACTGTCTGAATCTTGGACTTCCTCCTCTGCCTCAGATGTAGAGTCATTCTCAGATTCATGGTCAGAGGAAGATTAAAAAAGCCAACCAACAACCTTCTGAGTGGTAATCCTGCAGCTAGTCATACTCCTTAGTAACAAAAGTAACACAACAAATAAGTCAACAGTAACCAACACTGTAAAATAAGTAATAAACAAAGTGTGGCTTTATCAAACAGAAAGTAAAACTATTGGCATATAGTCAGCAGGAAGGAAAAGTAAATTAATACAAAGCACATAAGAGCTTTATACTCGGCATCCTTGGCGTGGTCTCCCCTGTTTTGTTTTGCTTCGGCTTCCCATGTTTTGACTGTATACTGGACTCTGTTTTAACTGTTTCAGGAAATCAGGGCACTTTACCACTACTGACCAGTGCTAAAGTGCAAGTGCTCCCTGTGTAAATTGTGTGTGTGATTGGCTTTTCCGTGATTGGCATATTTGATGTACTAGTAAGTCCCTCGTGAAGTGCACTAGAGGTGCCTAGGGCCTGTAAATCAAATGCTTCTAGTGGGCCTGCAGCACTTGTTGTGTGTGCCACCCACATTAGTAGCCCTGTAAACGTGGCGCAGACCTGCAACTACAGTGTCTGTGTGTGCAGTTTTAAACTGCCAATTCAGCCTGGCAAGTGCACCCACTTGCCAGGCCCAAACCTTCCCTATTTATACATGTAAGGCATACCTACGTTAGGCCCTAGGTAGCCCCATGGGCAGAGTACAATGTATGTTAAAGGTGGGACATGTACTGATGTATTTTACATGTTCTAACAGTGAAATACTGAAAATTCGGGGTTCACTGTTGCAAGGCCCATCTCTCTCATAGGTTAACATTGTGTTGCCTTTAAATAACGTTTAACTGTAGTTTCCCTTTGAGAGCAGATAGAGATTTGGAGTTTGGGGTCTCTGAACTCACAATTTGAAAATACATCTTTTGGTAAAGTTGGTTTTTAAATTGTCAGTTTGAAAATGCCACTTTTAGAAAGTAGGCATTGTCTTGCTTAAACCATTCTGTGACTCTGCCTGCTTGTGTATTCCCTGTCTGAGTCAGACCAACAGTTGGGCTGTTTGTGAATCTCCTCTAGACAGTGACACAAAGGGAGTTGGAGTGTATCCTGCGTATCCCGATGAGCCATCTGGGCTACAGTGGAGGGAGGAGTGGTCACTCACACCTGAATGGGCTATACCTGCCCTCACACCATGCAGTCTCCAACCCCCTGGTGTGTGTCTGGGGCCAGGCCTGGGCAAGGCAGGATCTTGTGAACAACAGATACTTTTCTTTGAACTTTGCCTACTTCAAAGGCAGAAAGTAGTGGACTCAAAACCCCAGATTTTTAGATTACTTCTGGAACCAAGAGCAACCTCTGCCAAGGAGAAGAGTTGAAGAGCTGGAGGAGGAGTACTGCCCCTTTGCCTGTGACTGTGCTTTGCTAGGTTGGCCTGCAGTTGCTGCTTCTCCCTGAGAGAGGACAAAGACTGGACTTTGTGGTATATTCCTGCTTGTGAAGAATCTCCAAGGGCTTAAACTGAGCTTGGCTCCTGTTTTGAAGTCTCAGGGCCATCAAAGACCTCTTTTGCCAGCACTTGGGCTCTCTGCTGAGACTCCTACCCTGCCAAGTGGTGCCCTGTCCAGTCCCTGGGCCCTTGAAAAGTAAAGCTGGTAAAACAAGGACTGAAATCCATGTACAGGAAGCCGTGCAGGGAAAAGTTTGAAGCACCACCTGCAACGCAGCTTTAAAAATGACATGCTGCACGCTTCGCGGCTGAAATTGATACACCACCTACATCGCAGCTGGGAAGTCAATGCATTACCTGCATCACGGCTGGAGAAATAACGCAACACCCTCTTGCAGCTGCTAACAATGCAAACCCCACACAGCACAGTTTTCCACCACTGTGCAGCCGGATTTCTCACGCAACATCGTTGGGCATCAAAGTCGTTTTGAACCTGCGCGTTTCGAGGTGCCCTGTCTGGAAAATCAAAGCATCGCTCTCTTGCGGGGAGTAAAGCGACTCTTTACCTACCTGACCGGAGAAGAAACAACGCACATCCTCACTTGCGAGTAAGGAATTGCTGACTTTTCCAACGAATGCTAACCTGTGCAGCTTTATTTTTGACGAAAACCAGGTATTTTGTGTAACAACAATTTTGTTTCCATTGTTTTTCTAGGGAGTAAGGGCCATATGTACGAACACATTTTCCCATTAACACAGAATGGGAAAAACCCTTTGCAACATCTGGCCCTTAGACTCTTATTCTTTTGAAAATTAACTTTTGTATGTTGCATTTTTGTTGTTTTGGTCTTGTTTAATTTAGATAAATATTACCCATTTTGCTAAACTGGTGTGGTGTCCATTTTGTAGCCTTTTCACTGTATTACTGTGTGTGTTGGTACAAGTAATTTACACATTGCTTTTGAGATAAGCATGACTGCATGTGTTAAGCTACCAAGGGGGTGAGCAGGGGGTTGTCTTAGGATTGTAACTCCCGTACCTGACTAAATTGAGGGTCCCTGCTTGGTCAGACTGCAAACTGACTGCCAACCAGAGACCCAATTTCTAACAATTTATTTGCCAGAGACCGCAAGACTGAGAAACACCTGCACCTACAATGCACAGACCCAGCAAGCACTAAAAAGGAAAGACAAAAGAAAATTACACATAAGGAACCACAATACATACCTTGCACATGCAACACAATACATACCTTGCACAAATTAAAAGAACATTTGACACACAACAAAACAGAAGCTAAATATGCTGCAGTTATTACATCATTAAAAAACACATTCATGCAGGGCAGTGATACTTATTTGAAGTAAATAGTACAAAAAAAGTTTTATTACCAAACACATGCAACTACTCAAACTCCAGATATACCAGTGCTGAAACTGAAAGCAGGAGCCTCCACAAAGATAATCAAAAGCTTTGCACTAGAGTAAAAAAGCTAAATAAAATATTTTTATCACATATGTAAATGATGACAAAGAAATGAAGCAGTTAACATAAAACACTATGAAGTCTGACCTGGGGGGCAGATCAGCATTACAAATGCTGGATCTGCCCCCAAGGAAGCACAATGCAAAGACAAGAAATTGACTTGACTTGAAGTGACCCTTACCCTAGCCAAACACCACTTCACACACACCACCATCCAAACGCCATCCACACTCATTGCCAGCGGGTGCCTGTCTACACATATACCACCAGCAAAATATCCAGTTCAAACACCATCACCCAAACGGCAGTCCACACACACCGCCAGCAAAATGCCTGCACACGCAGAATGTCAGCTAATCTCCAGTTCACATGCACACAGAAACGTATTCCCTGGTGTCTAGTGGTCCCCCGCCTTCTTGGGGCAGATAGGCCTAAAAATATGTCCATCCTTCCCCTAGGAGAGAAAAAAATGGTCAAAATATTGCCCCAGTAATGGGGAGAGTACCTTGCCCACGTGGCAGATAGGCCTAAATATATCGGCAACCTATCGCTGGAGGGCAGAAAATGGCCAAAGTATGGCTCTGGTTAATGGGGATTGACCCTTGCCCAAGGGGCTGCTCCCCAACATGTACATAAATTAATCCTCAGTGTCTAGTGGGTTTCTGACCCCCTTGGGGAGGACGTACTTTCCTCCTTGGACGCAGTGGAAGCAAATGGCTTCAAGCATGTCCCCGGTGTGTTTTGATAACGTTGGTGTGCAGCATGCACTCTGCCGTCATTCCACTGCCATCCCTTGTGGGGACATGTTGCAGGGGACCTGTGGGGGGAAGGGTCAGCGTCCCGAACGTGGGTGGATGTAAGGACAGCTTGGAGCTGTCCTCAGCACACATCCGCCATGGCGGAGGACTGCTACAAGCCATCCTCTGTACGGAAGGGGTTAAATGGTCCAGACAGAGATTGATTGATTGAGGTCATCATGACCTTTGCTGACATGAGTACAGGCAAGATTGACTTGGTAATGTAGGTTGTGTTGGGATGGTGGAGGAGATTGGCTAATGGAATTATTGAAAGATGAACAATCGCCTTGTACTACTACACTCGACTTAGACATGTTGGCCATAATGTGCCTATTAGAAATGGGGTCTCTGTTTGGCAGTCAGATTACCCCCTGTCCAAGCAATGACCCTCACTATAGTCAGGGTAAATCACACATAATCCAAATTATCATGTGCCCACCCTATGGTAGTTTCGCACTGAGCAGACAGGCTTAACTTAGAAGGCAATGTGTAAAGTATTTGTGCAATAAACCATGCAATAACACAGTATAAGCACCACAAAACTACTCCACTCAGGTTTAGAAAAATATAGAATATTTATGGTTGACAGCTCGCTTGTGCATTTTACCCAGACATCCACAACCACAAACACAGGACACTCAGTAACACCTGCACTCATTTGCATATTGAATGGGTCTTCCTGGGCTGGAAGGGTGAAGGGCCTGGCACTTACATTTCAAAGGCTAGTGGCCTGCTCTCACACAATGGACTGCCAAACCTCCAACTGGAACCCTGGCAGACAGGACTGCACTGAAAGGGGACCTTGTGCACTTCAAAACCACTCTTTGAAGTCTCCCCCACTTCAGAGACATTTTTGGGTATATAAACTGAGTCTCTGACCCCACTAACTCAGACACTTCTGGACCTGCACCTGAACTCTGTCAGTAGACCTGCCTGGCTGCCCAAAGGACTCTCTGGACTGCTTTGCTGCAAAGGACTGCTGCGCTGCTTGCTTCTGACTGTGCAGGAAGGACTCTGTCTTCCCCCTAATGTGCTCTCCAAGGGCTTGGATTGAGATTGCCTCCTGTTGTGGGTCTCAGGGACTACAAAGACCACTGCTAGCTTTTTGCTAGTACACTGACTTCAGCGACTTCGGAACGACTTCAGCGACGTTGCAGCGTGCTCCTGCTCTGTGGACCTCGCTGCACGAAAGACTTCGGCCTCCAACGCAAGTCTGACGTCGCCACAACTCTGCTGACATCACTCAGGATCATCATGACACTGCAAAATCGACACCTCAGGTCCTGACGGACACGAACCAGCGACCCCACCGGGTCACAAGGAATCGGGGCATCACAGACAATGCCGCATCATCTCCCCCCTGCATCCATACGGAGACGATGCTGCACCTCCACCTGCCACGCAGCGCAGAACCGACGCATCTTTCCTCAGATGCTGTAAGGGACTGATGCCGCACTGACTCCACCTACGCCTCTTTCCAACTCCATGAGACGTCCTTGTTCTTTGTTTCAAAAGGTACTGTACCTGGGGGTCCGTGTTACTCTGTGACCGGCACCGGTGCTGTCGGATTGTTAGGAACGACTCCATCAACAACGCCGTGATAGCCCCAGTTGGAGCTACTGTGTTTTCTAGGTGCTGTAGGTGGACTTAATCTTTAAAAATTCATAACTTGCTTGTGTACATTGGATTTTCATTGTTTCAACAGTATTTTATTCAGACAAATGCTGTCTATTTTTCTAATTCGGTATTGTCTTTTTGTGGTGTTTTCACTGTGTTACTGCATGATTTATTGTACAAATACTTCACACATTGCCATCTAAATTAAGCCTGACTGCTCAGTGCTAAGCTACCAGAAGGTGGGCACAGGATAATTTGAATTATGTGACTTACCCTGACTAGGATTGTGGTCCCTACTTGGACAAAGAAGTATACTTCTGCCAACTAGAGACCACATTTCTAACAATAAGACGGAAAGAATTTGAATTCAGAGATCCTGGCCTGCTTTGACGAGACATCTTTATTCTTAGGTAAATATCTGAGGGCTAGCAGATACGGCTAGGGAGTACTATTGCCTCATACCTTGGCAAAGCTAGTTTGGAAGTCTGGAAGCAAAAAATTAATTTTGTCAGTGAAAGACTCAATGAATTAGCTAACCTTTTTGTCCCATGGTTCCGGTCAGTATATAATGGAGCACTTATAGACATCCATCTGCCCTCCTCAACAAGAAGAGCTGTGATCATGATAGTCATGTAGACCAGTTCGGACAAGAATCTATGCCTTTTCTGTCTATCTCTAGCACCTATCAATGTGGATAATAAAACTCTCTTCCAGAGGATCTTCAGTATTAGTCTTGAGTACTAATTTGCCCCTGCCAAGAAAGGAATTTACAAAGCACCTCTCGAGTACATATGTCCTTGTTTTAAAAACAATCATCTGTAAACCAAATGCTTTAGATGACCAAGACCCCATGAAAGATTGACCAGTTTTAAGGCTTTGTACCTTAAAAAAGAAATAATTTTAAAAAATAGTTAAAGCCGTTAAAATAACCTAATGACTTTAAAACTTTTTCACAAACCTTTTTCAACAAAGGGGACAATGTATCCTTTGCCTGCACATTGTTTTCTGACAGAAATAAATATTTTTTTCTTTCATAAAGAGGAATGTTTTTGAAAAGTGTCCCCCATGTTGGAGCAAAAGTCCAAATAGAAACTTGTGCAGTCTGTATTGTCTGCCTTCGTGAATCACATCGACCTGTCTTCTGCCAATTTTGTAAGAATATGTTGAAGAGAACTTTAAAGGGCATGGAGAAGATTAGACCGCATAGCCTTTAGGAGGACCAACGCAGACTTGAGGTGTCTGGAAAAACTAAGCAACATGTTCTACCTTCTGTTTTTAAGGACCCCTGCAGGGGAGATGCAGGGAAAGATCACAGAATAACAAAAGAGGCACCTGATCAAATTCAAGGATCATAAGTCGAAGATAGTCTATCACTACTTGATTGCCACCAAGATGAGGCAGTTCAACATCAAGGACAAGGGAGTCAACATCAAAAACTGTATCAATGTTGAGTGAGAATGGGTTTTCAGTCAACTTACTGTGAATATTCCGGGACATATTATCCTATCGGGGAAGTATCTCCAGCCATGACTTTTCACTTCCACTTTGGCTGAATCACCTGACCATGGAGTTTCAATAATGCCTCCTCCATCTGCTGCGGCTTCTGCAAAACTGGTAGTTCCTCTTACTACCACGCTTGCACCACACATGGTGCATCAATTTATACTGCCTCCACCAGCTGAATCTGATCAGTATATTTATGTTCCATTGGCACAGGTTAGAAATCCAAGTTATTCAAGAGATAAAATCAGAACTACCAGAACACGTTCTAGGAGTCTTTGTTGCAGGACTCACTAGCACCATCTACGTCATCCATCACTTATTATTTTTCTATATCTCATCATTCTAGATTGACTTGTTGTTTTAGATCAGCAAGAGTACCTAAATCGGCAGTGCATTCCCACAATCTACTTTTTTAATCCATTGATATTTCCCAACACTTTCAGAAACTCCATCCTTTCAACTCAGTGAAGCAGTAGAACTAGTCTCTCCATTCCAGAAAGGAAAGAAAGTTTACATCTATTAACTTATATTTCGAAAGAAAAAATTAAAAATGGCATCTCAGTACAATAAATATTTGCTTTGTGTGGAAGTCTGCACCAGATTTACTGCTGCTCCATCAAGGAGATTGGATGAGAGCCATATGCAAGATGCTTACTGTCACATTCCCATCACAAAAAACATAGCACATTTCTTAGATTTCTGGTGGGAAATGTCTGTTACTCATACAAATTTGTAGCTTTTAAACTCACGGCAGCGCCACAGTTTTTTTAAGTGCACTGTGGTGGTAACAGCCAATCTCGGAAAAAATAAAATAATTGTCTATCCCTACCTCGATGACTCCCTCATAAAGTCAGCATCACCCCAAGAAGGCCAGTGTCACAACTATTTAAACATTGCAGGAATTTAAGTTTCTAATGACTTAAGAGCTAAGCACTCCAAGTTGACAGCAACTACAGCGCAGTCTATCCATTACCTGGGAGCCTTCATAGACTCTTAATCAGCAAAAATGTTTCTTTTTGATGAGTGACGGTGTTTTATTTGTCTAAAGTGTGGACATTAAAAAAAAATAAACATCTGATACCCTTGGTGGTGCCAGTCTGCAAAATGCACTAAGGGTGTCTCCTTCAAACCCAAGAACCATCTCACACCATTGTCCTGTGCAAGTACAGTGTCTGTCGTCAGAGAAAAATAAGCCTTGCCATATAAGTCATCTGCACCTAAACATGTCTTTTCTAATGATTTCAGAGCTTCATCCATGCTTGTTCAAACAGACAATACAACAATGCATTGCATGAACCAGTAAGGTGTCACAGGTTCCAGAGCTCTGTCTCTATAATCCCAAACAATCTGGAAGCAGCTAAATTTGCTGGACCTGCACATGATAGCGTTTCACCTGCAGGGCATCCAAGACGCAGAAACAGACTCTCAGCAGGTCAATATATGAGAAACATGACTGGGTGCTAAAAAAGAAAGTTCTGACATCTTTTGTGAATGCAGCTTTCCAGATGATGACTTAACCACAAATGCTACAACAATAATTGCCCAAATCATGCACCCATGTTTCACCAACCAAGAGTGAAGGGTAATTCACTTTTGATCATCTGGTCAAATGCATTTCGCACATTTCTTCGGATCGCACTGTTTCTATCGGTGATCATCAACCTGAAGAAAGACAAAGCGAGGATGATACTGATCACTCCAGAGTGGCCACGGCAGTGGTGGTACACTGACCTTCTACCCCTATCCGAACAACCACACAAGAGTCTCACAAGCAGACCAGATCTCCTATTCTGGTGCCACATCTTGAACCCCAACCTTCCATTACTCAACCTGACAGCTCTAGTTCTAAACTTTCGCAGGGTGGTAATTGAGATCTTCTAGAAGATTGCATGAAGATCTTAAGAGAAGTCAGATATCCTTTTACTTCTGGTGCCAACAGAAGAACTTGAATCCTAACTTATTTCAAAAAGAGGAGATGCCTTCTTGATTTGGCAAAGTCAGGGCTGTTGTTTCTTTTATTATATAGGTACATTTAACAGCCATTATCGCTTACACGAAAAGTCTGTCAAAAACCTATTTTTTTTCAAATCACTGTTGTTAAAGATTTTATAAAGTCTGAGGAAGGTTTGGCCTCCTTTTAAGGAGATCTCCCCCTCCCTGTGAACTTAGTATATTTTTATCTAACATAATGTGTCCGCCTTTTGTGCTTATTCATAAGACTTCTCTTCAGTATACTTTACTGGAAACTGCTTTTCTAGTAGCCAGAACTTTCACCTGTAGGGTTTTTAAGATCCAAGCCCTCTGTTGCAAGGAACCATATTCGGTGTTTCATGAAAACAGAGTATTGATGAGAACACATACGTGTTTCCTGCCTAAGTTTCTATCTAATTTCCATGTTTTCAGACACCTAAGAAATGTTTCAGGAACAGCCTGTTGTAGCAATGATCAAAATAGTAAGCACGTTTTGCCCATCAGATCTTGGGCCTACTTCTAGTCTGACAAGGTCCTGAGTGATAGGCTGCCTTAGGTGCAACAACATCTGGTTTAGTTTGATAAATACAGCAAAGAACTTTATATTTGGGAAACAAAGCATTGTTGATGAACGTTTGCATAAAATGCGTTCAAACAAGATGTAGCTGACAAAACGCAATATTGGTTATTAAAGATTTTCAGTCCACTATCAACCACTGTGGCTTTTATTTGGATAATTATCAGCTGTTTATTCTAGCATGAACATGTGATACAGATTACCTCTAAATTAGAGTAACTAGTTACCATTTAAGCAGCACAGTTGCATTTTCTGCAAGATGACCCCAGATTTTTGAAAGTCATTTTCTGGACCTTGTTTTTGCAGGTATTAGGACTTTGTGTGCTGAGACACTGGCATGCAGTTCCACAGTGAGCATGCTCACCGCATAAAATGATACTGTAAAATTGGTTTCACCCCCTTGGTGTATTTCATTCTCCAGTAAGGCCATTGAAAGCTGGCACAGAAATTGCACCAGTAGCATGGAAATTAAATATCATGTACTTCTGCTGCAGTACATATTTAAACCAGCCAAATAGATGACAAAAATGTATGACTTCGGGTACCTTGTGCTATGGCTGGGCTGCAATTGCATGGCTAGAAAGTCTGCCTTTTGCCGCATAGGAAACCCCGTTTTCTTATGTTTGGTAAAACACCCTTAAAGTGTTCCTTGTAAGCTTTCAGATTTGGGTGCTTAACCCCTTCTCTGCAAGGCCTTTTCCCCTCCTGTGCCTAGCCTTTTTTTGGCTATTTGGGGCAGTTTGCGCTTAGGCCCCCATAACTTTTTGTCCACATAAGCTATCCATGCCAAATTTGTGTCCTTTTTGTCCAACATCCTAGGGATTCTAAAGGTACCCAGAGTCTGTGGCCTTCCCTAGAGGAGACCAAGAAATCAGCCAAAATATAGCTCACTTTTTTTTTTTTTTTTTTTTTTTTTTTTTTTTTTTTAGAAAAATTGGAAAAAAGGGCTGCAGAATTAAGCATGTGGTTTTTCCCCTGAAAATGCAATCAACAAAGGGTTTGTTGTGCAGAAATTACCATCTTCCTACCTTTCAGGAACAGGCAGGCTTGAATCACAAAACCACACTTTTCAACACAATTTTGGAATTTTACTGGGGCATAGCCCATTTTTTATATTTTTTGTGCTTTCAGCCTCCTTCCAATTAGTGACAGAAATGGGTGTAAAACCAATGCTGGATCCCGGACTGCTAAACATTTCTGAAAATTAGACAAAATTCTGAATTCAGCACCGGGTCATTTGTGTAGCTCCTTCAAGGTTTTCCTACAGAAAGTAACCGCTAAACTAAACAAAATATTGAAATTGAGGTAAAAAAAGAGCAATTTCTGTCCACATTTTTATTCTAACTTTTTCCAGCTATGGCAATTTTTTCAAAGCACTATATCGTTACTTCTGCTGGACTCTTCTGGTTTTGGGGATATATAAGGCTTGTAGGTTCATCAAAATCCCTAGGTTCCCAGAGCCAATAAATGAGCTGCACCATGCAATGGGTTTTCATTGTACACTGAGTATACAGCAATTCATTTAGTGAAATATCAAGACTGAAAAATAGGTATCAAGTAAACCTTTGTATTTCCAAAATGGGCACAAGATAAGGTGTTGAGAAGCACTGGTTATTTGCACATCTATGAATTATCGGGTCCCCATACTAGCATGTGAATTACAGGACATTTCTCAAATAGACTTCTTTTTTTACACACTGTCTTACATTTGGAAGGAAAACTGTAGAGAAAGACAAGGGGCAGTAATACTTGTTCTGTGTTGGTAGGCCTAGTGCCCGTGACAGGGTATGCCCCAAAACACAACATGGACACATCAAATTTTTCTTATGAAAGACTTTAGCTGTGGATTTTGGCCTCTAGCTCATCCGGCACCTAGGAAAGCCTAGCAAACCTGGACATTTCTGAAAACTAGACACCTATGGAAACCCAGGATGGGGTAACTTGTGGCGCTCTCACCAGGTTCTGTTACCCAAAATCTCAAAATGTGGCAAAAAATACACTTTTTCTTCACATTTCAGTGCTGCAAAGTTTTGTAATCAGAGGGGAGCCACACACGTCCTTCTAACCAGCATTTCCCCACATCTCCCAATAAAATTGGTACCTCACATGTGTGGTAGGCCTAGTGCCTGCGACAGGAAATGCCCCATAACACTATGTGGATACATCAAAATTATTCATTACAAAACAACCTTGATTTGTTGGGGGGGAGGGCAGTTTGGAAAAAAAATATTTTTTAGCCTGACAAGTGGGGCATATTTTCTATCAATATAGATGCGACAATGCTGGTTGGTATGAATTTTGTGGATTCCTGCAGATTCCAGAAAGTTCCATCACAAAAATGTTGGGATAATGTGTGAGTTCAAGCAAAGTTGGATGTTTGCAGGGCATTGTGGGTAAGTAAATGCAGCGGTGTGCATGTGACGCGCACCACCCTGGACTCACCCAGATGTTTCGTTTTTAGATTTATCTAGGTCTCGTAGATTTTTCTAGATGGCAGCGTCCCAGAGTCTAAAAAGTGCAACCCTCACCATTCCACGTGGGACGATTTTGAGTGTTAGCCAAGCTCTCATGGCCCAAATGTGAAATCAAAACCCAAAATAATCAAATGTCTTCTTGCTTGCTGTTGGGATACGATGTTTTAGTATGTTGGGGGGAGCCAAAAGACTGTTACCCCCTTCAGTTTGGGTGAGGGCATAACCATGCCCATACTGGTTCATAGCCACCACCCTACTATGTTTTATTTTTTAAAATTCCCTGGCATCTAGTACGTTTTTTGGTAGAGTTTTGTAAATAAGTGGTCGGTTTGCAGGCGTTGTCCATCTCAGTGGGGAACAGGAACAGTTTACAGAACAAAAGACAGCCTTTACAACTCTTCTTTTTATTTGGAGGTGACAATTCCTCACAGGAACTGTTGCCGGAGGAAGAATATGTTTTGGGTTTGACAATGAAGAGGGTACCTCATTTAAATATGGGTGTTACTTGGGGAAGGGCGAGAGGTCCTCCAGGTAGAGGGCTGATGGGAGAAATCTTGTTTTGTTTCAGAACTTGCAGTAAACTTAGTGAGGAAATGGTGAAAGCGGAGGTGGAAAATGGTTTGGCTGAAAGGTATTCTCCATTCACTGGGTAGCACACAGGATAACAGTGGCAACACAACACCGCTTCTTCAGAATATTCCTGTATCTGGTAGGAAAACATGTTACTGGACTGCTCCCTGTGGGTCAAGCGGCAGCCTCCTGTTTGCCTGCTCCAGGGACACAAAAAAAACTGAACTCCTGACTCCAAGAGCATTTAGCTGACCACTGAGGTCTTGACTCCCTTTGAGCCCTAACGTGAGATGGAACTGGACTCTAGAAGCCTGCCCTTCGAACCTGATGACTACATGAATGACAGGAGGAACTGTCTCAGCATTTGAAGAAGAGTAGGATTTTGTTGTTTTTTCTCCAATTCGAGAGAACCAGGACCAGGAGAAGATGCTGAGGCTTCCCCAGGGACACTGCACCTTCGGAGGGCAATAAAACAAGTTTGCCTTGCTTCGACCACTTTGTCACACTGAAAACTTCTTCAGTGTTAGCTGATGTTAATGGTTTTCGGCCTCTTGGAGACTTGTCCAGATACAGCTTCCAACTTTGCCCCTCCAGTGGACTTTGAGAACCAAGGAAGTGAAAAGTCCAAAGGTAAATCCTTTTACTGGAGCGGTTGGCACATCTATCCCACAAGCAAAGCTCCCTTGGAATCTACGAAATCCAGCTTTGTCTCACTCTAAACTTTTAGCATCAAAACTAACCACTTTAGCAGGAGTTTGACAATCATGTAACTGACATCAATAGATCTTTGCCAGCTTTGGCTTTTGATTTTGCCTCATTGCAAGGTTTTGAGATACGATGCCCCAAAGCAAAAACATTGACTGGTGGATCCCTCTTGGTTTATGTTAACTCTGCTCCATCGCTGCCAGCCACAAACTGATAACTAACATTGACATAGCTTTAGGGGTTAAGGAGACTTTCAAAGAACACTGTGTTTAAGTTGGTAAGGATCCCCTCCAACGCCAGATTAATAACCACTTTCTGACTGTTTTAGTTCTTCAAAAAAGATTCCCAAGATTCTACTCAACACTAGCTTTATAATTGCAATTTTTGTGATAACTTCTATTGGAAATGTAGTCGTTGTGATGCAGGTCATCCAATATGTATTTCCAGTGTTACATAATTGAAAAGTGTGAGTTAAAAGTAAAAGACAAATGTTGCTTTCTCCTACGAATCAGATCTCAACAATCTCTCTCAAATCATTATCAACAAACCGGCATTTCACCTTTTCCAAGTGCATTAGTATGAGAAACTGGTATTACACCCTAAAATGTGCATACAAAGTTGGACGAATATTATGACCATACCAACATCTATGGAAAAAGTGACCGAGAAGTTACACCACAAAAAAACAATATTTTCAAAGTTTGTTATAGCTTCATGGAATTGTATGCTTAGTCACCTGCTTCATTCTCCTAATTTTCTCTCACTTTATCTGTCTTTTTTATCTTAACTCTGCAGTGTATTTGAAAGTGTTTTGAATCACATTTTTTTCCTCATTCATGTCTCCTCTGTATAGCTTTTCCATGATTGTTGGACTCAGTAACAACTTATAGTTATTTCGTTATCTGAAAATATATCAAAAACAATTACAACATATTTTCAAACTATTATCATGTAAATGTATGGATATGTGTGTTATTTCTTGATGAAGCATATACATGTCAAAATCAATAGATATTTTTGTTTCACCCTATATAGGTGAAAAAAGATTTGAATGCCCAGAATGTTCCAAGCGGTTTATGAGAAGTGACCATCTCTCCAAACATGTAAAAACACATCAAAACAAGAAAGGTGGTGGAACAGCTCTCGCTATTGTTACCTCAGGAGAGCTGGACCCAGCAGTTACTGAGGTGCTTGGATCTCCAAGAATTGTCACAGTTGCAGCTATTTCTCCAGATTCCAATCCAGCAACCCCCAATGTTTCATCAAATATGGATGAATTCTGAATTAAATATGCACAAACTCTTTATAATGCACTTAAATTAATCTACTTTCCAAGAAGTGGACGTCAGCTACAAAAGGAACTAAGCAATTATGTTGTACAGTCATGATTTCAGTACACATTTCAATGTGTACCTAGTTTAGGGAAGATTGGAGTATGTAAATTGGAGCAACCAGGAGTTTTTTCAAGAAGAGAAACTGTGGACATCTATTTATTAGAGGCGTGGATATGGAGTATTTGATCCATACTTTTACATTTTTGTTATGTGGTGTGGATGGACAATACATTGTGGGTGTCATACACAATGTTGCTTGTTCTTATAGCACTATATTGTATTTCTTTGTACAGACTGATAATATCAAAACATATCGTATAATTATCTTTAATTGTGATTACTTTAATACTGTGGTACTTAAGCAAATACATTTTAGCATTTTGGTGGGAATTGTCTTCCCCATAGCCACACCACAATGGATATATCTGTATTTACTTAGTGGTATTGGTTTGTATTTCTGTATAATATTTTTTCTCAATTTGATGTATAGTGAGCTTAGTTATTTAATTCTAGAAAACGTTTTTTAGTGAAAGATGTTGGGTAAGTATTACCTCAAGCAAGAAAACGTGCTGTTGGATTTGTATATAGCTGCCACACAAACTTGTGTTCCCGTTAATGTAATCATGGCCACTACATTGTAGTAGTGTGTTTAATGACAATCAAATTGAGTGTTTTCATAAGATGTTGGAACAAGTAACCTTTTGAAAATGATGTGCCGCAAAAAGTAATGCAGTGCACTGCTATCATTTATTCATAACTTTAAAATATTCACACTTACAAATAGTGAGAGAGGGCAACAGCGAAGGCCATTTATATGATCACCTATGTTGTAATTGTGAAATACATGTTTACTAATGAAGAGAAATGAATATTATATCACAGAAAAATAAGAATCTCTGTCTATAGAGTGCATAAAGGTCTACTGTAAACATCAAGGCAGTCAACCATTAATTTGTTCTTGTGACGAGCTTTGACAAGAAGCTGACCGTGGCCTCACTGCCTGGTATTTACTTTAAATATGATTAGCTTGGCTTTAATTTGAGAATAATGTTCGTCTGTTAAGTGCATCATAATCCCATATCGTCATTTGACAACCTCCACCAGTCCTTCCGCCGACCCCCACCCCCTGTGCTGCAACATGCAACTTAGCGGCCAGCCTGCTGACGAGTACCCGTGTGAACCTGACTTCCAGATTATGTCCTAGTTATGGGGGACATAATGGTTGTGAGGCACGCTACTAGACATAGTAAGCAGTAAAGTAATTTATTATTAAATATTTTTGAAAGGTACATCATGTAACTTTTGAAATAAATAGCACATCAGTTAAATTTAGCGACCAAATCATGCCATTATCCGCTCAGTCATTAGCCATCATTAAAATGTTAAGAAATGCTTAAGATATTGCATAATATTTTTACAGTGAAGCGCGGTAAAGCGGTCTATTTTTAATAGTTAACTTGCACCTATTTTACTCGGAAAACATTCACGCACAGCAGGATGTACTACTATCCCCTTCACATTTCTTCACAATGCTTTTTGGAAATAACAACCATTATGTCTGTGAACACTTTGCTTGCATTCTTTTATACTGCTGAACCAGGTTTACAATTAATTTATCATAAGAAAAAGTGTACTGGCTGTCGATTAGCATAAAATGATTAACTTAGAAAGTTATGTTTTTTTTTGTAGATTTACTGTGCTCAAAATTGTTCTTTTTCGTAGATTTACTGTGCTCAACATAACTGACAGATGCAGGCATGGTATTCCATATTGAGTAATCATTAAAAGCTGCAGTGTATTTTTATTTGACAACTAAATTTGTTGCATCCCTTTTGAAAGAGATTGTGTATTTTTCTTTATCGGCAACCAACATTTGGACAGAAAACTTCCAAAAGTACAGTGCCTAAACACCCCATATTTGCATTTTTAGTAATTTTGGAAAGTAGATAATAAATTGATTGTGACTAAAACTTCTAATATTATTTCTAATGTTATTCTGGTTTCAGAACCGTACACAATTGTTCATCATAAGCAAACAATCATCTAACGTGAGAAAACACGTTTTAAGGAATTTGTGGAATTAATCAAGCAGCCTAAAAATATTTATTTAGCACAGTTTTGTGTTAGGAATATCTACACTGTTTATTATTAATTTCATAAAAAGCTAATGTTGCTTGCAGACGTTTATGTAAAGGTTTTCTTAAAAGAAGTATCATCAAAAGTCCTGCAAAACCGAAAGGTCTTCTTCGCCTTTTTTCTTTTTTTTTTAAAGAAACTTCTTTGTGCACAGGTTTTTCTGTCTGTGTTTAACAAATCTTTTGGTACTGTTAAGGATCAAACAACAGTGGTGTCATAATGTGTAATGGTTGCGGGTGGTGTAATTCCAGTGATCCCTTTTATGTAATTCTTGAAACTTCATTCCAGTGAATTACAGTTACAACCAGTTGGAAATTCGGAACTTATTTTTGACCAAAGTTCGCCATGGAGTATATCCTCTGTATTATGGTCTAATAATGCAGTCTGTTTGTTTTTATTACGCATGCATACAGCTCTGCTTTTAGCGTGGTGATTTATTTTCATGTCACCAAAACTTAGTTGCATTATCTACAGGTTAAAATAATGAAAACTGTTCATTGTCAGTGTTCATAAATCTACAAAGGAGTCTGTTGATATTATAGAGAATATGAAGGCAGACTAAGGGCAGGTTTATAATTTGAGTGGTATGTAGGTTAGTCATTTTCTGCTACATGACTACACCTAGATTTGCAGCTTTCTTGGAATTCACAAAATAATGGAGTATTTGGATGAAGCTCAATTGAGGAGTACTATTGTTTATAATCCTTTTCACATACGTAAATCCAACAATTTTGTAATACAAAAGTACATTTTCACTGTTTATTTTGCTGAGGTGATTTTTTTGTTCTGCTTGTTGGACTGCTCTACCTTCAAGAAGTGTAGATCTCCCTCTGGTTCCAGAGTGGGAAACTAACCACAGATATTTGTGAATAGCCCCAACAGTGCACATCCTTGGGTCTTGACCTCATGATTTTTTGGTGTTCCTGCCTTGGAATGCCTACAGTGCCTCTGAGACATATGTATTGTCACATAAAATCTTATCCAGTAAATATATTTATGTGGGTGAAATCCTGTAATTCCTGGTTTTTGTGAATCAGGGACATGATTTCACATTTGTACTTAAAGCTCTTTCTGCAGACAACCTTGTGAATCAGTCTTTTGACTTTAGTGGGACCTGAGGTAATGCATTCAGTTTGGTAGGATCCATGTAGCTTATCCTGTGTAGAACCAGACATTCTTTCTCTATCATACACAAACACGAATAACAGTTGTGATGTCATGACTGTATGGTAATCAGTTGTATCAGCTGGAATGGCACAGAATTGTAACAGACTTGGCTCGTGGGGGGGGGGTAGAGGGGGATAATGGTTCCCCGCATTAAACAGATCTGCATCTATTTTATGTGATCCATACAAACATTGCATAGGTTTTATTCGTCGGTTTGAAATTGAAGGTACCGTCTCATTTGTTTAAAGAAAAGATAATTCTCACAGTAATCCGGTGTCTTGGTTTGTGCACGCATATGAAAACTGAGGAATGATTCTGATAACATTTATTTACTGCTTTGTGTTGGGAGTTTCACGTGACCTTTGCCTCTCTTGGCTTCAATAGTCAGTGAATTGTGTGATCGTCTGCCATCTATATTAAGTTAGCAAGAGTGCTGAATATAATAATTAGAATTCGTTGAGCATAAACTTATTTTGTTGAGTGCATTCGCAATGTGCGTTAAAGAAAGATATCTACGGGGCTTTAGCACATACCTCTGCTTTGTATTTTATTATTAAAAGCATAGTGATGCTTGGCCTAATTGCACACAGATTCTTTTGCACTGAACAGTTGTGCAATGTTCTGCTTTTGCGCGTACAAATAGTAATATCAGGAAAGAAGAGATTAAAAGAAATTCACATGCATTTCATGGTAGACACTCTCTTCTGTAAAAGTGTTGCTGGAGGTGCAGGAACTGAGCTTTTAGATACCTCTGCAATAGTAACCTTCTGAAATCAAGGTTTAACCACAATCTCGTGTTCACTTTCCTAGTGTAATACCAATTTTGAATAGCGTTCAAGCATTTTTCTACTAGAGATTGAGTAGATGCACCATTTTGTATGCACTTTTTTATTTTAAAAATAGTTATGTAAAGTATCTTGTATCTTTTTCGGAAGGGAATACGCAATTAGGGTGAAATATGTGAAGATGTTGGCCAGTCATTGGATTTTGGATTTTATTAGGTTGATATATTTTGATAGTAGTGTTTTTTCAATAAGTATGGATACATTTATATTAGAATAAGCTTTCTTGTATGGCTTTTCTCAGAAATGCGTATTTTTCGTACAGTATATTGTCTCTTCCTCATGTTTTAGAGAAACTTGCAGTCATTGCATTCAATGCAATAATTTAGACTGACTCTTAGTTTACATTTATACTGAGTGTCATTTTGTCGATAAGGAGCTTTATAATTAACGATTAGCAGATATTATGATGGTCAATTTCAAATATCCAGAAGGGTTGTAGTTATACCTTTTAATTTCTTTACATGAAGCCATTCAGATCAACTGCAGTTTAGTTTGTTGTGCTTCTGCCATAATAAAACCTACATTGTATCTTTACTTTAGCCAGCAGGTGTTATACATTTACCAACGGAAGCCAGTTCACTTACACTGTTCGTTTTACAAAAACGAAGACTGAAAAGGTGCACTGTGTGTGCCTTTTTTTGAGTATTATACATGCTCATGCATGTCTATGTAGATGCATGTGTGTAAATCTATTATTTAAAATTGACAAGCTCATTTTAAATGTATTAATAAATGTGGCAGTGTTTCACAACTTGTGACCTGGTGAACAGCTGACGACCAGAGTTAAAAAAAATATTTGATGTCCTAGTCCATGTAGCATTTCAAGATGATTGTTTTGAGTAGGAAAATATTGAACATGGCAGTTTTGCTTTTAGTTGACTGTGATGTGTATCCGTAATTGTGAGGGTCCGATAAATTACTTACTGTTTGCATTTCAGAGTTCTTTCTCTTTGCTACGTATAGACACAAGTTTCTTTCATGTAATTATCTGTGCTCAAACATATTCGTCATGTTATATGCCCACTGTTAAATGCTTGTGTTTTCTCCTAAAATTTTTCTTAGAATTTTGTATCTATTATTATTAGACAGTGAGCACAAGTCATTATTCGTCAGATTTGATATTGTAGGCTGAAGTAGGCCAACTTGCCCATCTTTAGCAAGCGTGATATTAAGGTCCTTTTCCCCATTACATTACAATTTCATTGCAACAGGATTTGCGTTTGTCTTCCTTTAAATGCTCTGTATTATTATGCATGTAACAATTGTCATCACACAAGAATTTATGTAAACAGAAGGTATTACTTTTACCAGAATTTTGAAATGAAAAACATGAAATGATAAAATTGGAATTGTTTTATGAAAATCCTTGTATGAAACATTTTGTAGTAATTAAACTGTAATGTTTCTTACAAAAATCAAGCTGAAAAAAAAAATAGATCCACGGTCCTATAATTTAGACCCTGCAGCCTTTTGCCAGCAAATCCTCTGTAGGATAATTTGAGATTTCTACTTGACTGATTTGTATAAACTTGTTTCTCATGGACTTGAAAATAAAATCATGCACAAGTCGTTTCCTGCCCTAAGACATTACAGTAATGCATGAAAAAAACCTCGGACATACATGTTTCGTTAATTTTTACATTATTATTTGTAGACACAAATGTTTGTGAATTTGTTCTCATGTGGCACTTTCAGTGTTGTCATCACTTGATCCTCTATTGAAAGGATCACTGTAGGAAAGTACCATCTTGCCTGGCATGTTACCCCCATTTTTCACTGTATATATGTTGTTTTAGTTGTATGTGTCACTGGGACCCTGGTAACCCAGGTCCCCAGTGCTCATAAGTGTGCCTGAATGTGTTACCTGTGTAGTGACTAACTGTCTCACTGAGGCTCTGCTAATCAGAACCTCAGTGGTTATGCTCTCTCATTTCTTTCCAAAATTGTCACTGACAGGCTAGTGACCATTTTTTCCAATTTACATTGGCTTACTGGAACACCCTTCTAATTCCCTAGTATATGGTACTGAGGTACACAGGGTATTGGGGTTCCAGGAGATCCCTATGGGCAGCAGCATTTCTTTTGCCACCCATAGGGAGCTCTGACAATTCTTACACAGGCCTGCCCCTGCAGCCTGAGTGAAATAACGTCCACGTTATTTCACAGCCATTTTACACTGCACTTAAGTAACTTATAAGTCACCTATATGTCTAACCTTTACCTGGTAAAGGTTAGGTGCAAAGTTACTTAGTGTGAGGGCACCCTGGCACTAGCCAAGGTGCCCCCACATTGTTCAGAGCCAATTCACTGAACTTTGTGAGTGCGGGGACACCATTACACGCGTGCACTACATATAGGTCACTACCTATATGTAGCTTCACCATGGTAACTCCGAATATGGCCATGTAACATGTCTATGATCATGGAATTGCCCCCTCTATGCCATCCTGGCATTGTTGGTACAATTCCATGATACCAGTGGTCTGTAGCACAGACCCTGGTACTGCCAGACTACCCTTCCTGGGGTTTCACTGCAGCTGCTGCTGCTGCCAACCCCTCAGACAGGCAGCTGCCCTCCTGGGGTCCAGCCAGGCCTGGCCCAGGATGGCAGAACAAAGAACTTCCTCTGAGAGAGGGTGTGACACCCTCTCCCTTTGGAAAATGGTGTGAAGGCAGGGGAGGAGTAGCCTCCCCCAGCCTCTGGAAATGCTTTGTTGGGCACAGATGTGCCCAATTCTGCATAAGCCAGTCTACACCGGTTCAGGGACCCCTTAGCCCCTGCTCTGGCGCGAAACTGGACAAAGGAAAGGGGAGTGACCACTCCCCTGACCTGCACCTCCCCTGGGAGGTGTCCAGAGCTCCTCCAGTGTGCTCCAGACCTCTGCCATCTTGGAAACAGAGGTGCTGCTAGCACACTGGACTGCTCTGAGTGGCCAGTGCCACCAGGTGACGTCAGAGACTCCTTGTGATAGGCTCCTTCAGGTGTTAGTAGCCTTTCCTCTCTCCTAGGTAGCCAAACCCTCTTTTCTGGCTATTTAGGGTCTCTGTCTCTGGGGAAACTTTAGATAACGAATGCATGAGCTCAGCCGAGTTCCTCTGCATCTCCCTCTTCACCTTCTGATAAGGAATCGACCGCTGACCGCGCTGGAAGCCTGCAAACCTGCAACATAGTAGCAAAGACGACTACTGCAACTCTGTAACGCTGATCCTGCCGCCTTCTCGACTGTTTTCCTGCTTGTGCATGCTGTGGGGGTAGTCTGCCTCCTCTCTGCACCAGAAGCTCCGAAGAAATCTCCCGTGGGTCGACGGAATCTTCCCCCTGCAACCGCAGGCACCAAAAAGCTGCATTACTGGTCCCTTGGGTCTCCTCTCAGCACGACGAGCGAGGTCCCTCGAATCCAGCGACGCTGTCCAAGTGACCCCCACAGTCCAGTGACTCTTCAGCCCAAGTTTGGTGGAGGTAAGTCCTTGCCTCTCCTCGCTGGGCTGCATTGCTGGGAACCGCGACTTTGCAGCTACTCCGGCCCCTGTGCACTTCCGGTGGAAATCCTTTGTGCACAGCCAAGCCTGGGTCCACGGCACTCTAACCTGCATTGCACGACTTTCTAAGTTGGTCTCCGGCGACGTGGGACTCCTTTGTGCAACTTCGGCGAGCACCGTTTCACGCATCCTCGTAGTGCCTGTTTCTGGCACTTCTCCGGGTGCTACCTGCTTCAGTGAGGGCTCTTTGTCTTGCTCGACGTCCCCTCTCTCTGCAGGTCCAATTTGCGACCTCCTGGTCCCTCCTGGGCCCCAGCAGCGTCCAAAAACGCCAAACGCACGATTTGCGTGTAGCAAGGCTTGTTGGCGTCCTTCCGGCGGGAAAACACTTCTGCACGACTCTCCCAGGCGAGAGGGATCCGTCCACCAAAGGGGAAGTCTCTAGCCCTTTTCGTTCCTGCAGAAACCTCAGCTTCTTCTGTCCAGTCGAAGCTTCTTTGCATCCGCAGCTGGCATTTCCTGGGCATCTGCCCATCTCCGACTTGCTTGTGACTTTTGGACTTGGTCCCCTTGTTCCACAGGTACCCTAGATTGGAAATCCACAGTTGTTGCATTGCTGGTTTGTGTATTTCCTGCATTATTCCTCTAACACGACTCTTTTGTCCTTAGGGGAACTTTGGTGCACTTTGCACTCACTTTTCAGGGTCTTGGGGAGGGTTATTTTTCTAACTCTCACTATTTTCTAATAGTCCCAGCGACCCTCTACAAGGTCACATAGGTTTGGGGTCCATTCGTGGTTCGCATTCCACTTCTGGAGTATATGGTTTGTGTTGCCCCTATCCCTATGTTTCCCCATTGCATCCTATTGTAACTATACATTGTTTGCACTGTTTTCTAAGACTATACTGCATATTTTTGCTATTGTGTATATATATCTTGTGTATATTTCCTATCCTCTCACTGAGGGTACACTCTAAGATACTTTGGCATATTGTCATAAAAATAAAGTACCTTTATTTTTAGTATAACTGTGTATTGTGTTTTTTTATGATATTGTGCATATGACACTAAGTGGTACTGTAGTAGCTTCACACGTCTCCTAGTTCAGCCTAAGCTGCTCTGCTAAGCTACCATTATCTATCAGCCTAAGCTGCTAGACACCCTATACACTAATAAGGGATAACTGGGCCTGGTGCAAGGTGCAAGTACCCCTTGGTACTCACTACAAGCCAGTCCAGCCTCCTACATTGGTTGTGCAGTGGTGGGATAAGTGCTTGAGACTACTTACCACTCTTGTCATTGTACTTTTCATAAGAGAAAAATATACAAAACAAGGTCAGTGTATATACACATAGCCAAAAAGTTTTGCATTTCCTCTTTTCACTCTTTTCTAAGTGCTGAAAAGTACTCCTAAACTTTCAAAAAGTTCTTAAAAGTTTAAAAAGTTTTTTCTGTCTTTCCAAAAAGTTCTAAAAACTTTTTTTCTTTTTTTTCTATCACTTTAACTCTCTCTAAAAAATGTCTGGCACAGGCAAAAATGTTGAACTGTCCAAACTTGCATATGATCACCTTAGCTGGAAAGGAGCAAGGAGTCTCTGCATAGAGAGAGGTTTGAGTGTAGGAAAGAATCCTTCCTTAGAACTGTTAATTAATATGCTTAGAGTACAGGATAAGGCCATAAGTGCCCAATCTGTAGAAAAAGTAGCTAATGGTTCTCAATCTGATCCAGGGACTCCCCCAGGAAAAGGTTCAGGAAAGAAACTTCTCAGCCTGCCCATTACTAGACAGTCTAGCATAGTTGGTACAGAGGTTGAATCACACCATACTGATGGTGTGCTCTCACATTATGCTGGTAGCCAAGCTGTTAGGGTGCCCTCTGTAAG
The DNA here is from genome assembly GCF_031143425.1 of Pleurodeles waltl. Taxonomy (NCBI): domain Eukaryota; kingdom Metazoa; phylum Chordata; class Amphibia; order Caudata; family Salamandridae; genus Pleurodeles; species Pleurodeles waltl. The sequence continues at coordinate 805,786,127 of NC_090449.1, read as the reverse complement.
GGACAGGTCTCCTTCTGTTCATTCCCATCATACCTCTGTATCTAGAAATGTCCCTCCCACCCACCCTGATGACAGATTGTTAGAAAGGGAGCTCAATAGATTGAGAGTGGAACAAACCAGACTGAAGCTCAAGAAGCAACAGCTGGATTTGGATAGATAGTCTTTAGAAATAGAGAGGGAAAGACAGAAGTTGGGTTTAGATACCCATGGTGGCAGCAGCAGTATTCCCCATAGTCATCCTGCAAAAGAGCATGATTCCAGGAATCTGCACAAGATAGTTCCCCCTTATAAGGAGGGGGATGACATTAACAAGTGGTTTGCTGCACTTGAGAGGGCCTGTGCTGTACAGGATGTCCCTCAAAAGCAGTGGGCTGCTATCCTATGGCTATCATTTAGTGGAAAAGGTAGGGATAGGCTCCTTACAGTGAAAGAAAATGATGCCAATAATTTCCAAGTTCTTAAGAATGCACTCCTGGATGGTTATGGCTTAACCACTGAACAGTACAGGATAAAGTTCAGAGAGACCAAAAAGGAGTCTTCACAAGACTGGGTTGATTTCATTGACCAGGCAGTGAAGGCCTTGGAGGGGTGGTTACATGGCAGTAAAGTTACTGATTATGACAGCCTGTATAACTTAATCCTGAGAGAGCATATTCTTAATAATTGTGTGTCTGATTTGTTGCACCAGTACTTGGTGGACTCTGATCTGACCTCTCCCCAAGAATTGGGAAAGAAGGCAGACAAATGGGTCAGAACAAGAGTGAACAGAAAAGTTCATACAGGGGGTGACAAAGATGGCAACAAAAAGAAGGATGGTAAGTCTTCTGACAAGGGTGGGGACAAATCTAAAAATGAGTCTTCATCAGGCCCACAAAAACACTCTGGTGGGGGGGGGTGGGTCCAAATCCTCCTTTAATCAGAACAAGGAAAAGAAACCATGGTGCTATTTATGTAAAATAAAAGGCCATTGGACAACAGATCCCAGTTGTCCAAAGAAGGGCACCACAGCTCCTACCACTACAACCCCTACTACTACACCTAGTGTCCCTACTAATAGCAGTGGTGGTGGGAGCAAACCTACTAATAGCCAATCCAAGGGAGTAGCTGGGCTCACTTTTGGTAATTTAGTTGGGGTTGGTCTGATTAGGGAGACCACAGAGGCTACTTTAGTCTCTGAAGGGGCTATTGATTTAGCCACTTTGGTTGCTTGCCCCCATAACTTGGAGAAGTACAAGCAACTAACCCTAATAAATGGTGTTGAGGTCCAGGCCTACAGGGACACAGGTGCCAGTGTCACAATGGTGATTGAGAAACTGGTGCACCCTGAACAGCACATACTTGGACACCAGTACCAAGTAACCGATGCTCACAACATAACACAAAGCCACCCCATGGCTGTTGTAAATCTCAACTGGGGGGGGGTAACTGGTCCAAAGAAAGTTGTGGTAGCTTCAGATTTACCTGTAGACTGTCTATTAGGGAATGATTTGGAGACATCAGCTTGGTCAGATGTGGAGTTGGAGGCCCATGCAGCAATGCTGGGCATCCCAGGGCATATTTTTGCTTTGACAAGGGCTCAGGCCAAAAAGCAAAAAGGACAGGGAAGCTTGGATCCTGGAACAATGGACCAAGTGCTCCCTAAAGCTAGGGCTAGTAGAAGCAAACCACTTCCTACTATCCCTCCCTCTACAGTGGATTCTAATTCTGAGGAAGAAGAATTCCCTCCCTGTGCAGAACCTACACCAGAGGAGCTGGAAGCAGACACTGCTGAGCTTTTGGGTGAAGGGGGGCCTGCCAGGGAGGAGCTGAGTGTGGCACAGCAAACCTGTCCCACATTAGAGGGTCTCAGACAGCAAGCTGTCAAACAGGCTAATGGGGATGTCAGTGACTCTCACAGAGTTTACTGGGAGGACAACCTCTTGTACACTGAGCATAGGGATCCTAAACCTGGAGCTGCCAGGAGATTAGTGATTCCTCAGGAGTACAGAAAGTTCCTCCTAACACTGGCACATGACATTCCCTTAGCTGGGCACCTGGGTCAAATGAAAACTTGGGACAGATTGGTACCATTGTTTCATTGGCCTAGGATGTCTGAGGACACAAAGGAATTTTGTAAGTCCTGTGAAACCTGTCAAGCCAGTGGCAAGACAGGTGGCACTCCAAAGGCACCCCTTATCCCACTGCCTGTGGTTGGGGTTCCCTTTGAAAGGGTAGGGGTTGACATAGTTGGCCCCCTTGACCCTCCTACTGCTTCAGGCAATAGGTTTATCTTAGTGGTAGTGGACCATGCCACAAGATATCCTGAAGCTATTCCTTTAAGGACCACTACAGCTCCTGCAGTGGCAAAGGCCCTCCTGGGAATATTTTCCAGGGTGGGCTTCCCAAAGGAAGTAGTATCAGACAGAGGAAGCAATTTCATGTCTGCATACTTAAAGGCCATGTGGAAGGAGTGTGGTGTAACTTACAAGTTCACAACACCCTATCATCCACAAACAAATGGACTGGTGGAGAGATTTAATAAAACTCTCAAAGGCATGATTATGGGACTCCCTGAAAAACTCCGCAGGAGATGGGATATCCTTCTACCATGCCTCCTTTTTGCCTACAGGGAGGTACCCCAGAAAGGAGTGGGCTTTAGCCCCTTTGAACTTCTTTTTGGACACCCTGTTAGGGGTCCACTCACACTTGTAAAGGAGGGTTGGGAACAACCTTTAAAAGCTCCTAAGCAGGATATTGTGGATTATGTACTTGGCCTCAGATCAAGGATGGCTGAGTACATGAAAAAGGCCAGTAAAAACCTTCAGGCCAGCCAAGAGCTCCAGAAGCAATGGCATGATCAGAAGGCTGTTTTGGTTCAGTACCAACCAGGGCAGAAAGTGTGGGTCTTGGAGCCTGTGGCCCCAAGAGCACTCCAAGATAAATGGAGTGGACCCCACACAATTGTTGAAAAGAAGGGTGAAGTCACCTACTTGGTTGACTTAGGCACTGCCAGGAGTCCCCTTAGGGTGCTCCATGTCAACCGCCTGAAACCCTACTATGACAGGGCTGATCTCACCCTGCTCATGGCAACAGATGAGGGACATGAAGAAGACAGTGATCCTCTACCTGATCTCTTCTCTTCCACAGAACAAGATGCTCTTGTGGAAGGTGTAGTTTTGGCTGATTGTCTTACTGCTGAGCAGAAAGATAATTGCATAAATCTCCTAGGACAATTTTCAGAACTCTTCTCTACTGTGCCAGGCACCACTTCTTGGTGTGAGCACACTATAGATACTGGAGACAGTTTACCTGTCAAAAGTAAGATCTATAGGCAGCCTGACCATGTCAGGGACTGCATAAAGCAAGAAGTTCAGAAAATGTTGGAACTAGGAGTGGTTGAGCACTCTGACAGTCCATGGGCTTCTCCTGTGGTACTGGTACCAAAACCCAATTCTAAAGATGGAAAGAAAGAAATGCGGTTTTGTGTAGACTATAGAGGTCTCAACTTGGTAACCAAAACTGATGCTCACCCTATACCCAGGGCAGATGAGCTCATAGATACACTGGCATCTGCCAAGTATCTAAGCACTTTTGATTTGACTGCAGGGTATTGGCAGATCAAATTGTCAGAAGATGCTAAACCTAAGACTGCATTTTCTACCATTGGAGGACATTACCAGTTTACTGTAATGCCTTTTGGTTTGAAAAATGCACCTGCCACTTTTCAGAGGTTGGTGAACACAGTCCTGCAAGGGCTGGAAGCTTTCAGTGCAGCATATTTGGACGATATAGCTGTCTTTAGCTCCAGCTGGGATGATCACCTGGTCCACCTATGGAAAGTTTTGGAGGCCCTGCAAAAGGCAGGCCTCACTATCAAGGCTTCAAAGTGCCAGATAGGGCAGGGTAAGGTGGTTTATCTGGGACACCTTGTTGGTGGGGAACAGATTGCACCACTTCAGGGGAAAATCCAAACAATTATTGATTGGGTTCCCCCTACCACTCAGACTCAGGTGAGAGCCTTCCTAGGCCTCACTGGGTATTACAGGAGGTTCATTAAGAACTATGGCTCCATTGCAGCCCCTCTTAATGACCTCACTTCCAAAAAAATGCCTAAAAAGGTATTATGGACAGCAAACTGTCAGAAAGCTTTTGAGGAGCTAAAGCAGGCCATGTGCTCTGCACCTGTCCTGAAAAGCCCTTGTTACTCTAAAAAATTCTATGTCCAAACTGATGCATCTGAATTAGGAGTAGGGGCAGTCCTATCACAACTTAATTCTGAGGGCCAGGATCAACCTGTTGCTTTTATTAGTAGAAGGTTGACCCCTAGAGAAAAGAGTTGGTCTGCCATTGAGAGGGAGGCCTTTGCTGTGGTCTGGGCTCTGAAGAAGTTGAGGCCATACCTGTTTGGCACTCACTTCATTGTTCAGACAGACCACAAACCTCTACTTTGGCTAAAACAAATGAAAGGTGAAAATCCTAAATTGTTGAGGTCGTCCATATCCCTACAGGGAATGGACTATACAGTGGAACATAGACCTGGGAGTAGCCACTCCAATGCAGATGGACTCTCCAGATATTTCCACTTAGACAATGAAGACTCATCAGGTAATGGCTAGTCTTATTGTCCTTCGTTTGGGGGGGGGGGTTGTGTAGGAAAGTACCATCTTCCCTGGCATGTTACCCCCATTTTTCACTGTATATATGTTGTTTTAGTTGTATGTGTCACTGGGACCCTGGTAACCCAGGGCCCCAGTGCTCATAAGTGTGCCTGAATGTGTTACCTGTGTAGTGACTAACTGTCTCACTGAGGCTCTGCTAATCAGAACCTCAGTGGTTATGCTCTCTCATTTCTTTCCAAAATTGTCACTGACAGGCTAGTGACCATTTTTTCCAATTTACATTGGCTTACTGGAACACCCTTATAATTCCCTAGTATATGGTACTGAGGTACCCAGGGTATTGGGGTTCCAGGAGATCCCTATGGGCTGCAGCATTTCTTTTGCCACCCATAGGGAGCTCTGACAATTCTTACACAGGCCTGCCACTGCAGCCTGAGTGAAATAACGTCCACGTTATTTCACAGCCATTTTACACTGCACTTAAGTAACTTATAAGTCACCTATATGTCTAACCTTTACCTGGTAAAGGTTAGGTGCAAAGTTACTTAGTGTGAGGGCACCCTGGCACTAGCCAAGGTGCCCCCACATTGTTCAGAGCCAATTCACTGAACTTTGTGAGTGCGGGGACACCATTACACGCGTGCACTACATATAGGTCACTACCTATATGTAGCTTCACCATGGTAACTCCGAATATGGCCATGTAACATGTCTATGATCATGGAATTGCCCCCTCTATGCCATCCTGGCATTGTTGGTACAATTCCATGATACCAGTGGTCTGTAGCACAGACCCTGGTACTGCCAGACTACCCTTCCTGGGGTTTCACTGCAGCTGCTGCTGCTGCCAACCCCTCAGACAGGCAGCTGCCCTCCTGGGGTCCAGCCAGGCCTGGCCCAGGATGGCAGAACAAAGAACTTCCTCTGAGAGAGGGTGTGACACCCTCTCCCTTTGGAAAATGGTGTGAAGGCAGGGGAGGAGTAGCCTCCCCCAGCCTCTGGAAATGCTTTGTTGGGCACAGATGTGCCCAATTCTGCATAAGCCAGTCTACACCGGTTCAGGGACCCGTTAGCCCCTGCTCTGGCGCGAAACTGGACAAAGGAAAGGGGAGTGACCACTCCCCTGACCTGCACCTCCCCTGGGAGGTGTCCAGAGCTCCTCCAGTGTGCTCCAGACCTCTGCCATCTTGGAAACAGAGGTGCTGCTGGCACACTGGACTGCTCTGAGTGGCCAGTGCCACCAGGTGACGTCAGAGACTCCTTGTGATAGGCTCCTTCAGGTGTTAGTAGCCTTTCCTCTCTCCTAGGTAGCCAAACCCTCTTTTCTGGCTATTTAGGGTCTCTGTCTCTGGGGAAACTTTAGATAACGAATGCATGAGCTCAGCCGAGTTCCTCTGCATCTCCCTCTTCACCTTCTGATAAGGAATCGACCGCTGACCGCGCTGGAAGCCTGCAAACCTGCAACATAGTAGCAAAGACGACTACTGCAACTCTGTAACGCTGATCCTGCCGCCTTCTCGACTGTTTTCCTGCTTGTGCATGCTGTGGGGGTAGTCTGCCTCCTCTCTGCACCAGAAGCTCCGAAGAAATCTCCCGTGGGTCGACGGAATCTTCCCCCTGCAACCGCAGGCACCAAAAAGCTGCATTACTGGTCCCTTGGGTCTCCTCTCAGCACGACGAGCGAGGTCCCTCGAATCCAGCGACGCTGTCCAAGTGACCCCCACAGTCCAGTGACTCTTCAGCCCAAGTTTGGTGGAGGTAAGTCCTTGCCTCTCCTCGCTGGGCTGCATTGCTGGGAACCGCGACTTTGCAGCTACTCCGGCCCCTGTGCACTTCCGGTGGAAATCCTTTGTGCACAGCCAAGCCTGGGTCCACGGCACTCTAACCTGCATTGCACGACTTTCTAAGTTGGTCTCCGGCGACGTGGGACTCCTTTGTGCAACTTCGGCGAGCACCATTTCACGCATCCTCGTAGTGCCTGTTTCTGGCACTTCTCCGGGTGCTACCTGCTTCAGTGAGGGCTCTTGGTCTTGCTCGACGTCCCCTCTCTCTGCAGGTCCAATTTGCGACCTCCTGCTCCCTCCTGGGCCCCAGCAGCGTCCAAAAACGCCAAACGCACGATTTGCGTGTAGCAAGGCTTGTTGGCGTCCTTCCGGTGGGAAAACACTTCTGCACGACTCTCCCAGGCGAGAGGGATCCGTCCACCAAAGGGGAAGTCTCTAGCCCTTTTCGTTCCTGCAGAAACCTCAGCTTCTTCTGTCCAGTCGAAGCTTCTTTGCACCCGCAGCTGGCATTTCCTGGGCATCTGCCCATCTCCGACTTGCTTGTGACTTTTGGACTTGGTCCCCTTGTTCCACAGGTACCCTAGATTGGAAATCCACAGTTGTTGCATTGCTGGTTTGTGTATTTCCTGCATTATTCCTCTAACACGACTCTTTTGTCCTTAGGGGAACTTTGGTGCACTTTGCACTCACTTTTCAGGGTCTTGGGGAGGGTTATTTTTCTAACTCTCACTATTTTCTAATAGTCCCAGCGACCCTCTACAAGGTCACATAGGTTTGGGGTCCATTCGTGGTTCGCATTCCACTTCTGGAGTATATGGTTTGTGTTGCCCCTATCCCTATGTTTCCCCATTGCATCCTATTGTAACTATACATTGTTTGCACTGTTTTCTAAGACTATACTGCATATTTTTGCTATTGTGTATATATATCTTGTGTATATTTCCTATCCTCTCACTGAGGGTACACTCTAAGATACTTTGGCATATTGTCATAAAAATAAAGTACCTTTATTTTTAGTATAACTGTGTATTGTGTTTTCTTATGATATTGTGCATATGACACTAAGTGGTACTGTAGTAGCTTCACACGTCTCCTAGTTCAGCCTAAGCTGCTCTGCTAAGCTACCATTATCTATCAGCCTAAGCTGCTAGACACCCTATGCACTAATAAGGGATAACTGGGCCTGGTGCAAGGTGCAAGTACCCCTTGGTACTCACTACAAGCCAGTCCAGCCTCCTACAATCACTGATCAAAAATACTCCCATATCCCAGCCTTCTTTCGTGTAGACTCATTTTACTTCTCACCAGAAGGCTAGGAGAATGGAGCCTTTTTTACTGCAAAAAGACATAAACGAAAGGTTGGGAAGCCTAAGCAGATGCCTGGCCCTCTTAGGCCCCAATCCCTCCACAGTGTCTTTAGTTTATAATGCCTAAAATTAATCCTTAAATATGTCTTTTACTGGCTTATTCCCTTACCATTTCAGGCTACGCCCTCATGTAACATAAATTCTTAGCGCCTGATTTAAATCTTGACGCTGTTACTTCCAATCTGCCATGGCAGCGGACCAGAGTATGACTTCAAGTAGACAGTGTTACGACCTCCGTATTTAGATGTATTGCAACTGAGCTGGTCACCGTCATGACAGAGTGCTCTTCCAAGCCGTCAGGCTGGTGGGTTCCCGCTAATTGTTTTTAGGTGTTACAGTCCTGCAGATGATATACTGGTGGCAGATTGGTGATGGAGGAAGGCCATTACGGGACCCAATGGACATCGTATAATGGCAGTGGCTATGTAAGAGAGGTAAGAGTCAGTCTCTCTCTCTCTCTCTCTCTCTCTCTCTCTCTCTCTCTCTCTCTCTCTCTCTCTCTCTCTCTCTCTCGCTCATACACACACACACACACACACACACACACACACACACACACACACACACTGTACCTTAGCCATATAGGTCCCCCCTACACTGCACACTACACTTCACATACACACTATTGTCCAGTGTCATTCCACCACACCACGTGCCGAAAACATACATCCATGACATAACATACACACACTGACACTACACCCACACGACACAACCATGACAACCAACACAACTACACACTCCTCTACACAAACGTACCACTACACACAACTTGATAACGACCGTCACACAACGACACTCACCTGAATGTTACACACAGTAACACAACCAAACATACACAACATCAGACCCATATGCAAGTGGCACACAGTCTGACACAACCACAACACCAACTCCAGCTCTCTCCACCTCAACCAGCCAATCCTTTTGCACACAAACGTACACATATTGACTCACATATACAACAAAAAGCCAAACATTACAGGTACCCTTGCCATGTGCACACATGGACATAGTTGACAAGTGTGAATGTTAGGTCATTGTTGTGCCAGTATTAATTTGTCAATGAATACTAACACCAAATTACATCTGTGTATGTGCAAAATGTGCCTTGTACCAGTGTGTCCCCATCCATGTCCATCACAATTGTGTTACTGACATCAGTGTCACAGTCATTTTAAGAAATTACTGTTACATGTATATGACCCCAGTGGCCCGAGTTCATGTGCAGTGACCGGACAACGTAGCCTGGCAATGTGGAATTTCTAACTTTGAGTCTGACAAGAGGGGGGGAGGTAGGTAGGTTTTTACCTAATTTCCTCTCCAGTCCACAAACTCAGGTGTGGAGGTAGCACCAACACAGTTGGCTTGGTTGTAAGTTAGATTCAAATCTGCTTGTCTAAAAGGCTGGCTAGAGTCCCGCTATCAGCCACTATCGCCTATGGTGCTGTCAAAGCAGTTGGGAAGATCTGGCAGACTCGGTGGGACTCGGGCGGGTTTTCAGCTATGGGACCGCCAACACCTAATTCAAGCGGGCCGGACAGCCTAGTAGGCGGATGGGTTTTACATTGAAAATTGGACGGCAGGACAGTTACCGTCAAGATCTAAATCAGGCCCTTAACCTGGAAGACAGCTGTCATAGTTGAAGTTGCCTTTCCAGAAAGACTCTTAATCCTCTTTCATTTGGCCTGCCCTGAATTGTTCTCTACAAAGAACAATGTAGAAAACATTTCTCTGTATATTGTTCAGATAGTCCCCAAGAGAGAGGTGTTGTGTGTGTGTGTGTGTGTATATATATATATATATATATATATATATGTGTTTGGTTTGATGTCATGCTTTTTTTAGCTCAGGACATGTTACAAAATTCAGACATTTCTGGACTCATTACTTGCATCATATAAAACCTTTCATGGTATCTAAAGATCTATTAGCTGTTTTTTTTAAATTGCTCTTCATTGGATTTTGTCATGGTATTAACAGGTTATATTGGCATTTCCAGGTTTTATACACACAATGGACTTTCATGTCATGTGTAAATTAGGTATCTGTACATATAGTCCCTCATTACTAGTCTGGCAGTCACTAGACTGCCAGACTTGCGAATGGCGGTCGGACTGCTGCTAATGCGGTGGTCCGAGTGCCATATTTCCACCCTGGCGGTTGGGCTGTGGGGGGACTGCCAGCTCTGCCACGATCAGAGATCCTGGCAGTAAGAGGTGGTCCTAATCCACCAGGGCAGCGCTGCCCTGGGGATTATGACCTTGTTCTCCGCCAGCCATTTAATGGTAGCAGCACCGCCATTAAAAAGCTGTCTGAGAACGGGTGCAGGGCAAACAGTGAACATTACAAAGGAGCTGGTGTACCCAGCAGCCTACAGCATTGCCGCTGGCTTGATTACAAGCCAGAGACCATGCTGTAGGCTGTTTCTTGATTGGCCAGTAGGCGAAAACTAAGCTTATTGGGCCCGGTGGGGAGGTAGCCAGTATGGCGGCAACCTCCCCATCTGAAGTTCAGAGGTCGGTGTTAACCGTCCACTGAACTCAAATTCAGGCCCATAGTGTTTGTGAATTTTCAACAATAACCTTTATCTCATGGTAAAGTTATTTTGTGTATTTGCTGTGTGTCTTTCCTAGTCAGTAATAAACATCTTTTATCTTGTTCCCTAGTAATACCCTTCTCACATATCAGCATGTGTGTGTGAGCAGCTGGGGGATCGTTGGTCCCATATCGAGCCAGTTGCTGCTGTTGCAACCCTCTCTAACGCCAGCGGGTCTCAAAGGTGAATTTGGGTCCAGTACATGGGATTCTATATGACCATCTCTGTTTTCCTATGACATTTCCTTGTGTTGGAGACCAGTTGTAGTTTGTCTGATTTGGCTTGGAGTGTCAGTAGGAATGTATCCTACTCAGTGGTTGGCATCCCATTTGCCTGTGTATGTGTCATAACGTTAATTTCTGTAGTGATCCATTTAGTCAGGTCCTGGATCCAGCACACTCTCGGGGGAGCGGCAGGTGCCTTGCAATACATTTCTAAGCTTAGTTGCCCCAGAAGCAGGATTAGGCCTATAAATGTGGATATGTGTTTGGTTTTCAATGCTCTAGTGAAGCATCCCAAGAGTTGCTGCCATAGTAACTGGTAGCGGTCGGCCCACCAGCAGATTGATTATAGATGCCCTTTAAGTGCATATGTAGGGGAAGTTCACACCATGTGGAAAAAATCTGCTAGTAAACTCTGACATCTTAGGTAATCCAATGGAAGCCCCATGTATATTTTAGCAAGTCTCACCAGAGAGATTTGTGCAGTGTCGATAATTGAGTTGTGTGCGTTTGAACCGGGTGTTCCTGCTTGCTGTTGTGGTGCATTCCAGTATGTACCCACATTCTTTATCAGAGATATCTTATCCCATTTGTTTTGTTCCCATTTGGTTTTCAGGGTGTTCATGGTTGTGTAAAATGTGGGTGCCAAGCCATGGTGCATGCAGGTCACTGTCATGCATTGTATTCCCGGTGTCAGCAAAGTGGTCGGAGACTCCGACATCAGTCCCCTTTTTGACGTGCCCCTTTCCCAAGTGCCATTGATCGCTTTTTGTACTGCACTGTATGTCAGGATCTGGCCCTCATGTAAAACATGATGTTCCACTAGGTTATCTCATGGGAGAAGCTCAACCTCAGTGTATACGTGGCCTGTTGTGATGACCTCAGCCTGGTGGCATGCTTGTGGAGTGTAATTGTCACCCAACGCACCAGGTGCAGTGGCACCCATAGGGGGAGGTATGGAAACTAGGGTGCAAGCTGTTCCAGTTTCCTGAGACTTGTACCCAAACAGGCTTTGATAGCCCTAGTTCTTAGGATATGGGCACTTTGGTCTTGAACTAGTAAACAGCACCTTGAGAGAACTCCTGTCGACCAATGTGTCTGATAATCCTGTCTCTCAGGGTCCACCTCTACAGTGCGCCACTTCGTTAGCCACACAAGTTGGCTGTCTATGTAGTAGGTTTTTCCGTTTGGTGCCCCATTTCGCCCTCCTCCAAAGGGCACATCGCTTTATCGCTAGACATCTGCATTTGATACCACATATCAATTTTAAGTCGCAGAAAAAGGATTTTGGTAGGCTCAAGCATAGGATCATACACAAATATAGAAGTTGAGGGAGAACAAGCATTTTTATTATAGCCACTCATCTAAGTGGAGAAAGTGAGAGCCGATGCCAGAATGGGAAATCCTGACAGATCTTGGAGATGCAGTTATCCAAGTTTCTTCACTCTAGTCTTGATCTGTGTTTTAAATTTGTACCCCTAGGTGTTTAAAAGTAATTGTCTCCCACTTCAGGGAATCTTCCAGGTAGAGTGGGCGTTCTGCTGCATTTGTGTTCTTAAGTGGGAACAGGAAAGACTTCTCCCAGTTAACCTTGAGATGTAACACACACCCAAATTCACTCAGTAATTGTTCAACAGCATGTTCTGGGTCTCTATGAACCAGTAACGCATCTGCATACTATTCAGCCGCATGTTGTCTGACTCCTGTTTCTATTCTCCATTGCGGACCTTTGGATCTTAGTAGGCATGCAAGTTGCTTGAGGGCTTGAACAAATAGAAAAGGGGACAGCTGTGTCAGGTTCCACTGAACAGTTCCCATCTATTTGAAAATGCCCTGCTGGTGTGTACCCTGGCTAGAGGATTTTGAATGCCGTAACTATCCATTTCAGGAGATTACTCTTAATCCCCATTATGTTAAGTACTTTGAAGAAATAGGGGTATAATAGGGTATCCAAGGCCTTTTCTGTGTCCAGGGAGACCACTGACAGTGCCTCTCATCCTCCCCCATTGACAAGGCCCATGATCTGTAGCAGTCAACTGATATTCACAGTTGAAGCAGCCAGGGACACAGCCACATTGATCCGGGTGGTTCAGTCTTGGTAGGTATGGGAGGTTTGGTATAATGTTCCCTAATATTTTATATTCTGTGGTTAAGAGTGAATGATCTGACATCTAATAGGTCTCAATCTTCTTTAGAGAGGACCACAGTGGTTGCCTCCTGGTGGAGTCAGGGAGCAGTCCAATGTTAAATACCCCAGTGTGCAGGCAGGCCTTTAATCAAGTCCAGTCTGTTTCAAATTCAGGGGGGAGCCCATGTATCCCTTTTTCCTGTTAGGGGTGGATGGGCTGCATATACGACTCAGTCTGTGTAAATGTGAGACTTGGGATTTATGTCCAAGTCAGTAATTGAGCCTATTTGGGTATGTTGAAGGTATGTGGGTCCTCTGTATAAGATTATATGGTAGGCAATAAAAGCCTTATTTATTTTGGTCTGTGTCATGACTTCTTGTCCCTTGGAAAGCCGTATAGCTCCAGTGGGTTTCTGTTGGCCATCTGATCTCACCAGCCAGGTTAATGGGCAGCCCCATGTCCTCTTACATATGCTGTCTCATATCTTGTATTCTTTATCGTGTATGCACCCGGGTCATTCAATCAGGCACTGGTGTAATTTTACCAGTTCCAGAAGGCATGGTCTACCTGTTGGGGTCTCCACCACAGCACCACAGAGACTTCAGATTTGCAGATGTGAGTTCACCACTTCTAGGACTTCCCTCTTCAGCGTCACGCTGATGCCATATGAGGTCTGTTAGACCTGTCAGCCTTAAGGTGTTCTTCCCCCAAACATTTTACCTTCCTCCTCTGTGTGTGCTGATCTTGGTTGTGCTTTGGACTCTGTGCACTTTACGACTGCTAACCAGTGTTAAACTGCATGTGCTCACTCCTTAAAACATGGTAATATTAGCTTATCCCCAATTTGCATGTTAAAGTTACTAATACTTCCCTGGTAAAGTGGTACCAAATGTACCCAGGAACTACAAATTAAATGCTACTGTTGGGCCTGCGCACCTATTGTGCCACCCACTTAAATAGCCTTTTTAAACGTCTCAAGTCTGCCATTGCAACCTGTATGTGCAGTTTTAAACTACTATCTTGACCAGGCAAAAAAAAAAAAAACATTTTGCCAGGCCCAAACCTTCCTTTTTGGATACATGTCACCTCTAGTATAGACCCTGGATAGCCCACAGGGTAGCCTGCAGGGTATTTAAACGTCGGACCTGTATTTTTAAGGTTTACATGTCCTGGTAGTGAAAAACTCTTAAATGTGTTTTTCACTACTGCAAGACCTACCTCGCCCATAGGATATCTTTGGGGTTACCTTATTACATTTAATCATCTGTAACTCCAAATGGGAACAGGTAACCAATTCATGTTTGGTGTTTTTGGACTTGTAAAGTTAAGAAAGTTGGCATTTTCCTGAGTTAGCCTTTTAGTGTCTGCAGCCTGTCTCTGGTCAAATGACAGGGTGTAGCTGACAGTTGGGCATTATGTATTCCTTCTAGATACCCACACACAATAGATAGCTGTTTCCTCACTGGCAAGGTGGGAGTGCGAAGCTGGGCACAGCCCTACTCACATTTAAATAACCTCGCACTGCCCGTCAACGTGAAGTTCCATCAACCCAGCATCACGCTACATCATCAACTAGTAGCAACACCAGGCCTGCTCTTTGCTGTACATCGATGACCATCCACAATGCTTTCCTGGTCCTCACAACCCCCTTCATCCGCAAACGGGGCTCTGTGCACTGGGCTTAGAAGGTAACTTGTCACCAGGACTAATCTAGTCCCTGTATCCGACCTACACTCCATCACAGTCAGTCTGAACTTGTCGCTTTCTCCCGATCTCGCACTACCAGATAGCTGCGAGTGGCGTTTTAGACTTTTTTTTAGCTACTTTCACTTAATTCTTTGAAATTATGCATCTCTGGTTCTACTGATTGGAGTTTTGTCATTTTGGTCTTCGTTTTATTTATAAAAAGCTATGTTATTTATCTAATTGCCTCTATGTTCAGCCCGGCTGCTCTGTGCCAAGCTTCCAGGGAGCTGAGCACAGGTTAATTTAGGGTTTGCTTGAGCTGCACTCTGACAAAGATTGGGTTGCTGCTTGGGTAGTATTACACTTCCAGTAACCCAATTTCTTACAAGGTATTAACATATAGTCCTCTAATGACTACTTGTTTTTAAATAATCGCCTATCACCTCCCCAACTTTAGCTCTGAATATAGGTGGTAGGGTGCTCTATATTGTGCAGGAGTGGGATTAATGTAATTGATTCCATAAATCTGTCTAATTGTGTGTGGATTAGGAGTATTCCTCATTTATAGGATGTGCCTCCTGCCAAAAGTCTGTCAGTTCCCACCTTGGTGGCCGTTGGCAGAACCCCAGTGCCAGTGACACTCTAGGGCCCAATGGGAAGGGTGGTAGTGAACAGTCATTGTACAGTCAAACACCATATATAACTCCTCTCCTCATACCTGGTTGGACCTAGGGACTGGGCACGGTGTACAGAGAGAGAATTGAGGAACTGTAGCTATCTGGCATTGGGCACATATATGCTGGCTACTGATACAGATGTTCCATCCAGTATACCGCCTAGTATTCTAAATCTGCCATCAGGGTCTGTGATTTTCCAGTGAATCATAAGAAGGACCCTTGGTGCAACTCAGATCAGTGTGCCCCTCGGAAAGGCAGAAAAACACTGTACCACGTATTTGACCGTACCATTGTTTCTCCAACTGCTCTAGTTCCAAGGCTGTCATATGTTTCTCCTGCAGGCAGTAAACTTTCCTTCAGCGGAAGCACACCAAATGGTGCTTCACCGGGGAACACAGACCCCCCTGATATTCCAAGTAATACATTTATATCTGTGAGGGGCAGGTATGTGGCCATGCCTCCTGAATGTGTGAGTAGATTAGATGTCTTGCACAGAATGTCAGGAGTGCACTGCATGCCTTGGACAGTGAGAATAGCACCATGTTTGACAATGGGTATCCCCCTTTACCCCAGTTAAAGCAAAATGTGGTTTGACAACCTAAACTGTTAGCAACATTTACAACTTAAAAACTTAAAAAGAAGATCTTAAAAACAGTCCATGTATACTTGAAGATCTGCAGTATTCTGTGTGTGTCGGGTGGGGGAGCGGGGGGGGTGTTCTTGAGCCTGAACACAGCAGTAGCGACTCTGTACTGCAACAAGATGAAAGTCCTGTCCCGGCCGATCTTATTCAAGCTCTGGTGTGTATTTTAATCCTTATCCATGGCGTGTAAAGCAATTATCAGATCCATTTGTCTTCTGACGTGGGAATGACAAGGTGGTGTCCTGTATGTTTTTGTTTCTGAATTGCCATCACTTGCTTCATTCTACTGTATCCCAGCAGAGTACACGCTTCTCTTATTGGGTGGAAGCCCATTCCACTGCAGCTCGCTCCCTCTTAGACACTCTGAAGGCCATTGTGTTCTGCAATGTTTAGGTCATCGTCCTTGGTTGATGTTGGGTGCAGCTTTCCACATTTGGGAGACATCATGGTTCTCGTCCTGTAGCCATGCCAAAAACTCATCTGGGGTGGAGAGTAAGAATGACTTTTTGTTCAACATGACCATTGACATGTAGTCAGAGAAAATATGTACTTTGTCCTCCAATGTCCCAGAAACTAGGAGCTTGGGCTCTCTGTGGATGTTGTCCCTATTGTGGTAGCTCAATAACATGGCCAGCATCAGTTGTGGTGGAGCACCCACAAGGAGTAGCCTGGATGGCACTCTAGAGACTCTTTCAGCTGTAAAGAATTTGGATGGAGAATTTTTGTGCATGGTTTTAAGCAACCAGTCCTCCGTAAACAATTCCATTGAGTTGCTTTCTTTTCGTTCCAGCATACCCACCACTTTAGTACCATCCTTCTGCATTATCTTCTCCGTCTTGCAGTATCTGTAATTTCCGGCACATTTCATTCATTTGGAGTTGTAGGTTTGAGACTGTTGGTCACATGATTGCAAGGGTAAACTCTGTTTTCCCCATCCTATTAGACAGTTTCATACGGTCTGTCCGCAACAGGCCTGTCAATTCTAGGGCTGTGCGGCAGTTCCGTATGCCCTAGAGTATTGTTTGAGATCTTTCCATAGTGGTTGTGTCCTTCTGGGTGTTCTGTGTTGATTCAGGGCCGTGACCCCCTCAGTCTGCTATTCGTCATATGGACTTTCCTGTGCTACAAGGCTGGAGTCTCATCCTCGTCTGTGAACTGTGTGTTCCTGCCCACTCAGAGTTGCAACTCTGAGTGTGCTGCTTTGTGTGCATGCAGCATGAAGCTCTCTTCATGGTTTTGTGTGGGTAGTCTTCTTTTCATCCACTCTAGGGTCTCAGAGGATAATGGGAGAGGGGGAGCCCCAAGGTGAGCCCAGCGAATTTGACGTGTAGTTGGCCCAGGCACTGTTACACTGGTTTCTGACTAAAGGCAGGGGCTAGACTTGCACACGTGTGGCTCCACCTTAGGTTCTGTGTCTTAATAGTGGGGGAGCCACAAGTCTTACACAACCAGTTCTTTAATATGATGAATTATGAGAGGAGGGAAGGACTCTCTAGACCTGGTCCCTCACTGTGGAATCAGGTCTCTTCACAATTTTTGAAAGACCCAGTTTCTCTGCTTACCATCGCTTCCCACACCCACCACCAGCCACTCTGCCTGAGGAAGACCGCAGCAATGTCTGGGCTCGTGAATGCCTTCCCGCTTTATCCATAGCTTCAGCGGGCCTTAGAAAGCAAACATCACCATCTGGGGCCCTCACTCAGGCGTCTCTGGCCTGCCACCTATCGCTGTTTCGTGCGGAGTCCTCCAGTCTCTCCCCTCGAAGGGCGCCACAACAATTTCAGAGGTGGTCGCTCCTTCAGGCTTTTGCCACTGCCCCCACAGGGGGCCAGCATCAGATTCTAGGGCCCTCTCTCCGTTGTCTCTGAGGACAATGCGCCCCCTCATATTAAGCAACGCTGTACAGGCCTCAGAGGTGAACTGCTGAATGCTGCAGTCATGGCCCAGTATCAGCTATCATAAGCCAGGTGGCAGAGCAGCCTGCGTCCCTCTGTGTGGCTGCTCTAGTCCAGGTGCCACTTTCGTCCCAGGGTGTCTTCCAACTCCTTAGGAAGTCAGCGCACCCTAGCTTGACCACAGATGAGGCCTGTTGCACCTGGGAAAATCAGAATAGTGAGGTGGAGCAGAAGCACTTCTCTCATGCGTCCACCATCTTGCACAGCCAAGCCACTCCCCATATTAGGTATTACTGTTAATTAGCATTTGTATGATGCCTGTACATTTATTTGTCCTTTTAAAGCAATTGCTGATCCACTATGATGGACCTTGTCTCAAGTTCTTACGGCTATGTTTCTCTATAAGGGGGGGGGGGGGAGGTTTCAAAGATTTTGAAACAGCACCATTCCTTAACGGTTTTGCCTGCCAGCGCAGGCAATTTCCTATTATATGTCAAAAAGAGAGTGAATGTAGGGTTTATGAGCACTGGCATCACAATAAAGGTTATTCTTTCTCGAGTATACGGTCATATTCTTTACTCACTGCAGTTTATCAATTACTCAAAAAGTATACCCAACTACCCCAGTTTATCACTAGAGTTAGGTAGGTTAGATGCTCCTATAACATTAGCTCCCAGGTATTGAAGAATGAAGGTAACATTTTCCTCAAAAATCTTATTTGAGCGCTATATTTAGACAAAAGAATGCTAGTGGCCTGTTCTGCGAGCTATTCTAGATTTCCCGGACTGGCTTGATTGCACAGGTCATCAGAGCAGAGTATCTGTGTCTATCTTTTGACTGCTTTTAAATTTAACATAATTTTGCTCAGACCTAATTGGATGGAAGTTGGACAGATGTGGAGTATAGGTTGTATGTACTGTAGGAGCGATGTCATCTGCTCTAAAAACTGAGGGAAAACTAGAAGATTTGTTGATAGAAGGAAAGGGCTATCTGTATATGTTAAATAGTATTGAGATCTGATGTGGCCTGGGCTCTACCTTGGAGGCCTGAATCCTCTGAGCCTTGTGGTGCTACCCTAATAAGACCTCCTTCGATAGGAATGTTAGTAGATATAAATCACCATCATAGTTTGTGGCTGAGCAAGGCCTCTGCAAGTTTTAGTGACTAATAGCTGGTGACAGAGGTGTCTAGGGGAGGAAGAACATATTAAATGTGGACTCTATTGCTAAACTGGTATTTGCTGTGAGACCACCCCATGATTCAAATTAGAAAAAAAGGGTTGAAGAAGAAATGGAGTCACTGAAAATTAATAGACCTCAACCTGTTTTCAGATCAGCAAGAATCATCATAACTGCCATCAGAGTGAAGTGATAAATTGAAAACTTTGAAGGCGCCTCCCACACCACCCCGGAAAACGATTTTGTTGGCAATTCCCTGTGCTGCCAAAAGAAGCACTGAAGCTAAAAGAACTGTGTGAATAGAAGAGAGGGTCAGCAGCAAGTCTCCAGGGGTCTTGTGGGTTAATGAGTGCCTGGAAAGGCTGAAGTAATCACAAAGTATTTTGCTTCATCAAAGCCTCAAACGTTTGCCTAAAGGACTGCTGCAGGTGACACTAGAAAACAGCTTTCAGCTACAGCAGTGACAGCCAGGAGTTACAAAAGTACATTTTAAGTAATGGCTGTCGCAACTGATTTTTGTACTAAGGAGTGCTACAAGTTATTATTTGGGTCCTGAGATAATCTTTCCCTGCAATACCCAATTTTGATTGTTTTTGTACATTTTTCACATTTGTTCATCCTGTTTTGTTGCAAATAAATTAAAATGTTAAGATAATGATTTGTTCAATATGGCTAACTAATTTTTTTCGGAACTGCTTTTTCTTGTAAACTATTCACATGCATATGTAGGTAATGGTATTTGTTTTGAAAAAACCCTATTGGATAGAAACAGAGCACTGAACTAATTGCATATTAATGCTGGACCTGCAGGGTGCCTGTTTTCACATCCCTGGTCTGCATTCCCACAGGTGTTATCTACAGTTCATTGTGGGCCAGGAGCATTTTTAGTTTTCCAGGTTGAACTTCAGCCTTACCAGTGCCCCTCAGGTGTTCACAAAAACAATGCTGTTTTTTTGCAGCATATCTTTGGAGATTAGGGATACCACTCCCCCACTACCTCAAGAAATGGCTATTGAATGTGGGCTTTCCACAGTGAATCAGAGGCCACGTCCAAATGTGGGCTTGCCACAGTCAGTCAGAGACCACCTCCAAATGAGGATGAACCTTCTCACCTATTTGGCGGACCTCATTCAACACGCCAAAGTCACTTGACAGAAGCTCCTGTTCATCAGAACCATCCTAGATAAGGTGCAGTTTTGATCCTTCCCTCTGGTTCAATGAGTGAAGGACATTGTGACTATGACCTTGATGTTTCAGACTTGGTCTTGGGTCGCAGTGAGAAAAGCTTTGAGACTTCTCATCCTCCTGAATCCTAGTTGTCAGCTACACCAGAAGGCACATGCATACTCTGCAGTGGGATCTGAAATCTCATTGGACTAAGCACCAAGGGAACTAATACGATTCCATCCAGGTTTCTGAGAAGACTGCAAAAGTCCTGCTGCGATGGCTGCTCGACTGCAGTTGAACTGGTAGCAGATCCCCCATCCTATCCCACCCAGAGTTGGTGGTGACAGACACGTTCTTGTTGGGTTGGCAGGTCACCTGGTAAAGGTGATTATCAGAGCATTCTGGTCTCTAGCAGAGACCGGCTTACACATCCATCTGTTGGAGCTGGAGCACATTAGTTTGGCATTAAGGACCCTCCTACTGTCTATCAAATGGAGGCAGGTCCAGTTCCTTACAGACCACATCACCACTGTAGAAAGCTAGGTTCTGGTTGCAGTATCCATAAATTACATGTGTAGAGATATCTGCAAGAGTAGAGATGGCTCTGCTCTGTCTTTGTCGATTCATATACATAGTGAGTGAACAGGGAAGCCATTTTAAGTATGTGCTGGACAGTGGTCATAACGAGTTCCCCAGCTACATGATGGTTTCACTGAAACTAGGGATGTTTGGTATCAAAGATCTTGTATTAATAAATCATCACTTTTGCTATTGATGGATTTATTAGTATGTGCGCCAAGAGAGCACCTTAGAAGTTTCCCCTGAAAACCTATCAACTACCAGATTGCTGAATGACTAGTTTTAGCCAGCCTGCAGCAACAGATGAGTTTCTGACCCCCAAGGTTGAGAACCTTTGCTCCCAGGATGTCAGGAACAAAGCCTGCTCTGGCAGGGGTATTGCACACCCCTACCAACAGTATGTACTGCAAATCTGCATTCCAAGGCAGGAGACGTCAAAGAAGCCCACAGCCTTTGGTATGCAGATCTGATCTCCCTCTGAAGGGAGATGCCAACCGACCTGTCCCCCACAGGGCCCATTTGACACTAAACAGGTAGAAAAATTAGCTATGTAGGAGACATGTTGCATTTGCAGACTGGATACACCGTTAGGGTGACCAGCCTGAAAAGAAAACAGGCTCAAGAATTCCACCATCTTGTGTCTGGTGGAATTAGGAATTCTGGGGAAGGGTGATGCCCACTCCACAAAAGAAGTGGTCATCTTGGGAGCATAGTGACCCTAAGGGTAAGTACCCCAATGGCTACTATCTTTCACTTCGATTGTTTAGCTTCTTTACCCTGATTGTAATGCAGATTACTTTGCTTTGTTTCATCTACCTAAATATCACAGCTCACTCTTTACATACTAAATTTTATTTGTTTCAATAAATGTATTGAAAACTTACCTCGCATCTTTGTGTCTTGACTTGTCATGGGTGAGTAACTGAGCAAAAGTGGTACAATCTGTTTTTATGGCTTCCCTGTTCAGGTTGCCATAATCACGGTTTACTCCTGTCGTTGTGGATGTTGCTTTGAGGCTCTGAGCTAGCCAGAGGTTAGGCCGACACCTGCTAACAGTCTGAATTGCACTCCGTCTCCCACACTCTTCAGTGCTGCCGTCCTAAATGTGCAGTCCTATTACCAAAGTAGGAACCACATAACAAGAGTATCCACCGGAGTGTTACCAAAGGTAAGTAACTTGTTCTTTAGGGCTTCTTAGGCAGTGGATACTTAAGGCAGAAGTTAGCATTCAGAAGCTGCCTATCAACCTACTATGTAGTTGTATGGCTTCTCGCTTCAATAGTTTATCACTTTGTTCTGTCCTTGCAACTTGTATTGTTTTGTCCAAATTAATTTTCCTTGTGTAATGGAGGTAGGCAAGGTTGCTACCTTGTTGTTCTGTTAACTATCTTGTGGTATTCCATGTTCCATAGCGTCCAGGGGTTCAGCACTCATATCCTGATCACTTTTGTGCTCTTCACATCACCTTCCACCATGGAGTTAGGCAAGTTGCATTCTCTTCCGATTCCTGCATCATTTGTAACTGTACCCTAGCTCCTTGTAACTCACATATTTGTATGTTCAGTTCAAAGACTCATCACCCCTGTTTGTGCGTGCTACCTCCTTACTGAAATTCTATAGCTGATATGTACAACCTGTGTTGTGCTTCTTTCTCTAATGGCCCTTTCTAGCTCTCTGACTGATCTACAAATCCCAGTACTAATCAACAGAGAGGAAGAGAGAGGAACATGATTCTCATCTGGACTACAAAGCTTTGCAGTTTTTCAGGCCTACTTCAAGGCTATGGAATCCATTAAGAATCCTTTACAGGTTGTAGTACAAGCTATAATTAAAATAAAAGGTCTTGAACCTGCTAGCAGCAAAGGACCCATGGATTACAATATTTTAACCATTAAACAGTGACCTCTTATGTCACGCTTTCTAAGAGCACATGAGTGCCCAGTTCCTGGGTTTCCTGACTCCAGCAGAAGCCATCTGGGCTAAGGCAGGTCCAGTTATAGGTCCAGGGATGGACAGTGCAGCAAGTCAGCTGGCCTATAGCGGGGGGAGGGCTCTGTAGCTTGCTATGTCCCTGTAGTTCACACAGGTCCGCAAGATGCCCCTTGGAGTCACTTAGGTTAGCCTGTGCTGAAGGTAAGTCGGTCCAGTCTTCCTTCTAAGAAAGCAAGGTAGTCTTCAGCAATAATGCTGCCCTTCTCCTATAAAGCCTTCATGTCAAGAAGTGTTCTGATGAGTGGCTCTGGAGGTCCAATACGTATTGTTGTGTAGCCATTTTAGTTATTGCTCCATGCAGGTTAGTTTAACACACTAGGCCACTCTGCACTTTTTACAATAACCAGTTTTACGGTCTTGTTTTATTCTTCATCTATCTAACTGTTTTTGCTTAGCCCAGCACTGTGTTCTCAAACAAGACATTCTTGATCACTTTGTGCTTCAGTCAAGGCTACAGTTTGGTACATTGCCGGTGATCGTGGTAGAAGTTTAGTCTCCAACATTTGTAGAAAATACACATCCTTACGTAGGGACATTTTCTTAAAACATCAGCTTTGTTATTATAAAAACACTTCCTAGTCCCATTACACGTTAAGAGGAAGATTCCAGCCAGGGAATCACAACTGTATGCTGATCGCTGAATGCTTCGCTGCAGATGCTAACACAGACCACAGACTACAGACCTTTGCTCAGGTATGAGGGTTGATGTCCTCCCGGGGGAACCTGAAAGGCAGAATTAGAGTTTAATATGCTGTGCTCAGATTATGACTTGGATAGGAAATAGTCCATAACTCCTAGTGACAATATGATAGCGTTATTCATATGCTTCACTCTCCTCGTCAACATTTTAATATTGTCATGTTGTGTCGTCCTGGTTATTGCAGCTCACACTTTGCTATCTAAAATGCAGTTGTTTTATTAAACTAGTTATTAAAACTTATACTGCTTCTTATTTGTCATATATATATATATGAGACCGGAGTGTGAGTGAGAGAACTGGATGCGACCTGAGTGACCACGACTTCCCTGAGAAGTATATGTCATGGGCCCGGCTGCCCAATCATCTCTACCTCTTGGTAGAGACGAGGCACTGCTAGTTAGCCAGAGCAAAACCCGGATTTAGAGCGACAGGTTTCACCCACAGTGGGTCAGACTCAGTCTCCCACACCATGGACGATCTTGCTGCTCAAAATCCAGTAGTCTCATTAGAATTATGAGAGCCTACGTGACAGTATTCTAGTGCCAGCCTTTGTGGGGGGATTTTTTTATACTACCCCACATGTGGTTCTGGAAAGTTCTTCCCCTTTCTCTGCCAAGGCTTCAAACTGACTGGAGTGGCAAAAGACAGAACTGTCCTGGTGTCAGATTCTTTTGTGTGTGCAGGATGCAGAGCCCTTTGAAATGTAAGTGGGGTTGGGTGCAAGCATTACCACTCATCCTGCCAGGATGGCTCATCCTATCCACACCTAAGCTCCCTTTGTGTTACGGTCTGGAAGCAATACATACACCCCCAACAGCGGAGCCATTCACAGTCAAGTTACCCGGGACACTGGTAGAAGACACAAATGGATAGGACAAGAAAATACAAATTTTGTAAAAGTGGCAGGTTCAGAATTGTGACTTAAAATATAACCACTATTTAAAAGGATTTAAAATTATAATTAATTTGAGTATCTCTCTATCTACTCCCAATCCAAAGTTATCACTCAATAAATGTAATAAGATAACTTGGTGTTAGTTAATGGGAGAGATAAGCCTTACAACTGTGAACAATGGCTTTAGGAGTTTTTCACTGCCAGAGCACATAAAACGTATAAACATAAAATTTCCTACCTTTTAGACACAATGCACCCTGCCCTAGGAGCCACTAGGGCCTACCTTACGGGTGACATATGTATTAAAAAGGAATGTTTAGGCCTAGTAAAAGTTTTCTTTTGCCAGGTTGAACCAGCAGTGTAAAACTGCACTACATACTTCAGTGGCGGGCCGAAGACATGTTTAAAAAGGCTACTTTAGTGGGTGGCACAAGAAGTGCTGCAGGCCCACTAATAGCATTTCATTTGCAGCTCCAGGGTACAGATAATGCTATTCACAAGGGACTTACAAGTAAATTAAATATGACAATTAACTGTAGGCTATTTACAATATTTTAGAGAGAGAGAGCACAAGCACGTTATCTCTGGTTAGCAGGGAAAAAGTGCTCAGAGGCCTAATGCCAACAAAAACTGGTTCAGCTACACAAGGCAAAAGCTGAGAGTGACCCTGCAGAAAAGGGTCAAGTCCAACACTGGTGAATGTTGTTTGGCTTACGTAATGCTCCTGCAGCATTTCAGCATATCATTACTAACATCTTTAGAGATCTGCTAGATATAATTTTGGTGGTCTGGCTTGATGACATTCGGATTGTTTTCAGACACTATAGATCAGCATTGAGAATACATCCAAGAGAAACCCAATCGAGAAAACATTCTTTGTGTGTAACAAGATAGAATCGTGTTTCTGATGTGCCACAAGTCACTTTTTTGGTTTCAAATCACTGGATAAGATCAGACTAACAAAGTCAAGTACAGAATTGGCCAAATCCTTCCAACATAAAAGAGATTAACAGATTGCTTGGTTTTTACAAGTTTCTATCATTTTGTACAAAAGTACTTTTCTCTAGTGGCTCCCATCACCCATCTGACTAAGAAAGGACAATGTTTTCTGTGGAGAGAAGAAAAAGAACAGGCTTTTCCAAAGCTAAAAGCCACCTTTAGGCCAGACCCTATTTAAAGACATTCTCATATACAGTTTCTGTTTATTAGAGAAACAGATGCTTCCTGTAGGTAATAAGAGCAGTGGTGTCAGAAAGACACGCAAAATCTAAAGCTGTCCTTCCAGTCGCCTTCTACTCTAGAACTCTGAGAAGTACAGAGAAAAACTGCACAATATATGACCAGGAGGTCCTGGCTATTTCAAAAGCATTCTCACAACAGCAGTATTATCTTGAATGAGATGTTCATGAAGTAACTGGACTGCCCACAAGAATCTACTTTTCCTCACGTCAGTGAAGTGTGCCAATGCAAGACATGCGCAGTGATCCCTGTTTTTCTCTTGTTTCCATGATGCGATTATGTATAGATGAGGAAATTTCCAAAGCAAGGCAGATACATTGTGTCAACCCTAGAAGATCATATCACATCCAGAACCTCTCCTAACATTCTGCCATCTCCAATTGATTGGATCAAGAGCGCAATACTTTCCACACCAATATCACAGCAATTTATCAGAATCTGTATCAAGAGGGATGGATAAAGGATTATCCTGTTCAAAGACGCGGAGTTCACATCTTATTTTGCGGAAATGCCTGGTATATTCCAAGGGATGATTTAAGACCACAGGCATTGAGCTGATGTTGTAAGTCTCCCAGAGCAGGGCACCCCATAGGAAGGAAGAAGTCAGATCTTGTCACCTGATATTTTTAGTGACCTAAGATTATAATAACCATCAAGAACTATCTATAATCTACTATCTGTCCCAAGGCAGGAATCCCCACACAAGACTTGGAGGCTTTCTATAATTTTACCCACTACTCGGCAACCTTGGGCCATAATTTAAACTCACTTCATAGTAGACGCCCTGGTGGAGTGCGCGATATCGTGCTACACGGAACTCCATGAAGTGGCCCAAAGACTCTGACAAACTACGCAGGTTTCCGCTAGTGGGTAGAGTACTCCATTGCACCCGTTAGCATTGCATTTGGTATCAAACGCAACGCTAAGTACGTACTCGCATTCAAAACCACGTTCGAAAGGCACCACGCGGTTCGCATGGGCATGGCCATCTTGTTTTTCACTCTCTTTATGGTGCTGGGCCTTCAACTTTAATCTTCCCTCAATCTTTGTAATCCTCTGGCTCATACTTTATCTACCCCTATTTTTTATTTATTGTATTAGTGTGCTTTTTTGTGTCTCATTATTTTTATGGTGTTCTATTTTTTGTGACTTTTTGTAGTTTTGTTTGTTTTTCCCTTATTTCTTCCTTCCTTCCCCTCCTGTTTCTTTTCCTCTACCCTGCCCACCCAGCACCATGGCAGAGCAGCAGGGCAACAGCAGCCACCTGCCTTACGGGCTGCGCCACCATTGGGGGTGCAGCATTGGCGGATCTTAAGTAAGGAGGTGGTAGCACTGGTTTTTATGTGCAGCGCCACTTCCTCTCTATGCTGGCAGCACATGGCAGGCCTGGAGTGTTTACCCCTGTGGGAGCGTCCGCAGCACTGGGCTGTGGTGCACAGGTTGGTCAGGGCCTCCACCTAGGTCCGCCGCACCACCCAGCAGCTGATGCACTACTGGGCAGATATCATCGACCACGAGCAAGACCTGCTCAACCTGCTAGGCGTTGAGATCCCTGGGCTTGGTGAGTATTATATTTTTATTGTGTTTGTGTTTACAATGCTAACTTTTTTTCCGAATAGCATGCAACTTCCACTCAGAGTTAACTTATGTTTAGTTTAGGTTAAGAATATTATTCATTATGTGATCCAATTAGAGCTAAGCAGGTGCTCAGCAGTTCTATATCATTCTACTTTTAGGTAGGCACTTGCTTTGGCTGATTTTTTTTTTAAAAACCATTGCAACGTAGACTCTTCTGTCCTCCTGTCTCCATAGTGATATCCGTGAGCTAGCGTTCTCTGTGACTTTATGTAGCTCGTACAGTCCCAAGCAATGTCACAGTGATGCATGCATTGCAAAAAAGGGACATTGAGTTGGTCCATCAAGGAGCTTGAGAAATGAGAGTAGGATGAAAGATCATTTATTGTAAATACAATGCATTAGTTCCAAATGTAGATTTTGTTAATGAAATTTGGAATACCTATTTTAGGAGTATTGCCAACTCATCGATAGTTAAATCAGATCGGCTATGGTGCTATACTAGTATAGTACCATAGGCGATCTGATTTAAGTTCAATGTTATTGCATTTGCCTGTTATATAATAATTTTGTGGAGATTAACGGAACCACTAATGTATTTTTGTATCTTCTTTCTAATCCTACATCTGCACCGAAGGTCAAGAAGAGGGGCACTGTATCGGCTGATCCGACAGGAGCTGGGAAGGCGCCGACCACCAGCACCCATGCTGATGGCTTTGCTCATGCCAGTAAGTCCCATTATTTAATATTATTATTCTTTCCCTAACTTTTACCTCTCCCCACTTTTATACTACTTTTAATTTTGCCTTGTTTACTTTTTTATACTGTATCCATTTTCTTCCAACTCCCCTATCCAAGTTTTGTTTAATTCCTGGTATCCCTGCATTATCTTTTTTTCTTTCAGTGACCATTTTGTATTTTACCCCTTTGTTGCTGTTCAATGATTCTGAGTCATCGTCAATCATAGAAAAGCCAGGTAGTCAAGCCAACCAAAAGCTCTGCACAGTAGAGGGACAGAGCTATAGCCTAACATTCCAACAAAATGTCCAGAGTGACATTTTTGACAGCAGATACTGTAGTGCTAACCAACCTGTAACAACTGCAGTTGCATTTTTTTTATTTTAAAAATTAAGAATGGGATCTGGCATCTAAAAACTGTATACTCTTTTGTTACAGCCTCACCAAGCACCAGTGGAGGCTGCTCAAGTTCGACCACTGCAGGAGCAGATGGAGCAGTGGGGGATGTGGTGGCAGGGATGGGCGCTGATAAGTCACACTGCTTGCTTATTGACAATTACTCTTACTCACTAGCTACAAGGGTGTTGCCTTGATCGGATTCATGAACTACCCGAATTACAGCTACAGTGGTGGTTTGGTTACTTAGGGCCTCTTCTATCTGCAGCTCAGAAAAAGCACACATAATGTATGCTAAAATGATGGGTTTATGGAAACTTGGAAGAACAGAGGTTTAAAAAAAGGATGGGTTAAACGAGTAAAAGGAAAGGATGCGTGCATGGATGAAAAAGGAAGCATAGGTGAGTATTCGTATTGGGTAAATGGATGGATGGGTGAAAGGATGATCGAAAGAAAGGGTGGATAGTATGCATACTGAATGAATGGATAAAGGATTGTGAATTTGGGTAAAAGACTAGATAAGAGAAAGTAAAGCTTAAATCATGATGGCTATGGATGTATCTAGGGGAAGAAAGAAAGGATGATTGAATAATTGCTTGGATGAATAAAGAAGAGAGCTCTTCTTCTGTAGCGTGATCAGTGACACCCTTCTATTCTTCTACAGCAAAAGCTCTACCTACCTACCTAATCCATCTGCCTTACTCTACAATGGAGTAAGTCAAGTTTCCTTATTTTCCTTACTCCCCAGCAAATCAATTTGTTGGAAAGAATTTGTGATGGTGGGTGAGACAAATGAGTAGAGTGGGACTAGTAAGTATCTGATTTGATTTCAAGCTTGGTGTATGGGATACTTTGTGACAAATGTTCCAAATACAGTCTATATAGCCCATTCTCTTCCCTGTAGTGCAGTGCATTGTTTTCCCCTTCTACTTAGGGCAGGCAGGATAAGATATATCTGCATTTTATACATGTCATGTGTGACGTATCTTATATTTTTTCATCCGCCTCTTTGGAGTCAGGGTAGAAACTAAACTAAGTGAAAGGCATGTGGGGAAGAGCAGGGACTTTGGAATTTAAGCTAGATATTTGTCAGTTACAGCTGCCCGAGCTGCAGACAGTAGTAACATATTTGAAGAGCTGGATAGCATGCCTCCAATTATTTGGCACAACAACTTGTACTCCATAGTAAATAATGCCTTAGGCATCATACTGAGAGATAATTCATGTTTTATTTTTCCACTAAATGTGTCTGTTTAGTTACTAGAAAAGCCTTTAAAAGAAAAAAATGAAATCACTGTTTTTCCCTCTGGTCTTATTCTACCCTAATTCTTTTCTATCAGACAGTTAGTGCTTCTTAAATGAGCAGGTGTAGGTAAAAAAATAAAATATAGGCCCTGTGACTTTCCTATTCATAAATAATCACATCAAATTCCGTCGTCCGTAGGGGACCAGCAATGTAGTGCTACTGTACCACCCACTATCTATCATTTGAAGAAGTGTTTGTTCAGAGCATTATTTGCAATTTTACTTTTGTTATTCTTCTTTTTCTCAATATCGCAACACCTGCCCAACAACTACAACCAACCAGGCAGGAGATAGCCACTCGTCTGCAGCAGCAGAGGCTGAGGAACATTTAGGCTGAATACGAGCACCTGGTGATCTTGGAGGAGGAAGAGGCCAAAACAACTGCCTTGGACCCAGGACTTAGCAGAGCAGGACGTCAGCCCCCAGCATCCCGACTACTACATTGCCAGTGCCTCCACCAGCAGTCAGGTTCCCTGAGTACAGCTGCTGCGGCACCCTCCCCTCTACCAGGGCATTGCTCCGATGCATCCTGCAAATGTTGGACCGTATGGAGAGCTTGCTCGCCAGCATAGAGCAGAGCATCAACCTGCTCCAGACCCAGGTTGACAGTATCCTTTTTTTAAACCCCTTTTAAAAAATGTTTTTGTTTTGGTGGCATGGACTTGTTGTGAGTGGAGAGGGTGTGAAGGGATTTGGGCTGGACTTTGTACTTTTTGTTTGACTTTTTGGGGAGAGGGTTAGGACTGTTGTGGGTTGAGAGGAATGGTTTTTATATTAGTAGATAATAAAGGGGATTTTTTTAACTTCATTTTTGTCTCAAA
Organism: Pleurodeles waltl; assembly: GCF_031143425.1. Taxonomy (NCBI): domain Eukaryota; kingdom Metazoa; phylum Chordata; class Amphibia; order Caudata; family Salamandridae; genus Pleurodeles; species Pleurodeles waltl. The sequence continues at coordinate 805,755,943 of NC_090449.1, read as the reverse complement.
TCTTTATTTTGGTGTTTTAGGCTTTTAGGTTGCAATGCTGTCTTTTATTGTAGACTGTTATTTTTAATCTGCTAAAAAAAGTGTATGTCATTTACGTAGGCCCTTACTCTGTTGCCCTCTGCAACTGTTATCGACCACTAGGGGATGATTGCCCATGCCTATTTTGCCTACATAAAAAACAGTTCAGACAGACATCTTCAGTTGGTATTAAATATTAACTAAATAGTTCCCTTCAAGCCATAGTTCTTCTCTTACCTGAATAGATGATGCGAGGAAGTCTTCTTACTGCAAGACAGTATCTTAAGGGGGTGGTAGGTAGGTAGGTAGTAGTAGTAGCAGGATAGCATGCTATCAGCAAAGACAGAACTTGAGAGAAGGTGCCACACCCACCTATGCAAACTCAACTACAGGATTAATCAAAGGGTTATCCATCACTGTCAACTCGATTGAAAGAAAAAAGAGAGTTAGTGGATCATCATCATATTATTAACAACTGTAAGAAGACTGAGACCAGACTACCACAATGACAGTATTGACACACAGGAGCTATAGTATAAAACTAAACTTAGGAAATTGGATAATGGAGTCAGAAGTGGGCTCCGACTCAAGAGAGTTTGGACCAGGTTAAGCATTTACAGAAAACACACACAAGGCATAAATTAAGATGTTGTTGGGGCCGATGTGAAATATTGCTCAGGAAAAAGAAGGTAGAAGGTCATGCAGTGAGTTGGTGTTGCTTTCACCACATCCGCCCCAGCAAGTGTGTGATTCATTTACGGTGTAAATTAAATTAGGTGACACCTCAATAAATCACAAGGAAGAGGGTTAGGGACTCAATAAATGGATGGGAAAGGAGATTTGGGGGAAGGGGTGTCAAAGACAAACACTGAACAAAAGAAACCACTACAGTATTCATTGGGGCACTGAGCAGCACACCATCATCAATCTGTTGTGGAAGAAAACAAAGGGATAAGTAAGTATGACACAGTTCAGTAAATTCATTGGAAACAGCCCTTCTGCTCCAGAGAGACCCCAGATAGTATATCCTAAATGTTATGTCTTCTAGTTTTGAAATATGGAAGATTGAATGTATACCACCCAGCCCTTACAATTATGATTGATAAAAAGAAATTGATACTGTATTGCCAAATTGGGTGATGCATCTCCTTTCTTCTTGGAATGTCCATCACTCTGGTGCTTGTCTGAACCTGTCTGGTAGGTAAGCTTGAGTCTTGAGCTGTCTAAGTTTAGTTTGTGTTGGAGAGGATTAGGAGAAGGCCTGTGTATTGAAAACAAACAGTAGCGGTATTATAGAGTAAAGGAAAAGGACAAAAGAAAGCAAGGTAAGCTTCATGAGGAGTTAGGAGTGTACCAAGAAGAATCAGAGGCAGAGCAAAAACATAAGAGGAGTTTTACGTTTGAGCTAGCAATGCAGCAAACACATACTCAGCAGCATTTCCAAATCAATGCACCTCTCTCCATTTGACAGAGCTGAGTGGGTACTAGGCCTCATAGTCTTGGCCATCATCATGGGTTCTCTTTGAAGTCAAAAACCTTCTCCTTTTTAGCTGTTGAGGACACTTGCCCTGAGTTCTTCCATCTTCCTCCTCCGGATTCAGAGTAACTCTAGCCCAGTCCCAAGCCAAGCAAGGTAGACCTGTGATGTGCACTGCTGTTGAAGAACAAATAGAGAAACAGAACTGCAGTATTTTTTGTGTAGATTTGTGTTTGGTAACTTAAGTGGCAGGTGTGTTATGAGGAACCAGAAAAAAGGAGTAGACCCTGCAGGTAAATTTCACTACTTTTGAAAGGCCTATTATTTCAGGAAAAAATGATTACACATCAGCCCCCAAATATTGCAAAGCATCGGAAACAAGTTTACAAATTTGTTGAAATCCCTCCCTCACTGTCAGCCACCACATACATCACATCATTCATCACTCACAAGTTCACAATCACAATTAATCAATATATCACAACTCATTGGCTCAATAGAGTTACTAAGTTACTGCTTCCAATCCAAGCACAGTGGTTGAACAAAATACCTCCTCTTTGATGGGACCCACACATTGGAATTAAGCATTGGCCCTGGCAGTTTTTCAATCTATGATCTTCTAGGGCAGCCCTGCTAGGTGATGTAAAAATAGAATAGGAAATGGCATGTGAGGGTGACAGGCATCATCTCCAATGTCCTGAAGGGTATGTGTGGGCTTCTTCACTGCACGCGGGTCCAACTCATATCCGGGCTCATATGTGACTATAAAATTAATGGTGGGGCAGCATAAATCAAAACTAACATAATGTTGCACTAGCATATTTTATTTTTTTCAAAGAAAGAAAGAGAAAAAGAAGCTGAAAGAGAAATAATTTAAAAGTTCTATGGTGGCACTGGCATACTCAATCGAAAAAGTAGAGTTCATCTTCAAGCTCTGGTGGTTCTCCCAGAAGTAGGTCAGCTAACACGCTTGATTCTGACCAATCATCCTCTTCCTCCTCCTTTGGTGTTTCGGAAATGGTGTAATCAGGTAGTATAAAATGCTGGTTCATTTTGATCATGGTCAATCTCTGCACGCTTTGAGGCGAGAGACTGGTTCTTCTCACATGTTCAGCAGACACGCTGGCTAGAGGACAAACCAGAATCTGTGTTGCCAGCCTGCTGAATGGCAATACACTTTGGCTCTGATTACAACCCTGGCGGTCGATGTTAAAGCGGTGGTAATACCGCCAACAGGCCGGCGGTAAAAAAATTGGAATCACGACCACGGCGGAAACCGCAAACACATAAAGCCACTTTAACACTTCGACCGCCACGGCGGTAGCAACAAACACCGTGGCGGTAACTGCCAACAGACAGGCGGAAGTCAATGTACCACCCACCCCATTACAACATGCCCATCCGCCAGCTTTTCCAGGGCGGTACCAACACCATCAAAAGCACGGTGAAAACAATACACAGAAGAGAAACTACTCACCTATCGACTCCAGGAAGGCCCAGGTCGCCATGGAGCCTGAGCTGCAGGTCCTGCCAATGCTGGTGTATCTTCTCATCTACCAGGAGTACAAATGGTGGCGGCAACGACGACCACGGTGAGTAATGCACCTACCACACAGGGGAGGGGGGAGGAAAAAGAGAGTGACAAACACACGCAACACGCAACACCCCCACCCTCACCCACAACACCATACACACAAACACATGAATCAACATTACATTTACACCCCGTAACCCTCTGGAAGAACGCAAGGACAAAAGGAATTGAGTCAAATTAGTGATATATTAGAAATAGTCAATTATACCTTATAACTTTAAAAACAGTATTTACAAAAAAATACAATATGTATATAAGGCGGTACATTGTCCACTCAAAATGTCTGTGGGCCACTGGGCTAAAACACATAGGCCAAGCCCACACTTGACTCCTGCCTCAATTTGGAGAGAACACTGCAGGGGCATCAGGTCGAAAACACACAGGCACCTCAGGGGGATGGGGAATGGGGGGGCACGTCAGCCAGAAGATACCCCCCCAATGCCACTGCTCCTGGAGGGGGCTCCATGCCCACAGCGATGTCCTGGGGAGTGCAAAGCCACAGTCTCTCAAGTCTCCCAAGTGTGTGGTTTGCCCACTGCGTGGTCCTGGGGAGTGCAAAGACACAGTCTCTCAAGTTCCCCAAGTGGGTGGTTTGCCCACTGCTTGGTCCTGGGGAGTACAAAGCCACAGTCTCTCAAGTCTCCCAAGTTTCTGCTTTGCCCACTGCCTGGTCCTGGGGAGTGCAAAGCCATAGTCTCTCTAGTGGATGTATTTCTCCACTGGTTCTGGAGGGGCTTTGTGCCCAGTGTGCTTCATCCTGCCAAGGATAGGGTGAGTGGATGCATTTCTTCACTGGTTCTGGAGGGTGTTTTGTGCCCAGTGTACTTCATCCTGCCAAGGTGAGGCTGCTTTGTGCCCAGTGTGCTTCATCCTGCCAAGGATAGGGTGAGTGGATGCATTTCTCTACTGGTTCTGGAGGGGGCTTTGTGGAGGAGGTCGGAGGTGTCTGTGTGCTGAGTTTGGGTGCAGGTACATGGGCTGGATGCTGTTGTGAGGTGGATGGCTGTTGGGTGGGTGGGTGCTTGCGTGTGTGTACTTTGGGAGGAGGGGTCACAGACACACTGGGAGAGGACACGGGGGACATGTGCATGGATGTGGGGGTGGTGACTGCCAGTGAGGGGTGTGTTGTGATGGGCGTGCTGGTGATGGAGGCAGTGGCTGATGATGTAGTGCATGCAGGTGTGAGTGGAGACGAGACTGGGAGGGAGGTGGAAGACGTGGAGGAGGGGAACACAGTGGAGGAAGTGGATGTTGGTATGTGTGCATGGGTATGGTGCTTGTGTTAGTGCCTGTGTGATGTGTGGGGCTTATGTTTTCCTGAGCCACTTTTGTCTGTTCGTGTGTGTGCATGCTGGAGGTGTGCTGAGGTAGAGGGGATTGGGTCTGGGTAGAAGAAGTTGGAGGGGGAGGCTGGACACAGGGACAATGGCTGCCATCAGTGCTGAGGCCAGAGCCTGAAATGCTCTCTGTTGGGCCACCACACCAGAGTGAATACCCTCCAGGTATGCATTTGTTTGTTGCAAATGCCTCTCGTCACCCTGGATACCATTCAGAATGGTTGACTGCCCAACAGTGAGGGATCTCAGGAGGTCAATAGCCTCCTCACTGAAGGCAGCAGGGCTGACTGGGGCAGGACCTGAGGTGCCTGAGGCAAAGGAGATGCCCACCCTCCTGGGTGAGCGGGCACGGGAAACACACTGAGGGAATGCTGGGAGGGTGGTGCTGGTAAGGGAGAGTGGCGGCTGTACCTATTGTTGGGGTGGGCACAAAGGTGTCTGCCACCGCCAGGGAGCTTCCATCGGAGGAGGAGTCGATGTCTGTAGTGTCCCCTCCTGTCCCGTCATGGTGCCCCCCTCGCCCTCTGTCCCACTGGTGCCCTCATCGTCGGTGGATTCGGCCTCCAGGCCCATGTGGGATGCAGCTCCCTCTGTCGCCGGTGCCTCTGCTCCTCCGCCAGCTGATGCTAATGCACACAAGGACAGGGTGACAAAACAAAAAGGCGGGGGAGAGACAGAGGATACACTTGGTCAATGCCAGCAACAACACTACCTTTGGTGTACACAACACACTCTGAGCTGCCCTATACACTAGGCCTTGCCTAACCACTCAATATGGTAGTCAACAGCCCATGGGCTACAATGCCTAATGCCAGCACATACACACCTGACACCCACTGGACCCTGCATACTAGTAGTTGCCCAATTGTACCATAGGGGTAAGGGTGCTTCTGAGCCTGCAAACAAGGGATATACCCTGGCATGAACGCCCTGGCCTAGGGGCACCCACAGCCCACACCCGCCACCCAGATACTTCCGAAACCGTGCAGTCAGCTTTATGACACTGTACTCACCCCCTTGTGGCTGCTGTGATGCCCTCAAGCGCCCATCCATCTCCTGATAGGCCACCACCAGGATGCAGAGCATCTGGGGGGTCATGGTGCGACGGGCACCCCTTCCATGTTGGGAGGCCAGCCCCAGCTGGGCCTACGCCTCCTTCTTGCTCCAGCTGCACAGGTCCTCCCATCTCTTGCGGCAGTGAGTGCTCCGTCTGTGATAGACCCCCAGGGTCCGCACTTCCTTGGCGATGGCACACCAAATACCCTTCTTCTGGTTGGTGCTGACCTAGAGGGAATTACAGGAGGAAAGGAAATTACTCACCCGTCCGGACCATCATACTCATTGCCCACCAGTTTCCACCCATGCCCTGATGCACATACACTGACCATCCTCACATGCAGCACTCATCCCACCCCCCCAACATGTGCCTTACATCGACACCACTCCAAACAGTCATTGCCCACGCATCATGCTAACAGTGTACTCACCTGTTTGTCTAGGGGATCGTAGCGTAGCATGTACTGGGGAAGGACCCCATCCACCAGTTTGTCCAACTTCTCCGCAGTGAAGGCAGGGGCCCTTTCCTCAGACACTATAGCCATTGTCGCTTCCAGACTCAGGTCACAGCAGCACTTGCAGTGTAGGTCCTCTCCTGTTGATGGTCAGGTATCAAGTGAGGGAACAGATAGAAAATGGCGGTCACGTCTGTGGCGGTGCGTACCGTCACCGTCGGCGTACATCGCCATTGGCTCCTGGAACCCATAGGGCCCAATGATAACCAATGCGGAGTTGCGCGGTGGTCTTTGACCGCCTACCGCAACGCTGCACAACACCAGTGCAGTTACCTAAATTATCCTTGTACCTCCTCACAAGTCAGGCAGCCGCCATTTCACGGGTGCACATGGCATGGCACCCTACTGCGTCACAGCACATATTGACACTTATATGGACTCATGATTTCACACATGGATTCTCTAACATGACTTCTGACACAGTTGTGCTACCTATGTGGTACATGACCCTCTGCTCACTGTTCTCCTCCATAGGCTACAACCGCTGGGGCAGATGATGAGATGGCGGCATCCTCCGGTGTACAGACCCTGGTGGACCTGTCGACAATGGAGGACAGACACATTATAATCACATACAGGCTTGATCGTGCCACAATCCAAGAACTCTGTGCCCAATTGGAGCCAGACCTGATGTCAGCTATCCGCCAACCCACAGGTATCCCCCCTGTAGTGCAGGTCCTGTCAGTGCTCCATTTCCTGGCAAGTGGCTCCTTCCAAACTACAGTGGCCATGGCATCTGGGATGTCGCAGCCAATGTTTTCTAACGTATTGAGCAGGGTGTTGTCTTCCCTGCTGAAACACATGCGCAGTTACATCAAGTATCCTGGCTCTGTGCATGATGCCTACATCTTGAGGAATAGCAGTATCCCTTATGTGATGGGCCAACTCCAGAGGCACCGGGTGTGGCTAATAGGTGAGCCTAAGGTCCCCACACAGTATGAGTAGGTGTCTGGGTATGGGATAGTCCCTAAGGGTTAGTGTGTGTCTAACAGGTATCCCTAGAAATTTGCAGGTGACTCTGGTTACCCCAACCTCTCATGGCTACTGACCCCAGTGAGGAATGTCAGGACAAGGGCAGAGGAACGCTACAATGAGGCACATATTGAGAGGACATTCGGCCTCCTGAAGGCCAGATTCCGGTGCCTCCATCTAAAATGTGGCTCTCTGTACTACTCACCGAAGAAGGTGTGCCAGATCATCAGGGCATGCTGTATGTTGCACAACCTGGCATTGAGACGCCAGGTGCCTTTTCTGCTGGAGGATGAGCCTGGTGATGGTCTTGTGGTAGTGGTGGAGCCTGAGGACAGTGAAGAAGAGGAGGCAGAGGAAGAAGATATTGACAACAAAACGAACATCATCATGCAGTACTTCCAGTGATACATAGGTAAGAGAGTGTAACTCCTCTTCACATTTCAGTATACTTTAGGACATTGTACATGGCAGCCTCGTAACCTCTGTCTATGGACACTGACTATTCCCTTTGGATTTCATTTTTTCAGATCTGTGTACCCCATTCTGCCTTCTGCTGTGTGTTCTGCTGCCCAACAACTGTCATACAATAGTATGTGTAAATGAACATTTACATTACAATTTGCTGCTAATGTTGTGATAATACATTTGTGAAAGATCAGACTGACTACAGATTTGTTTTTTATTAAAGGGTGTTTATTTAGGTGCTAATGGGTATAGGGGTATGTGCAAGGGGCTGGGGTGATGGTGGAGGAAGGTCCATGGCAGAGTCCAGTCTCTTGGTATCACAGGTGCATTGTCCAAGGGGGCATAGGAAGGAGAGCAATGGCAGTTCAAGGTGGACAGGGTAACAGAGTGGGACAGAAGGGTGACAATCAAGAGAGTCCTATTTCCTGGCGGGGGTCTTGGCAATGTTCTCTGTCTTCTGTCTGGATAACAGGGACCGTTTGTGGGGTGGTTCTCCTTCTGCAGGGGGTGGGGTGCTGGTGGCCTGTTGGTCCTGTGGCGGGGCCTCCTGTCCACTAGCGCTGGCGGAGGTGGAAGGCTGTTTCTCGGTTTGGCTAGTGTCAGGGGGCCTTTGTTGAGCCACTGCCTCCCTCATGGTCTTGCCCATATCAGCCAGCACCCCTGCTTTGGTGACCAGGATGGTGTATATTTTGTTGAGGTCATCCCTGATCCCCATGTAGTGTCCCTCCTGCAGCCTCTGGGTCTCCTGAAACTTGGCCAGTACTGTGCCCATGGTCTCCTGGGAATGGTGGTATGCTCCCATGATGTTGGAGAGTGCCTCGTGAAGAGTGGGTTCCCTGGGCCTGTCCTCTCCCTGTCGAACAGCAGTCCTCCCAGCTTCCCTGTTGTCCTGTGCCTCTGTCCCCTGAACCGTATGCCCACTGCCACTGACCCCAGGTCCCTGATCGTCCTGAGTTTGTGGGGTTGCCTGGGGTCCCTGTAGTGGTGGACACACTGCTGATTGACATGTCCTGGGGACAGTGGCATGGACCCGCTGGGTGGGTGCTGTGGTGTTGTTTCCTGAGGGGGGAGGTTCTGTGGTGGGTTGGGACTGTGGCAGGGGAACCGACTGTCCAGAGGTCCCAGATGGGCCAGGCTGGTCATCCTGATCCAGGCGTGCAGAGCTGCTGTCATCACTGTGGGCCTCTTCTGTGGGGGGACTAGATATGTCTGGCACCTCCTCTCTGGTGACGTTGGGTAGGGGTCCTGTTGGGATGCAAATGCATTGTTATTGTATCTGTGTGTGCCATTTTGTGCAATGGGTTTGTTTACCTGTATAAATGTGCTTGCACTGTTGCCTTGGCCTTGTGTGATTGCTGATTAGGTGGGCTGGGTGAGTCTATCTAGTGTGCATGCTGTGGTGATGGGTGTCCATGCAGGTCTGTGATGGGTGTCCATGCATTGTTGTTGCATGCAGGGCTTGGTATTGGGATGGGTGGGTTGTAATAGTGGGGTATATGTGAGGTGTTGGAGTGATGGGTGTGAGGGTAGGAGTTTGTGATGGCATGCAGGTAGGGTGGGGGGATTTTGTAGTAAAGATTTGCCTTACCAGAGTCCAGTCCTCCTGCTACCCCTGCAAGGCCCTCAGGATGCCTGGTCGCCAAGACTTGCTCCTCCCATGTTGTTAGTTGTGGGGGAGGAGGTTGGGGTCCACCACCAGTCCTCTATACAGCAATCTGGTGTCTTGATACCACGGAACGCACCTTCCCCGTAGGTCGTTCCATCTCTTCCTGATGTCATCCCTGGTTCTTGGATGTTGTCCCACGGCGTTGACCCTGTTGACAATGCTCCGCCATAGCTCCATCTTCCTTGCAATGGAGGTCTGCTGCACCTGTGACCTGAATAGCTGTGGCTATACCTGGATGATTTCCTCCACCATGACCCTTAGCTCCTCCTCCGAAAACCTGGGATGTTTTTGAGGTGCCATGATGTGGTGTGGATGATGTGTGAGGTGATGTGTGGGATGCTGTATTGTGATGTATTATGTGATGTGTGTGGCTGGTGTATGTGTGATGGTGTTCTGTGCCTCTGGGTGATGGTGTGGTCTTTGCTTTTCTCTCTCTGCTAGTTCTAATTTGTTCGTTGAAAGGGTTGTGGGTAATGTGGGTGTGTGTTTTACAGTGGTGAGGTTGTGATGTGTGTATGTGTGTCAGGTGTATGTATTTTGAATTATCCAATGCAGTTGTGTTTTTTAAGTGTGTGTGTATTTTGAGCGCAGCAGTGTGTACCGCCAATGGTTTACCGCAGTTGAAAGACCGCCGCGGTGATTCGTGGGTCGTGATACTGTGGGCGTATTCCTGTAGGCGTGACGCTGTGGGTTTTGCTATCGCCAGGTTATCCTTGACCTTTGGTGTGGCGAACTCGTGTGAGTATCTGTATTGTGGCGGATTTCTCAGTGTGGGTCATAATTCCCGTAGCGGAATACCGCTGTGGTCACGGTATGTTGGCGGCTGTCGGCACGGTGGTAAGAAGAATTTACCGCCAGGGTTGTAATGAGGGCCAATGTCTTCTTCTTTAAGAAGGTCTTGCACAACCAGGTTGATACATTGCACCAAACACAGGACCCTGAAATAGCCACTGTCTGCCATGGCCTTGACTATGTTACTGCCATTGCCCGTGGCAACAAATCCAACTCGAAGACCTCTTGGTCACAGCCATTCAGGCACCTTGCTATTTACTTCCTCCAAGATGTTTGCAGCTGTGTGTGACTTCTCCATGGCAAACATGACTACTGTTGCATGCTGCCAATGCTTTTAAACATTTCTTTAGGGCCAAGACCTGTAGGTAGCTTTTGCTTTATCCCCAGAAAAGACATCCAGTATGCAGTGATGCACATGTAATCATTCGCCTGACAACTGGTCCACATGTCTGTCATCAGACAGATAGTATGGAAAACACTTTGCTGCAAAGCTTGTCCAACAAATTGCAGCACATCGTGATGCAGCACTGGAACAGCAACTCTGGCAAAATAGGTTTGGCTTGGAACCTTCCATTTCAGGCAATAGGCTGCCACAAATTAAGAATCCCACTCCTTCCACAAAAGAAAAAGGGAGGTGGTCCAGCGCCAACATTTTTGCCAGCTTTCTATTGTACAAACATGCCATTGGGTGGTTGCGGTCATTGGGGCCCCTCCTGCCTAAACATGCCTGTAATTGTAGCCTGGATTTTCTTCTTTTGTGGGGCCACTGATGCAGGTGTCTTTTCAGATTAGGTGATGGTAGACTCAGTGCACGCCGTGGTGCTGTCACTGTATGCTGTGGTGTCTCCATTTGACTATGAGTCTTCCTGTGAGGTCGCCTAGGTGGGCGATTCTGTGCACTGGGGGGGACAGGACTGGTGGGGACAGGACTGCTTTGCGTGAGGATGATGTCTTCCTCTTCTTCGTTACCTTCCACCGTGATTTGATCAGTTGTAGGTGATGTTCCTGGCTCTCCTCACCTTCAACACTGCGACCACATTGAGACTTTTCTTAAGGTGCTCCTCCCACTGGATTGTGTGATGTTTTTTCATATGGATCGTCTGACCTCCAGTACCATAATGTGACCATGGTTTACCTTGACAAACACTCACATGGCAAATGGAGCATATGGCAGTATTCTCCTTCAGTTTGCTAATCTGGGAGCCCTTGTTTCTAAAAAAGGAGGTTCTTGCTTGACAGAAAGCTCGACCTCCTCTTCCAATTCAACTTCGGGAAGATCTGGCTGTGGCTGCTGTCCACTTTGCTCTCTTTCCTGAAACAATTGAGTACTACTTTGCAAAAGGGATAAATCCAGTTCAATATCACTGCTCGTCTGCATCACCATAATTGCAGTGGCTGCCTCACTGATAGACATAGTCTTGGGCTTGGGTTGGGGTAGTGCTGTTGATGCGGGAGTGCTGCTCCCAGGTTCCTCCCCGAGGCTGGTGTGGCAGGCACATATCTCCCAAAAAAGATTGCTATTGGCACTCCACTGGCAGAAAGCTGCTTCTGCTCACTGGCCCTGTTCTAGGGAGCAACTTTCTTTGAAGCAACTTTCTTTGGGGCCATCTTAAGCTCTAGGTTGGCATTGGCACTAAGATGCACAAGCAAAAGAGTTTGGTGCCTGTGGACCAAAGTAACTGTAAAACCTTCTCTTTGGCAGTAATGCGAGTGATATGGGGTCCCTTCTCTTGTGCTCCTAAAAAACAACCAAGCAAGAAAAACATGTAGTTAGTGAAACATGGCATTGTTGCAGGTTGAAAATAGTACAGGGAAATACAATCTTAGTGTGGTTGGTTACTTATGTTATTTACCTATTTAATCAAATATTGTAAAGGTAAACCACACCACAACAGCACAACAGCCATATCTAGCTCTTTGCTTTATCTCCATCTGTTTTAAAAGAGACACCTGGGGTAGCCAGAGAGATGTGCATGGATAAATGGAATAATCCTTTAAATAACCTATGGCGGCAAGGTGGTCCAGGAAAAATTGAACAATCATTCACAAAATGAATTATGCTGTTGATTTGTCTGCCGTGCTTTGCAGCCAGGGTACCCTGGAGGAAATGGAATTACACTCAAGAAACTGAATGCTGTAGTGCAGCTGTGCGTCTTTGGTGGATGAATGGATGGATGGAGGAATGGAATGAATCGGATGGATGTGCATGGATGGATCAAGGCAAAATTCTGAATTAAATAAAAATAAATAAAATAAGATATAAAAATTAAAATAAAAAAATAAATTAAAAAAATGAAAATTAAAAATACAAAAATAAAAAAGTTAAATCATAAAAAGAAAAATGTGAACAAAAAAAATGGCATAAAAATTAAAATTACAAACAAAAATGTCAAAATTAAAATAGAAAACAATAAAAATAGAAACTTAAAAAATAAATGACCAATAATTAATGATGTTTGTATACAAGCCTATGTAAAGGACACACTGGCTGCACAGTCCATGCACAAAATATCGACCTGCTAGCCACATGGTCAAACAACAACAACATGGAGCAAAGAGGAATCATGGAGAATAAAGAACACATGCAAGCCTGTAACAAGAGACACTAGTAGGATGGACAAAAATGGCCTCCAGCCAGCCAGCCACATGGTCAAACAATACCAACAAGGCACCAGGAGGCATGGGAAACAAAGGACACATGCAAGTCTATGGCAAGGGATACTAGCTTGATGGACAAAATGGCTGCCAGCCAGCCACATGGTCAAACAACAACAGCAAGGAGGCATGGCAAACAAAGAACACATGCAAGCCTATGGCAAGAGACACTGGCTGGATGGACAAAATGGCTGCCAGCTAGCCACATGGTCAAACAACAACAACAAGGAGCAAGGAGGCATGAAAAATAAAGAATATAAGCACACCTATGGCAAAGGGAGAGACACTGGCTGCATGCACAAAATAGCTGCCAGCCACATAATCAAACAACAGCAAGGAGCAAGGAGACATGGCAAACAAAGAGCACATGCAAGTCTACGGCAAGGGACACTCGTTAGATGGACCAAATGGCTGCCAGCCAGCCACATGGTTAAACTACAAGGAGGCATGGCAAAGAACACACGCAGGCCTATGGCAAAAGGGACACTGGCTGCATGCACAAAATGGCTGCCAGCCACATGGTCAAACAATATCCTCCTATGCCATCAATTATGATTATCCCACAAGATATAAACTTTTTGCCCAAAAAAATGAAATGAAAACAATAGCCAACTTTATAAATTTAATCCGATGCCACCCCTGCCCTAAATGAAGTTTTTAAAACTTATACTTTTGAAACATTTATTTCATGCACTGATGACTACTAGTACTGGCCTGGGCTGACCAGCTAAATGGCCATATAATAAAATAATATTGCAAATGTTACAAACATGTAGAAAAGGTGCTGAGCTGGGCAACCTTTTTGGTTTAAAAAAGGTGAAAAGTCAATAAAATGCAAAATATATAATAACTAGGCCCATACTTAAACTCCTGGCCGCCCACCACTATACATTTTGAAATTCAAATTAAAGTGTAAATAATTGCTGGTGCATGCCAAAGCAAACAAACAACAAAACCCTTATTCAATAGTTTTCAAACTTACTTGTGTGATTTAGCAAAAACAAAGTCCTTACATCCAAAGGTGTATCCGGGAGACGAAGAGAGTGATCCTTGTACCTTTATATCTATGTGAAAAGTGACCAGGAGATAGACAAAGCACTGGGAGCAGCCTGCTGGACAGGAACAGGAAGTTGGAATCTCTGACACACTTCCTTCCTATTTGGAAAAAAATGCTTCTCCATCTATGAAACAAATTGCAGGGTCCATTGGAGAAAAAAATCCAGTCAGAAAATATATTTTTGGATGGATTTAGTGGCCTTGGTTTAGAAAACCTACTTCAGAAGTGAGTTTAGGCTCGTGAGCGGCCCATTCTGGCCACTGCCGCGGCTTTAAGCAATGTGAGAGAACACGAAGACTCAAACGCACTTACTTGCAGCCTAGGAGTATCATCATGCTCACGAGAGAGCACCAAATCCTAATCTCAGGTACGCGAACAAACTCCGATCCACGCTGGAAAGCAGAATTCAGGAACACCGCACTACGTCGTGCGAAGTGCCAGAATTCCACAAACGCCACCACAGGAGTGGAGTTCTACACCCAGGCCTTCTTCATAATGGAATTTCCTGATTCCCACAGATTTACAGCTTTGTTGGTAGTGACTGGTTATTTTACTAAAACAGGACATTAAGGGGGTCATTACAACCCTGGCGGACGGTGTTAAAGCTGCGGTAATACCGCAAACAGGCCGGCGGACAAAAAAAGGGAATTATGACCGTGGCGGAAACCGCCAACATAGACAGCCACTTTAACACTCCAACCGCCACGGCGGTACAGACAAGCAGCGCGGCGGTCACCGCCAACAGACAGCCGGAAGACAATGTACCGCCCACAGTATAGTGGAGCTAGTGGAGAAGTGTGGCACAATGGTTAGAGTGGCAGACACTGAAGTAGAGATCTGGTTCAGGACCAGGGTTCAAGTCCCGCCTCAGCAGGTCTTGGGCTCAATTCCCTTGGACCAGATAATTCTTGCCTCGGTGCCTAATCTAATTAATGGGTCCCACTCTGTAACTCTGGGCAATAGCTTGCTTAATCTCCACAATGGCCCCAACAGTGCTTGGATGCCTGGCTTCACCCTGTCGGTGCCCAGGAGTGAGCACCACACAGGGAAGAGCCAGGAGGGGTTCCATAGCGGTATGCGTACAGCGACTTGAGACCCTAACGGGTGAGTAGTGCGCTATACAAGTGCAAAGTTTACAGTTTACAGTTTACAGTTTTTACAGTATCACAACCCGCCAATCCACCACCATTTCCGGGGCGGATTCACCGTGGATAAAAACACGGCGGAAACAGACATTTCAAAGGGAAAACGCTCACCTCTACACACTCCACGAGGAAGGAGGCCACCATGGAGCCGGAACTACAAATACTGCCTGCTCTTGTCTTCCTGCTCCTCTACGAACACCAGCAACATAGGCGCCGAAGACAACGGTGAGGACTGCACCTACGACATAGGGTAGGGGGGAGGCAAAAGTCACGGACACCCCCACGCAACACCCCCACCCGACCTTCACCCACTACAACACACACACCAATGCATTTCCAAACAGCACAGTAACAACCCACAACCCCCCCGGATGAATGCAAAGACAAAAGGAAATCAGTTCAAACTTTGTAATGTATCAAAATACAGTAACCAATGATATACAGATATATATAAACAGTCTAAAAATCATACATCACGATTAGTACTGCAGGTATGCACATATCAATGTCTGTGGACCACTGGGCCCACAATGCATGGACGAGGCCCACACTAGATACCTATCCACAAACGGAGAGAACACAGCAGGGGCATCAGATAGAAATACAACAGGCACCTCAGGGGGAAGGGAAGGAGGGGCACCTCAGCCGGATGACTGCACCACGCCAGATCCACGACGTGGCTCCATGCCAATTGATGTATCCTGGGGAGTGCAAAGCCACAGTCTCTCAAGTGGATAACAGTCTCCACTGGTTCTGGAGGGGGACTGGTGCCCAGAGTGCTTCATCCTGTGCAGGACACAGGAGTGGATGCAGGTCTCCACTGGCTCTGGAGGGGGACTGGTGCCCAGAGTGCATCACGCTCCCCGTGACGGTCCCAGTTCCGTCACTGTCCCAGCTGCAAATGGGCTAACGATGCTTGATTTGGCGGTCTTTGCCCTGTTCAGCGGTCTTCACCATGGCGGTCTTTGCCTTGTTCAGCAGTGCTTGCCTTTGCTGTCTCTGACCTGTTCAGCGGTCTTCAGCATGGCGGTCTTTGCCCTGTTCAGCAGTGCTTGCCTATGCTGTCACTGACCTGTTCAGCGGTCTTCACCATGGCGGTCTTTTCCCTGTTCAGCGGTGCCTGCCTTTGCTGTCTCCGACCTGTTCAGCGGTGCATTGCCATGGCGGTCTTTGCCATGTTCAGTGGTGCTTTGCCCTGTTCAGCGGTCTTCACCATGGCGGTCTTTGCCCTGTTCAGCGCTGCTTGACTTTGCTGTCTCTGACCTGTGCAGCGGTGTGTGGCATGACGGTCCCTCAGTGCCCAGTGGGGCTGTGGCTGCCGGGACCCTCCAGGGCACTGACGCTGGCGGTAGTCTCCGGACCAGTGATGATACTGCTGCCCTCGAGGGCACTGACTTTGGCGGTGGTCTCCGGACCAGTGACGATACTGCTGCCCTCCAGGGCACTGACGCTGGCGGTGGTCTCCGGACCAGTGACGATACTGCTGCCCTCCAGGGCACTGACTCTGGCGGTGGTCTCCGGACCAGTTGACGATACTGATGCCCTCCAGGGCACTGACTATGGCAGTGGTCTCCGGACCAGTGACGATACTACTGCCCTCCAGGGCACTGACTCTGGCGGTGGTCTCCGGACCAGTGACGATGCTGCTGCCCTCCAGGGCACTGACTCTGGCGGTGGTCTCCGGACCAGTGACGATAGTGCTGGCGGTGGCGTCCCGGCCGGCGGGGAGGATGGCGGCCTTCTCCGCCGTGCTGCTCTTACCAGACCTTGGAGACCTCTTCTGCCCCTTCACCACCTTGGGAGGAGTCACAGCTGACTTGGCACTCCCCCGGGACCCTTGTGAGCTGTTTTGCCGGCAGGAGTCTTCACCCTCTCCCGTCGGGCACTTTCCAACTTAAGGTGCTTTACAGGGGGTGGACTGGCATTGCTTTGGCTACGTGTCACACTGGCTGCCCTGGTGGCCGGTGCACTCCACAGACCTTTAACACGCACCACTGGTACCGGACTTTTTTTGGCTGAGGTGCTACTACGGTACCTATGAATGGGAGGGGTGGGGGTGGTGGGAAAGAGGTCAATGTTGCTCAGGAAGAGTCTCTGAAGAACACTGGGATGGGTCGCTGGAGGGGGTCTGGGAGTGGAGGAAGAGGAGGTGGTTGTAGGAGGTGTAACTTTAGGTGATTTGGGTGCAGGTGCATGTACTGGAGGCTGTCGTGAGGTGGATGGATGTTGGGTGTGTGGGTGCCCGCGTTTGTGTACTTTGGGAGGGGGTGTCACAGACACACTGGGAGTGGACACAGGGGACGTGTAAATGGTAGTGGGGGTGGTGAGTGCAGGTGAGCGGGGTGTGGTGCTGGGTGTTCTGGTGCGAGTCCTAGTGCCTGTAGATGTAGTGCATGCAGGTGAGAGTGTAGACGACACTGGGAGGGAGGAGGGAGACGACGACGAGGGGGACACAGTGGAGGCAGTGGATGTTGCTGTGTCTGTATGTGGGTGATGCTTGTGTGAGTGCCTGTGGGATGTGTGGTGCCTATGTTTGCCAGAGCCACTTTTGTGTGTTGAGGTGTGTGCATGCTGGTCTGATGGTGTGCTTGGGATAGGCTGGGGTACAGGAGATTGGGTCAGGGTGGAGGAAGTTGGAGGGGGGAGGCTAGACACAGGGACAATGGCTGCCATCAGTGCTGAGGCCAGAGATTGCAGGGTTCGATGAAGGGCAGCCTGACCAGAATGAATGCCCTCCAGGAATGCATTATTGTGTTGTAACTCCCTTTTTACACCCTGGATGGCATTCACAATGATAGACTGCCCAACAGTGAGTGACCTGAGGAGGTCAATGGCCTCCTCACTGAGGGGAGCAGGGGTGACTGGGGCCGGGCCTGAGGTGCCTGGGGCGAAGGTGATGCCCATCCTCCTGGGTGAACGGGCACGGAGCGAAGGCTGAGGGGCTGCTGGGAGGGCGGTGCTGGTAGGGGGGGTGGTGGCTGTACATGTAGAAGTAGGGGGCACAGATGGTGCCGACACAACAAGGGAGCTCCCATCGGAGGACGAGTCCGTGATGCTGGTTGCTGATCCGGTGACCGACGTGAAGCTCCCCTCGCCCTCTGTCCCACTGGTGTATTCGGAGTCCGTGGTTTGGCCCTCCGTGGCCACGTGGGATGCAGCTCCCTCGTGCTCCGGTGCCACTGTACCTCAGCCTGATGATGCTGATGCACAAAAGAACAGGGAGAGCACAAAAAGGGGTGGGGAAACAGAAGAAAGACAGGTTGAGTACATGGCTTACCGCTACCGTTGGCGGACAATACAGACACAGCAGCCCCCTGCACTACGCCATGCTCTTGGCCTCTGCAGATGCAATTTCTGGGATATGGCCTACATGGCTATAAGTGTCATCTGTCCACATAGATGACACAGGGGCATGTATACCTGTACTTGGCACTCTACAGAGGTGGGGTGGGGGGCCACAGGGCCATGCCTTACGAAGGGGCCTAGCCTATAGAACTCGCCCTGGCCTAGGCAAACCCACAGCCCTCCTCCCCCACCCAGACCCCTCCACTGCACGCTAAGTCCGCAGAATGAGAGTGTACTCACCCCCTTGTGTCTGCTGTGATGTCCTCAAGCGCCCATCCTACTCAGGGTAGGCCACCGCCAGGATCCGGAACATCAGGGGGGTCACGGTGCGATGGGCACCCCTCCCACGTTGGGAGGCCATCCCCAGCTGAGCCTCCGCCGTCTTCTTGCTCCAGCGGCGAATGTCCTCCCATCTTTTACGGCAGTGGGTGCCCTGTCTCTGGTGGACCACCAGGGTCCGGACGTCCTTGGCGATGGCACGCCAAATGTCCTTCTTCTGGTGGGCGCTGACCTACATGACATGTACAAGGGAAGAAGAGAAGTCATTACCAACTGCACCGTCGAAGTGACTGGCCCCCATCCCTACCCTTGCCATGTGGCACATGCATTCACAGTCCTTCATGGTCGCAGAACTCTGCCCCCTTCCTACTGACATCCAGCCCTCTCCACCCAGCATAGCCCATACAACGTGCTCCCTGTGTACTTACCTGTTGGTCAGGAGGACCGTAGTGTAGCGTGTACTGGGGGAGGGCCCCGTCCACGAGCTTCTCCAACTCCTGAGCAGTGAAGGCAGGGGCCCTTTCCCCAGACGCAGCAGCCATTGTCTCTTCCAGACCGAGGTCACAGCAGCACTTGCAGTGTAGGTCCTCTCCTGTCGAAGATCAGGTATCGAGTGATTGAACAGATAGAAAATGGCGGTCACGTCCGCGGCGGTGACGTCCGCGGTGGTGCGTATCATCACCGCCGGCGCAATTCATCATTGGCTCCTGGGACCCATAGGGTCCAATATTAACCAATGCAGTATTGCGCCGCGGTCTACGACCGCCTACCGCGACGGTGTACAACGCCAGCGCAGTTACCTCACATCCCATTGTCCTAGTTTAGAGGTCAGACAGCCGCCATTTCAGGGGCCCACATGGCTTCATTTACTACTGCGTTACGCATACCTAGGCCTACACTCAACACACATACAGGAAGAGTTTTGTATTTGGTGTCGTGTTCTGTGTAGCTGTGGGTACATACCTGAGAATTTGTTGACTCTGTGGTCGCTTTTGTCCTTCTTAGGCACCGTCAGCTGGGACATTTTGAGGAGATGGCGGAATCCTCCGGTGTACCGACCGCTGGTGGACCTGTTAACAATGGAGGAGCGACATTTGATCATCACCTACAGGTTTGACCGTGCCACAATCCAGGAACTGTGTACCCAGTTGGAGCCAGACCTGATCTCACCAATCCGCCATCCCACAGGAATACCCCCTGAAGTGCAGGTGCTATCAGTGCTCCATTTCCTTGCAAGTGGATCATTTCAAACAACAGTGGTCATGGCATCAGGGATGTCCCAGCCTATGTTTTCCTTTTTTTTCTTTTTTTTTAAATACAACATACAAAAAGAAAACACTTTCTTCAATTGGGGGGATGCATATATTTCAACCATTTGTCCCTATAGAGGAGATCATAACAAAAAAGGGAATATCATTTTGATGCATCAGTCATTAGCCCTGAGCCAGTTCCGAAATTGACCCCAGACCATGCTCCCTTTTCTTCTGGCCAGTCTTCCCTTCCGCTCGTACAGGGAGATCTCCAGATAATATACTGATATTAACCTGCCCAGCCACTGTTGCCAGGATGGTGGTACCCTGCTCAACCATACGGAGGAAATACATAAGCGATACACTGCCATAGCGAGAAAAATGAAAGCCCTCTGTTGTCCCCTTGTTTGTTCTGCAGTCCCCAGAACCAGAATTTCTGGGGTAAGGGCCACCTCGTACCCCACAATTAATTTTATTACAGATTGCATCCCTTCTATCAATGTCTTTAATTCTCTACAAGTGCAGAAGGTCGGCCAAGCTTATGTCCTTACCTCGCGAAAGGGGGGGGGTGGGCTTTGCCTAACTTGAAGCTATGCCAGCTGGCAGCTGCTTTTCAATATATGCGTCCACTATGGGGGGAAAGGCCAGGGGAGAGGAAGGGGGGAAGTACCCCTTATATCCCTAATAATATATACAAATTACTTGTGGCCTCTGCCTCAATGGGGTGCTTGCTAACATTTCATGAGCCGGGGTACTATAAGAAAACACGGTACAAGGTACTAGAGGCGGCTTTCAAATGCTGGCGGCCTTGGCGAACAAAGAACGGGCTTGGGAGATTTAACTACTACACTTTAATTAAGAATAATCCGTCGCTCCCTGATATCTTTAAAGACGGTTATATGACAGATTGGGTTTCCAAAGGGATAGCAAGGTTAGGGGATTTCTTTGATGAGGTTGGAATCAAAACATTCACGAGACTTCAAGAACGGATTGCTTTAGAACAAAGGGACTTCTTTAAATTCCTGCAGGTACGAGACTTTCTGAGCAGGCAGACGGGTGGGTCACAGGGGTTTAAAAGTAACCAATTGCTAAAACACATTTTGGGAGAATCGAATTCAACTATCAAAGTAATTTACTCCTTGTTAATGGCAGAGCAACTTGACGATCTGGAGAAGCATGGTGAACGTTGGAGCGGAATATTGACTGATGGAAGCGTCAATTTTTTAAATTCACTTGAGTTAGGTCACACTGTGCTATTATCCTCGTCTTTACAGGCACAACATTATAAAACTGTGTTTAATCTGTATTATACACCAGCCCACCTTGCTAAGTGGGGGGGATCACGAGGAATCAATTGCCCAAGGTGCGGGGATCATGCAACAGATGTAATATATATGTTTGCCACCTGTAGAGAATTAAAGACATTTATAGAAGGGATGCAATCTGTAATAAAAGAAATTGTGGGGTACGAGGTGGCCCAGCCTATGTTTTCCAACGTGTTGTCCAGAGTGTTGTCTGCCCTGCTGAAACACGTGAGGAGCTACATCGTTTTCCCTCAGGTGGAGGATTTTGCTACAGTTAAAGGTGACTTCTATGCCCTGGGACATATCCCCAACATCATAGGTGCTATTGATGGCACCCATGTAGCTCTGGTCCCCCCCGCAGGAGTGAACAGGTGTACAGGAACCGGAAGAGTTATCATTCCATGAATGTACAGATGGTATGTTTGGCAGACCAGTACATCTCCCAGGTAAATGCTATCTTCCCTGGCTCTGTGCATGACGCCTACATCCTGCGGAATAGCAGCATCCCGTATGTGATAGGTCTACTCCAGAGGCACCGTGTGTGGCTAATAGGGGACTCTGGTTACCCCATCCTGTCATGGCTACTGACCCCAGTGAGGAATCCCAGGACCAGGGCAGAGGAACGCTACAATGAGGCCCATGGGCGGACTAGGAGGGTGATCGAACGCACCTTCGGCATCCTGAAGGCCAGGTTCACGTGCCTCCATATGACAGGTGGTTCCCTATTCTACTCACCAAGGAAGGTGTGCCAGATCATCATCGCCTGCTCGATGCTTCACAATCTTGCTTTGCGACGCCAGGTGCCTTTTCTGCAGGAGGATGGTCCAGATGACGGTGTTGTGGCTGCTGTGGAGCCTGTGGACAGTGATGAGGGGGAAGCTGAGGAAGAAGACATAGTCAACAGGGAGTCAGTCATACAGCAATATTTCCAGTGACACACAGGTAAGAATTTTTTTTTTACTATTACATTCACTTTCACACTTCTACCTCTATCCTCTCTGTCAATTTGAAGCAGTATTTGGTAACTGAGTTGTACATTTCCATTACGGTTTCACAGGTGTGGTTACCAACGTGTGTCATCTGCTTGCATCCTTCATGGACTTGTGACGTGTGACATAGGTATGTTGGCATTACATTTGAAAACGCATTTTGTCACTGTCATAGCTAATACACATTTTCAAAATCACAGACTGACTCCAGATTGTTTTGTGGTTCAAGGGTGTTTATTGAAGTGCTAATTATTGGAGGGGGTGGCAAAATGCTGATGGGTGATGGTGGAGGAATGTGCATGGCAGAGTCCAGTCTATTAGTCTCACAGGTGCACTGCCCATATGGGCATAGGAAGTGGAGCTGGGGCAGTTTAAGTATGGACAGGGTGACAAAGCGGGATGACAATAAGGGTGGTCTCATTTCCTGGCGAGGGTCTTGCCATCTTGCTCTGTCCTGTTCCTGGATCTCAGGGACCGCTTGCGGGGTGGTTCTCCGTCTGTAGGGGGTGGGGTGCTGGTGAGGTGGTCCTGTGGCGGGGCGTCCTGTCCACTAGCGCCGGCGGAGGTGGTGGACAGTTCATCATCCATGCTAGTGTCAGGGGCCCCTTGGAGCACCACGGTGTCCCTCATGGTCTTTTGTATGTCCTTCAGCACCCCTATGATGGTGCCCAGGGCGGAACTGATGGTTCTGAGCTCCTCCCTGAAGCCCAAATACTGTTCGTCCTGCAGGCGCTGGGTCTCCTGAAACTTGGCCAGGACCGTCGCCATCTACTCCTGGGAGTGGTGGTATGCTCCCATGATGGAGGAGAGGGCCTTGTGGAGAGTGGGTTCCCTTGGCCTGTCCGCCCCCTTTCGCACAGCAGCCCTCCCAGTACCCCTGTGTTCCTGGGCCTCCGTCCCCTGGACCGTGTGCCCACTACCACTGCCCCCAGGTCCCTGTTGTTGTTGGGGTGGTGGGTTATCCTGGGTTCCCTGTAGTGGTGGACACACAGCTGATTGACGTGTCCTGAGTATGGAGGTATGGGCCCGCTGGGTGGGTGCTGTGCTGGTGTTACCAGAGGGTGGAAGGTCAGTGTTGGGCTGTGCCTGTGCGAGGGGAACCGATTGTCCGAGGCCCACGATGGTCCGAGCTGGTCATCTGGATCCAGTTGGCCAGAGCTGCTGTCGTCACTGTGGGCCTCTTCTGTGGGTGGGGTGGAGACGTCTGGACCATCCTGTCTGGTGAAGTTACGTAGTGGTCCTGCAGGGGTATAAGAGCATGATTATTGCATGTGTGTGTGTCATGGTGTGCAATGGGTGGGTGTGCGTGTACCCCAGTGCAAGCATTCCTGTGTGGGGGCTTGTGTGATTATGGTTGGGGGGGTGTTATGGGTATGTGCAGTGATCATGCTTTAGTGATGGGTGTCCATGCTTACCTGTGTCATGCAGGGCTTGGTGTTGGGATGTGTGGTTTGTGCTATTAGTACATTAGTGAGGAGTTGGAGTGATAGGGGAGGGGGTGAGGGTGGGGGGGTGTGATAGCATGCAGGTAGGGTGGGGGATATGATAGTTAAGATTTGACTTACCAGTGTCCATTCCTCCACCAACTCCTCCGAGGCCCTCTGGATGCATGATGGTCAAGACCTGCTCCTCCCATGTTGTTAGTTGTGGGAAGGAGGTGGGGGTCTGCCGCCAGTCCGCTGAATTGCGATGTTGTGCCTGGAGACCACTGAGCGCACCTTCCGCCGTAGGTTGTTCCACCACTTCCTGATGTCCTCCCGATTTCTTGAATGCTGTCCCACAGTGTTGACCCTGTTGACGATTCTTCGCCATAGCTCCATCTTCCTAGCTATAGAGGTGTGCTGCACCTGTGATCCAAATAGCTGTGGCTCTACCCATACGATTTCCTCCACCATGACCCTGAGCTCCTCCTCGGCAAACCTGGGGTGTCTTTGGCGTGACATGGGAGGGTGTAGGTGATGTGTGGGCGGTTGTATGTGTTGATGAGTGTGGTGATGTGTGGTGGTGTGTGCTGTTTTGTGCGTGGATGTTGTATGGGTGATGGTGTTGTGTGCCTCTGTGTGGTGGGGTTGTCTATTGCTGTGCTCCCTGTCTGTCGCCTTCGTCTATAAGTTTTGGTCGTAGGGGTTTGTGGGTGATGTGGGTGTGTGTTTTATATTGTGTTGGGTGTGGGAGTGGTGTTTGTATGTGTATCAGGTGTGTGTATTTTGAATTGTCCAATGTGGCGGTGTTTTGGAGATGTGTGTGTATTTTGAGCGCGGCGGTGTGTACCGCCAATGGAATCCCGCGGTTGAAAGACCGCCACGTGGATTCGGGGGTCGTGATAGCATGGGCGTGTTTCTGTTGGCGTGACGGTGGAGGATTTTTTTCCGCCAGTTTAGCACTGACCTTTGGTGTGGCGGACTTGTGTGGTTGTTTGAATTTCGATGGAATCCGAGATGTGGGTCATGATAGCTGTGGCAGAATTCCACGGCCGCAGCGGTGTGTTGCCGGTCTTCTGCACGGTGGTAAGCGGCTTTTACCACCGATGTTGTAATGACCCCCTAAATCTTTGCTTTGAAGCTTCCTGCTGCCTTTCAATTATCTACAACATTTTCCAGCTTCATGCACTCCCCGTCACTATCAATACATAATGAGGTGTTCAGAATGTGGTCCATTTCTGGAGATAGTTGATGAAACAGACAGGAATTGCTTACTGTATGTCTTGAAATTGACACCCTCAGATAGAGGGAGAGACTGAATCAGTCAAATGAACAATACTTGCTATGTTCTTTTATGGATCATCCAACATTATGGAGTAAATGGATCACATTTGATGGATTCAATTAAAACAACTCTCTGAATCCTTCTGTGGGTACATCACATTCTATTGCACTTCTGGATTCCACCCTTAGTGCTTTACTCCAGCTAAGGTTCCCTCAGCCTCTCCTGTATTGGATAACATTATACACGTCAGGCAATCATTTAACATAAATTTAGTGGTAGCCAAGACAACTTTCAAGAAAATGGCAAATAAATAAAGCCCCTCTGACCTCAAAGAAAGGAAATTGAGTCTTTTAGTTAATGAGATTTGTTTAATAATTTTCACGCATATATTAAAAATATCCCTGATTTGTAGATCCGTTCTAGTTCCTAGAGGTGATAGAAGGAGATTAAAATGATAAGGAAAATAAAGAATGTATCCTGTGGTTCAATGATCAACCACGCAGAAACCATTGCAGATAACTACTATAATGGTGGATGGCTCACCTATATATGAGATGGATTTTCTAGCGGATTCTTAAAGTAGACATGGTCAGCTGCACTTTCTAGTGCATGGGAGGTATATAATCTCTGTGAACATTTGTGGGAACCTTTGTCATTTGGTTAAAGAGTTTCATGCAGACATCTATACAAACAAGGGGCAGCCAAGACATTCTGGTGGAGGAGGGGTAGCAGAAGGGATTGATTCTCCTGGGACGGGGACTGTTAGGTTTAGGAAGAGAGGACAATAAATCTCACAAAGACAAAAGTCCCAATTACGCCAGCGTATAGGAAGAGTTGAGAGCTTAAGGTTCTTTAGAAGAGGTGTAAGAGCAAGACTGCTACCTTCAGTGCACACTTATTTCCGGGTTTGATCCACCTTTTATGAGGCTTCTTACGCAGTGAACACTGAAGCCTGAAGTTAGCATGCACAAGCTACCTGACAAATTCTTGTGTCATTGTTTGGGTTCTTGCTTCAATAGTTCATCATTGCATAGTATACAATCTGTGCCGTTTTGTTGTTGTTTTGTCCCTTTTCGATCCCCATGTTTCATGAAATTAAGTAGTATTGCTACCTTGTTGCCTTGTAATTACCTCTTTGACATTCAAGATTTAATAGAGTCCAGTGGTTAGGCACCTGTATTCTGGTTGGTATTAGGCTTATCACAATGCATTCTGTCATGGAGTTTGATAAGCTACATTCTCTTCAGACTCTCACATCATTCATGTACATGTGTCTTAGTTCCTGGTTAAACATGTATTTGCTTATGGGTTAATTTCCAAGCCTCATCACCCTGTTATAGCCTGATGTCTCCTTACTGAAGTTCCAAAGTAAACAAATACCACCTGTGTTTTTCTCCTACTCCTCTTTCCATTTTCCACTCTGGCTGTTTGCTTGATCCGTGATTCTCCATACTGATTGACAGAGAGGGAGCAAGATTCTCATCGGAACCACAACCCTTTTCGCAAAGCTTGAAAGAAACAATATCAAAAAGTAATCCCTTGTCTAACCTTGTAAATCAGGTTTTTACAGGATGGCCTCAAACTCAGTAATAGGTGTTTCTTTTCTCTCTAGGGGAGATTGGGCTTTGACAAAGATTGAGCAGTGTAATCCCACCATCAAGTAAGCCCAGATCCTTTTTGTGGCCTGACCACATTGTTCACAAGATAGCACATAACTCTACATTCGGAACTGCTCCACCCAAATCATGAATGGGTAATCTTCATGTGAGCCTGAACAACCTCCAGTGGTTCTGTCCCTTTTTCTACAGGTACCCTCACTAGCTTATTCCATGCTAACATGAGGGATTGGGTGGTCACATCTCCTTTCTTCACAATTGCCTGTGTAAACAAAGCAGGAGAAATTGCTTTGTCAAAGCATCAGTTTCCTCAAGATAGCTTTGACTCTGTGCATGTATTCCCTTCTGCTGGGTTTACAGTATTAGAGTGTGGGGTACAGATAGTGGATTTATTTACAGTCACTAAATATAGTTATGATTTTCCCATGCATAAGGCAGCACCAACGTTAAGGAATGCCGAACAAAATCACTCATGAGAGGTCAGCTACAAAGTACAGTTCCTCTGCACCCACTGCATGGAGTTATATGCATAAGGCAGCACCAACTTTAAGGAATGCCGAACAAAATCACTCATGAGAGGTCAGCTACAAAGTACAATTCCTCTGCACCCACTGCATGAGGTTATAGGCTGTTTGCAGAGTTTTGATCAGCAATCCTTAATTTAGGTCCACCACTGAACACTAGATTTAGGGGAGGGATGGGGAAAAAGAAACTAACCACAGCAACTGACCCAGACTTCTCCCCAGATCCACACACAATGCAGATGGCATTTCTAGCCATGCCCACATCTTAGAGCTGTTGCATCTAGGTTTAGGTATATCTCCTCTCAACAGGAGCACATTCCAGCATCCCCCTGTCTACCAAAAGGCCACTCACATCCCTTCTGGCAGAGCTCTGGTCTTGCTCGTCTGCCTAGCACGGATGGTCTCCTGACTTTAGTTACTGCCATAACAGTTTTCACTGGATCTCAGTCATATGTCAATCTCAGTGCCAGTGCTCTGCAGCCTCACATGCTTCCAGTGCACAACCGCAGGAGTGCATGTTGTCCACTTATTTAGGGGTCATCCTTACTTGGCCACAACTGGTCTACTCCCTATACCTGAGGAGGAACAAGTGGCTTTCCAGAGGTGCAAGCCATATGCTCTCCTAGAAAAGTCTCACAACAACGCTGGTCCTTCTCTTTTCTCTCTAAGCCTTTGTGAGTCTTCTGTCTTGTTCTTAATTCTATCTTAGTTTGCAGCAGGTTTTAAAATAAGCCAGATATTTTAATCATTGGTGGGGTTCCAATCCAATCCGTTGCCTACCATATCATCCCTCCAATAGTATCAGCGTTAGCCCACTCATGGTCCTATCTGTATAAAGCATTCTGGGAGAATTCCAAATTGGCAAAATTACTTTACTGTGGCTTTGCCCTTTACATTAGCTATATTCTTCTGCTGGAAGGTGGAGACAGGAGTTGCCCTTCTCCTCTTTGTTGAAACTGAGAACACCCCCAACCTAATTATCAGATGAATGTTGCAATCAGGTTGTGAAAAGCACAGCCCAACACCAGGGCAGAAGCAAACCCAAACAAATGTAATCCACTTTAGAAAGAGGACTACTGTACAAAAGCCAGCAAACACCACACAAGTATCTCCAGCCAGTCAGGCAAAGTAAAGAGTGAATTTTAGCAACACAGGAACTCAGAAAAAATGTATTTCATTCCCAAGCATGAGTGTGTATTTAGCTGGAGCTGGAGTAAATCTGAATTCCTGGACCATGGCAAGATATGCAAAGTGGGTTCAGAAAGCCACAATCAATTATTCCAAAATCACAGAAAATAAATCCAACTGCAGGTAAAATGTCAGAGATAAGTAGAAACGTGGGCCCTTGTTTTTTGTTTAGTGCCCTGGATACTCTGTCAAAAACGTGGCAGATGTTCCTTCCACCAAACTTGTGGTGCCCCTTCTGTATTTAGATTTTCCTCCAGCAGAGCCCACAGTGGCTCTGTCAGCTTAACCATTTGATCACTCCTGTCACAACTAATCTGTACATCTGAATGCCGCTGTTGGAATTACTTAGCTCACACCAGTATCCTTCCTCTTTAAAAGTGCCGAACACCTTCAGCACTGCATTTGCTGCTGACCTCAAAGAGTGGCAAAGGGGTTATATGCTGGACACACGGGTGCCTAAACCACCCGTGGCTCAACGAGGTCAGAACAACGACCTTGTTCTAAACACTAATGCCTTTACCACGAATGCGTTTACAACGATTTTACCATTGTAAACGCATTCCTGGTAAAGGCATTACCAATCTGCATGCGCAAGCCAGCATGCTTCCACCCCAGCCCCCACCTCACCCCTTAAACCTAAACCCTGACCCCCCATCCCTAGTCACCCCCAGCCCCCTACTCCACCCCAAAAACTAAAAATACCCGAGTCCCCACCCCGCCCCTAAAACTTAAACCCTACCCCTCCGTAAACCCTAATCACCCCCAGCCGCCCACCAAAACAGCCCCAGTCCCAGCCCAGCTTACCTCCTTCTTCACTGCTTCCACTCTGACTCCCTTCTGTACCTTAACCACGCATGTACGTTGTTCAGACATGCGTGGTTAACGTATCAAAACCAGGAAGTTGTTTCCCTTTCGTTTTTCACAACGTGGTTCTGGACTCGTTCTTCCGGGTGTTTACCGGGCAAAGGGGATAATGTACGACAGAAGGCACACAGGAGATAGCTTTGGTTTTTAGTCACACAGCTCATCTCATCAGATGGTTTCTCTCTGATTTTCTGCAGTCTCTGAAGAGTTTTTTTAATAAACAGATCAAAAAAACTGTTACTTTCTGCACTTACATCAACCTGAAATACACATAGTTTGTCATGTACATGGATTGTGCAAGAATTGTAACATGCTTTAGGAAATGAGGTAATCAAAGGATTTGTTCTAGTAACTGATGCACCATAATAAACCAGTGGCACAATATATTTATCACGTTATAGCCAAAACAATTGTCCTGAGACTGGTCTTTTTTCGATGTCCTGTAGCAATTGATAACTCTGCACAATTTAATACACTAATCAGAAACAAAGATTCACATAGTATCTACCTATAACACTATGAGTGCCCATGAGAAAGTTGTTAAACCATTGCAGAACTTTTACGACATGACAGAATACTAGGATGTAGGTGCATGGTACAGTACAGGGACCCAACAGGAGTCCCACAATTGAAATATGTAATGTCTAACTGCCCTAGCTAGCACTAACCTGAGGCATCTGAAGGCAGTGCTGGGAGAGGCTAACATCCATGGATGCAAGGAAAGTCTTTGAGGTAATGCTGCACAACAAATTTCAAGAAGCCTCACAAAAAGGGAAAATGTTCTCAATGTGTAGCTGGAAGATAATCTCATCTGGAGAGCCTGAGACACAGGTAAAAAGCTGAGCTCAGCCAGATGAACATTTTTGAAGAGCATGGCCAAGCAGAGCACTTACCTTAAACTTGGCTGCTACTCAGCAAACATTCAGTGCCTTCAGTGACAGCTCCTTGATGGTAGCTTTGCTGAAGGCACGGTAACCTCCACCTGTGTGGTGGGCATCGCTAAATATGGTAAGGAGGGCTACACCTGAGCAGTGGAGTAGATTATCTTAGCTGATCTGACAAAGCTGAGTATAACCTGCTGTACTCTAAATAAGGCTATGAATGCTTAAGGTATCTGAGCCTGTCATGCTGATGCACTTGGAACCTTAGACAAGTCTCTATGCACTTATTGAATGATTCATGGGGTTCATAAAGTGAGCAAATACCCAAAAATGGTGTGCTGTCCCTGCACACATTTCAATAATAAGAAGACCAGAGTAACGGAGAGAAAGCTAGATAAATGGTGGAAACAAGTATGTTTTATTTTATTCTGGAATGCAAAAAAATGTTTTTCTTATGAAAAGTTGAAGAGTGTTCCAGACTAGGCCCCAGGTACAAGAAAGTATGACTTCCAACTCTAGACTTACAGGTCTCGGGAACTGGGAGAAGATTCTCTGAGAATGATTGCAGACTTCTCAAAGGTACAGAAATTTTGAGTTTAGGTTGAAGGTTGAAAAGACTATTGCCATAGAAGGCCTAAAGATCAGAGGAGAGGGCCCTTAAGATAACATGGGGGTCAGTACGACCTCGGCGGTCTTTTCGCAAGACCCCTGAGGTACCGCCGTGCTGAAGACCGCCAGTGGTGGCGGTCTTCCGTGCCGCGTATTATGACCGCTGGCAGCCCGCCGTCCTTTTTCGGACGGAAAGCCGCCAGCAGCCATACTGGCGGACAGCGGGAAAGTGGAGGTTGCTCAACCTCCACCGCCACATCAACAGAATACCGCCCACTGAATCACGTCCCATGATTCGGTGTGGCAGTGTTCTGGTGACGGTGTTCTGGTGGCTAGCTGCCCCCACGGATCCCGTCCCATCCCGGAGGATCAACGGACAAGGTAAGTTGATCGTCCGTTAGGGAAGGGGGTTTGGGGGTGTTGTGTGCGTGCATGGGGGTGTGCCTGTGGGAGTGTAGAGGGGGTGAGTGAGTGAGTGTATGCGTTCGGGGGGGGGTATTGTGTGTATGGGAAATGTGTGGGGGTCGGACGGTGTGCATGTCTGTGTGTATGTGTGCGGATATGTGTTGTCGGGGTGTATATGTGCATGTTCGGGGTGTGTGCGTGTAGGGGTGTGTATATGTGCATGTTCGGGGTGTGTGCGTGTAGGGTTGTGTATATGAGCATGTTCGAGGTGTGTGCGTGTAGGGGTGTGTATGTGTGCATGTTCTGGGTGTGTGCGTGTAGGGGTGTGTATATGAGCATGTTCAGGGTCGGCGGGGGAGGGGGGTTGTGCCACCTTGGGGGGGGTGGCAGGGGTGTGGGGGCTGTGGGGGGAGGATTCATGGGGGCTAGCAGGGGGTGGGGGAGACCCCTATCAGTGCCAAGGAAGGAATTCCCTGGCACTGATAGTGCCTACCACCATGGATCTCATGGCGGTTCCCAACCACCCGAGATCCATGGCGGTATGCAGGGTCCTGATACCGTCGGCAGTCTAGTGATGACCGCCGGGCTGGAGACCGCAAACTCCAGCCCGGCGGTCTTCACCGCCATGGCGGTCGGAATGGTAAAGTGGCGATCATAATTCAATTGTTTTGTATCCGCCGGCCTGTTTGCGGTCTTACCGCCGCTTTACCCCCGACCGCCAGGGTCGTAATGAGGGCCAATGTCTTTCTACAGGAAGCCAAAGAAGCTTAGACGGTAAAGGAGACAGTGACGTGAAAAGTAGATTGAAACATCAGATGATCTGCAGCATTCTGAGATAGCAGAAAGAAATTAAAAATAGAGAGTTTACATAATTCCGATGCTATAAAATGAAGATCTGGACCATTATTTTATGACAGTCAAATGGAAACAAGTAAAGGATCTTACAAAGAAGAAGAATGAAGCAGTTAGAAGCAATGTTTGGAATTTGAAGTTAAAAGGATAAAGCTGAATCAAAACAGGTACCAGCTTTCTTAACAGGTGACCATCACGAGAATGTTGAATAATGAACTAGGACAGCCAGGCCTTGGCTTTTCCTTATGCACCACAGGCCTCGAGACAGGTCAGAAGAATTGAAGGTGACACTGTATCAGAAGACACAGAAAAATCAAGGAAGATTAGGGCGGCATAACCACCACCATAATCCACCAGCATCCTTAAATCCTCAGACTCAGTGCTGTGCAGGGGGCAAAATACTGATTGAGAAAATAAAAGAGTGATAATATTTGAAGACATTAATATGACATAACTGTGCTTTGATATTTTTCTGCTGAGGCTTTATTGGTAACAGGAGAGAAAAGAGATGAAAATTGGAATAACTGAAGGATCTACTGAGGTCTTCTTTGGAAAGGTACAGCCAAGACTTTCTTCCAATCTTCAGGGACTACAGGTACCATAATGGATATATTGTTCAAATCAGATAGAAATAGACTGACAACTGACAGAGTCTTATTAATCACAGAAGGAGAACAAGGATCAAATGGATAACTAGATTTTATACAAAGGAGCTGATTACTAGTTTGGCGGATGGAAACATCCATTCGCCAAAAACCTGATGAGGAGTTCACCACACGGCTGGCAACCTCCCCACCGGCCCAATTGCAACTTTCACACTGGGCTGACTGACAAAAACCAAGATTTCCGCCAGTCAGCCTAGTGGGAAAGGTGTGGCAGCATTGGTGCCAGCTGATAACATAGCTGGCAGCAATGCTGCACTAGCATTCTTGAAATGTGCACTGTCTGCACAGCAGACAAAGCGCATTTCAAAGGTGATGGGCAGGGGGACCCCTGTACTGCTCCTGTACTGCCCATGCCATGTGCATCAGGCCGACTCCTATTATTTGAGGGGAGAAAAGTGTAGCTATCCCCTTGACTGGCAAGGGAGGAACATTCTCCCTTGGAGAAGGCTCGAAAGTGTAATCTTTCTTATCCTATTTTTGGAGTCACAC
The DNA here is from genome assembly GCF_031143425.1 of Pleurodeles waltl. Lineage (NCBI taxonomy): Eukaryota > Metazoa > Chordata > Amphibia > Caudata > Salamandridae > Pleurodeles > Pleurodeles waltl. The sequence continues at coordinate 805,723,228 of NC_090449.1, read as the reverse complement.
AGAGAATCTCCTATACCATCCATGATGCTGGTTCCTTTTGATCTTGCTTTCTCTTCTTTTGATCACACATACCTCTTTCATTCAGCCATGATTGAAGAATACAAAAAAAGTGAAGAATGGAATGCTTGAATTTATATAAGTCACTGGTAATTGTTCAGGCCGCATCCCAGTCCATCATTTTCTTGCCCACCACACAACCACAGATTAGACTCAGCCATACGCAAATCACCCTTGGTCCAGCTCTAACAGAAACACTTAACCCCTTCGTTGCCAGGCCTTTTCCTTCGGGTGCCAAGCCTTTTTTTGGCTATTTGGGGAATTTTGCGTTTAGGCCATCATAATCTTTCGTTCATATAAGCTACCCACGCCAAAGTTGCGTCCTTTGTGTCCTTTTTTTCAAGATCCTAGGGATTCTAGAGGTAGGCAGAGTTTGTGGGTTCCCTTGGAGGAGACCAAGAAATTATCCAAAGACAGCTAAAAATGTTGTTTTTTTAAAAGCAATGGGAAAAAAGTACTGCAGAAGAAAGCTTGTGTTTTTTCCCTGAAAATGGCATCAACAAAGAGTTTGTGGTGCTAAAATCACCATCTTCCCTGCATTCAGGAACAGGCAGACTTGAAACCGAAAACCACATTTTTCAACACAATTTTGGCATTTTACCGGGACATGCCCCATTTTTACTATTCCCCTTAACCCCTTGGGTGGCGTGAATTTAATGAGGACATACCCGTTACGTCCTGCACCTGGTCCTCTGAGGGCATCCCACCCCCCCTCCGCTGGGCAGGGATCAAAGGGGAATCGATTCCCCATCCGCCTCCGCCTCCCCTACCCCCAGGACGCTTGATGACGTCATCACACGATTGCACTCTGACCTCATCAGAGGTCGTTCCCATCATGCTGGAAGCTGATCGGAAGACAAATGCTTGCATTTATTTTACGCCATTTCTGCCCATCTTGGGGGCAGATCTGCCTATTTTTATTAGGCCAACCTGCCCCAAAGGGGGGCAGAAACTACTAGACACCAGGGATTTGTTTGCACCAATTTCACACATTCGGCAAGGGTCACTCCCCTGGGGGGGCAAATTTATTTGAGGCCATTCTGCCCCACTTAGGGGCGGATTGGCCTATTTTAATTAGGTGAAACCACTAGGCACCAGGGATTTTTTATTTTTTTCTATTTTTTAAAGCTGGGGAGTGACCCCTTAGGCAAGACTCAGTCCCCTGGGAGGCAAATTTATTTTAGGCCATTTCTGTTAGGCCAATCTGCCCCCGTGGGGGGAGAAACCACTTAGGTACCAGGGATTGATGTGTATGTGTGTTTTGTTTGTGGGGCAGACCCTTGGGCAAGGTCGCTCCCCATGGGGGCACATTACTGTTGGGCATTTCTGCAGATCAGCCTATTTTTGTAACCACCCCAACTGAAGGGGGTAACAGTCTTTCAACTCTCCTCCCACACACTAAAAAATCTTATCCCATTGGCAAGCAAGAGGACATTTTATTATTTTTGGTTTTGGTTTTAGATTTGGGCCATGAGAGCTTGCCTAACTCTCAAAATCGTCCCACTTGCTGTACTTTTTGTATCTTGGGACGCTGCCGTGTAGAAAAATCTACAAGACCTAGACACATCTGAAAACTAAACATCTGGGTGAGTCCAGGGTGGTGTGCTTCACATGCACCCCACACTGTTTTATTACCCACAATGCCCTGCAAACCTCCAACTTTGCTTAAAATCATACATTTTCCCCACATTTTTGTGATGGAACCTTCTGGAATCTGCAGGAATCCACAAACTTCCTACCACCCAGCATTGTCACATCTATACTGATAAAAATTCTGCTCCACTTGTCAGCCTAAAACCTTTTTTTTTCAAGCTGCCCTTTTGAAGCCGCTTTGGTTCCCCCTCAATTTTTACATGTTTTTGGCTCTTCCCTGTCACAGGCACTTGACCCACCTAAACAAGTGATGTATCATTTTTTATCAGAGAAGGGAACGTTGGGTGGTAGGAAATTTGTGCTGGTGTGGTGATCCCACACAGAAATTGAGGAAAATTTGATTTTTTAGCTAAATTTTATGTTAGCTGAGGATTCTGGGTGAGAAAACACTGGAGGATCCATGCAAGTCACACCTCCCTGGACTCCCTCTGGTGTCTAGTTTTCAGAAATGTCTGGGTTTGGTAGGTTTCCCTAGATGGCTGCTGAGCCCAGGACTGAAAATACAGGTGCCCCCGCAAAAACAGGTGGTTTTGTATTTGATAATTTTGATATGTTCATGTAGTATGGTGGGGGCAGTTCCTTTTGCGTGCACTAGGTCGACCCACACAAGTGAGGTACCATTTTTATCAGGAGACCTGGGGAAATGCTGAATAGAAGGAAGTTTGTGCCTCCCCTCAGATTCCAGAACTTTGCAGCACCGAAATATGAGAAAAAAGTGTTTTTTTTGCCACATTTTGAGATTTGCTACGGGTTCTGGGTCCATTTTCAGGGAAAAAACACAAGCTTTCTTCTGCAGTACTTTTTTCCCATTGCTTTTAAAAAAACAGCATGTTTAGCTGTATTTGGCTAATTTCTTGGTCTCCTCCAAGGGGACCCACAAACTCTGCCTACCCCTAGAATCCCTAGGATCTTGAAAAAAAGGACACAAAGGACACAGCTTTGGCGTGGGTAACTTATGTGAACGAAAGATTATGATGGCCTAAACGCAAAATGCCCCAAATAGCCAAAAAAAGGCTTGGCACCCGAAGGAAAAGGCCTGGCAGCGAAGTGGTTAAGTGTTTCTGTTGGAGCTGGACCAAGGGTGATTTGCGTATGGCTGGGTCTAATCTGTGGTGGTGTGGTGGGCAAGAAAATTATGGACTGGGATGCGGCCTGAACAATTACCAGTGACTGATATAAATTCAAGCATTCCATTCTTCACTTTTTTGTATTCTTCAATCATGGCTGAATGAAAGAGGTATGTGTGATCAAAAGAAGAGAAAGCAAGATCAAAAAGAACCAGCATCATGGATGGTATAGGAGATTCTCTGTGTGACTCCAAAAATAGGATAAGAAAGATTACACTTTCGAGCCTTCTCCAAGGGAGAATGTTCCTCCCTTGCCAGTCAAGGGGATAGCTACACTTTTCTCCCCTCAAATAATAGGAGTCGGCCTGATGCACATAAGCAGGTTACAAAACGTGGGCGAAAATTGAACACTGATATTTTGCACTCTGCCTATAGCTCTGCAAAATGACCGTGACCATGTACTGATAAGTCACATAACAAAATTCCCATTTAAAAGAGAGTAGCAAAACAACCTGCTAATTAGTATCATTTAGGCAGGTTGTAATTTGTAGCAGCTTGTAATAAACTGTGAATGTAAGAATAGAGGCTTCCAAGGAACAGTATACCTCAGTCCCTGCAATCACATTATCAAAAGGAAGGCATCTTTTGGCAGCCTGTGTTCATTAGCGTTTGAACAAAATATAGAAAAAATATTGTGATGCACAAATATTGCTGAAGGAACACTGAGATGTCAAATATATCATTGCAGTAAATGATAAAAGTAATGTATCGAATTTGTAGCTGGGGGCACTCTACAGAGGGACTCGCTGTCCCAGCCTGCATCTCTGCCTGTCTGCTGCTTTGTTGCTAGAGAGGAGGGGCCACCGCACCACCGCACATAAAGTGCTTTCTGGTATCCTGCTGCGTGGAACGCATGCAGGCTGAGGGCGGGCTCATTCTGCACCTGGCAGTGCCAGGAAGAGGCAGGGTAGGGCCAACCTCCTTGGCCCTGTGCAAGGAAATCCTTGGTAAGAGTTTCCCAATCTGTTTTAGCCTATGCCATTGCACTATAGCTTTGATATTCTCTCATGTACTGTTGGCCAGTAGGCTGTGTATCCTGGGCCCCAGAGGCTCCATGTGTGGCTGCGCTGGGGTCCGTGTGTTCCCAGGAATCCAGTTGTCTGTCCTTGTTCCGCCATCCAAGTTCTCGCCCAAATCCAGCCTCTCAGTGTTGGGTGCCTCCCACCACAATCCCATTGTAAGTTGGCTGGGGTAACCTGGAGAACTGTGTTGGCTCTGTTCTGGAATATTTTGAATTACGTCCAAATGACTAGAGCTAATCCAGGTGCTGCTACTACTCCTCTGTGGTCTGGTAGTCCCTTCTAAAGAGCCTAAGAAGATTGTTCTAAGCAGGCGCCTTTTGCCCCTCTTGTTCGCCCATTTGTTCTTAGCTTCAGCACCTAGTAAACTTCATGAGAGGGTTGCCCCTTTAAGAATACCTAGCAGAAAAATTTCAGTCTTCTTTTTTATAGTGGCATCATGGGCAAGAGGAAGGGGGAGACACACAATGGCATAGACAAACGTCCCAGAACCAACTACACAAGTTTGTCTTTCTTAAATAACACAGTGGGAGTGCTCACAGACGAAATCTCTTGCGTGGTGCAGCAAATCACCCAAAGGGTGACAGACACTCTTACAATAGTGGAAGAGCCTGAACTTAGGGACCCACTCATTGTTTCCCCGTCTGCAGCTCAGATCCCTTCCCTAACCACGATTCCCCCTGGAACCACGGCGGCTGTAGCGATATCTGCTACCACCACCCCATGCATCAAAAGGGCAGCTCGGAAATTATCTGAAGCAGGTGAAGAGTCCGGGGGATGGGCAAGGCCAAAGAGTAAAATTGCCCTACTTTCAAATGATATGACAGCAGGCAATAAAAATCCAAGTGTGCCCTAAAAGGGGCTTCGGACAACACCCCCTATTGAAAGTACTTCACAGGAATTTCTACTGAACATGTAAAGCAGGATTCTAACTACATTTGATGTTATGTCAGTATTCTTGGTATAAATGTTTATAATGCTATTCATGTGTTTTTAAATGCTTTTACTATCCCTCATCCCCTCAGTATACAGCATTAATGTTAACTGGAGAGTTTAATCTACATCCATGCAGTAACTTGGTTTTCTCAATTCTAAGGCTGATATTGGTACACATCAAGCATACCGCACAAGGAGGTCTCTAGAATGACATGGTTGCAGACTTCAATCTAGTTTACTTGCTCATTAAAAGCACGGTAGAGCGGATGGATGTTATTCCAGCATTCAAGGCCCAGGGGATGGCTCGATTGTTGATTACATTTACGTATTCAAGAGTTTCTTTTCTATCTTGTCTAGTTTCGTAACTGAATGGAGTGCTTATAGCGACCATAATCCTCTGACTGCTACCTTTTCGTGGGAGGGAAAATGGACAGATAATTGTGTTCTATATAAGGCCTCCGCTATGTCCAGAGGCAAAGGGTGAGGACTCAAATGGGAAAAATTGCCCCAGAGACCTTTAACACTGATATGATCCGGGCCTGCCAGGCAGAATTTAATATCTGTTTAGATTTTAATGCTCCCAAAGATAGTATCCTCAAGGCATTTGACGTTATTTGTATCAACATTAATTCAGCCCTCACCAAATTGGGAGGAGCTGGACAGCCCACGCTTTGCAGATAGTTTGACAAGAGTTGGACAAAGACTAGGAAGGAGCTTTAGCTTGCTTTGAAAAAGCTCCACTGGTTAGGGAGGAGGTTAGAAGGTGTAGGCAAGCTTTTAGAGCTGCTGTGGGCTTCAGTTAAGGAATAATTTGTGGAAATAATTAGTGATGGCAGTAATCTGAAGGACAGCATCCCTCATTTTGAAGTATTTTAAATCATTCCTTTTTTAAAGATGATCAGCTTTCTGATCAGGTGGCTACTTTCCCCATCTTAGGTCTTAGGTGGGTCGTTTTACAGCCCTTTATGATTGCGTGTGTCTGGAGCTCTCCACCCAGCCCACCACAAGTGATGATAATCTCACCTTCAGCTAGGAGGAAATAGGAGACCTCATCCTTCCCCTATCCCAGGGCAAGGCTCTGGGGGCTAATGGAGTCCCGGGTGACCTATTGAAGTCCTTGGTGGAATTGTGGGCCCCAGTCATAATTTTGCACGTTAATGCAGCTATCCATAGCTCATTCCCTGAATCCTGGTGCCAGTCAGTAACACTTCCTGTGAGGCAATAAAAGGAGCCAGAAGTGACGTAGCTTGCTATAGGCCAATTTCTCTGGTAGATATTGAAGTCAAAATCATTGGGAGTGTTATTTTGGAGAGACTGTCTGGTTGGGCCAACAAGAATTATGTTTTATAGAAGTTGCAATATGGGTTCAGGCCCAGCAGGGGAACAGTAAAACAGAATTTAAATTTGTATCTCCTGATCTCCAAATATACAAAGGCCAAAAGGGGCTTGGTCCATCTGGCCTTCATGGACCTCAGCTCAGCCTTTAATAAAATTAACAGAGATAAGCTCTGGGCTGAGCCGTGGTCTCTGGGGGTTGATGCGGTTATGGTCACCTTTTTGAGAGCTCTTCATACTGGCTTGATTGGCATGGTTAGGTTTGGGTCTGACGGGGAATGCACCCAACCCTTTAACTAAAAAAAAAGGTGTGTGGCAGGGTTGCATCCCCCTCTTTTATCATTCATTATCAATATCAATCGCCTGTAAGGGGCTTTGTCCAAGAGTGGCCTAGATGTTCCTAAAGTAGAGGGCAGACCCATTTTTGGGCTTTCATATGCAGACAATGTGGTTTTCATTGTCCATACAGCCAGAAGCTCCAGTGACTTTTAGACGTATTTATTGCTTTTATGGATGAGCTGGACTTATGCACCAATCATAAAAAAATCTCAGCCTTATAATCCAGGGTCAGCCCTTAAATAGGGTGGATAATTTTTCCTATCTCAGGATTATGTTAAACTCCAGCCTTAGTTGGCAATCACTTTTAAATAAAAATATAGGGAGTTTAAAGAGGTCCATTTAAGGCTTAAATGATTTTTTGAGTCATCTCAGGCAAAGGACCCTAAGAAAAATGTTAGAGGTCTATAAGGCCAAATGGATTCCCATGGTCACTTTTGGTAGTGAGATCTGCAGCTCCGCAACTGTTGATAGCATACAGGTAAGTGAAAATAAGTTTCTGAGAAGTCTGTTATCTGTGGGACTAGGCACTCCAGGGGAAATCAGACACTAAGAACTGAGCGTGAATTTTATTAAAGATTTTATTAGATTGCTGCCGCTTTTGCTTTGGTGCTCAGTTTGGTGTGAGGAGGAGCTAGAATTAAACAGACTATGGGCCTGATTCTAACTTTGGAGGACGGTGTTAAACCGTCCCAAAAGTGGCGGATATACCACCTACCGTATTACGAGTTCCATAGGATATAATGGACTCGTAATACGGTAGGTGGTATATCCGCCACTTTTGGGACGGTTTAACACCGTCCTCCAAAGTTAGAATCAGGCCCTAAGTGCCTAATTACGTGTTTTGCAGTCCTCGGACCGCCACACTCACGGTGGCTGTCTGACTGCCGTGGTTGTGGTGGTCCGACTGCCACATTAGTAGGGTTTTCAGGAAGCCCCACCAACCTACCTATCAGAGATCCCAACTGGCTGACGGCAATGCAGGTCGGAATCAGCCAGGGCAGCGCTGAACTTAGCACTGCATGCTGATTACAACCTGGTTCTTCACCAGCCTTTTCATGGCAGCTTTACCGCCGTGAAAAAGCTAGCAGAGAACAGCTGCAGAGGGCCACAGGGGGCCCTTGCACTGCCCATACCCATATCATGGGCAGTGCTTGCCCTGCGCAGGACCCTCATAATGCGCACTGTCTGCATAGCAGACAGTGAGCATTACAAGGGAGTTGGTGCCCTCTGTGGGGGGGGGGCAGAATTGCGGCTGGCTCGATTATGAGCCTGCAACAGTGCTGCTGCCACTTTCCTGCTGGCCTGACCAGCAGTATCCTTAAGGGAGCCAGTGGGGAGGTATCCAGCACGGTGGCAATCACCCCATCTGGAGTTTGGCGAAAGGGTGTTCCTGTCTGCCAAACTCATAATAGGGCCTTAATTCTCAGGGATTGTTTGTCTTTAGACTATTGCCACATCATGCCTTGCTCCACTATATTAAATCCACCTTCAAGGACTCAGGGAGGCCAGGTCTATTTTCTGAACCACAGGGCATTGGAAAAAAAGATATTGCTTGGATTAAGTAGGAATTCACCCATAGGCTGGCAGCCGAACTGGAGTGTGCTGCCTTATCCACCCAGTCTATGTGTAATTATATCATGGTAAATATGCTGTGAGTGGGATTGACCCTTACTTCCTTCTGGAACTGCCAAATCATCCTTGTTGTATTTTAGCCTATTTTAGTCTGAACATTTTTCATCAGCTTTTGTTCATGAATGGGGTTTGGTTTAAAATCTTATTTGCCACCTTACTTATGTGATACCACCTCAGTGTGCAATACATTCTATGTTGTGCTCATTTGCCACAGGCTTGCTTCCCTTCGTTTTAAGTACATAAGGCCCCGTTTGTTGCACATGAATCTCAGAGAGGTTAGGACCACAATTCTATACATGCAGCTTTTACCCACACCTACCATGTGTTTTTATGTATCTAGGTTTCTGGCTGGGGTTTTCAGGGCTCGTTTTAGTTTCTCCGTTTCTCAGTATCTTCTTCTGTATATAGGCAGTATTCATGTACAGTCTATCCACACACTAAGCACTTTATCCTAGAATGTCTTTAGCACTATGAATCTGAGAACCATTATGCAAATTCTATGACTCCAGATTTTGAATTAGTTCATGTACAATTTTATGATTTTATCTGTTTTTTTGCAATGTGTACTTGTATGATTTTTGTAAATATCGAATAGAATTTCTTGACTTGACTTGAGTTGTATTGGTTTGAATTTTGTTTTTTAATATTGTTGTAAAACACCCTTTACTAAAATATTCTTATCTACACTGTCATTTTTTATGATATTTTTCTTAAATAGTTGTGGTAGTTTTGACATGTGTTTTGTGTTTTGAATTTTTGTTATATGTATTTTTAAAAGTTAATCTAATGCTTATTGTTTTAAATTTAAATTTAGTTTTTACCTAAAAATATATGCTTAACAGTTTTCTTAGTAGCAGGATGTTGGGTTATAGGAGAAAAGGGTGAGGAGATTGTTTTAGTATGTGTAAATAATTTTTTGTGTTAATAATTTCAATTTTTTTTTTTTTAGCAATTCTATTTTTTTTAAATGTTGAACTTTTAAATATTAAATATGTGTTTAAAGGTAAATATTGCTTTTGTAATTTTTGAAAATGTTTTAAGGTTAAAAATGTATTTAAGAAAAATGTATTTAATTTAAGTTATAAATTTATATTTTCAATTAATTTATTTCTAAAATTCAAAAATATAGTTAGTAATTTAATTTAATGTTTGTTAAATTTTTGTATGTACATTTCTTGTTTATAATTGAAAGGGACATATTTTAAAAACATATGGATGTATTATTGTAATATTTAATAATGTTTAATTTTAAAATTTTAATACTTGGAAATGTTTTATCTACATTTGAAATTGTATTTAAACTTGCTTTGATAATACAAATGTGTATTCAGTATATGTTGTCGAAATTTTACTTCTAGCGCTTACATTTTATATTAGATTCACCTTTTATATCATGTTTTATATTTAAAGTGTTGTAGTAGTATTTTTTCAGTATTACTCTTCGAAAAGTAAGGTTTAATATTCCTTTTCTATTTTTAAATTGTTAAACATTTTATTATCATTTCACAAATTTAAAAAAATGTTAAAATAAATGTTGAAATGTTATATGTTTTAAATACATTTTAGTTTTGTGTATATGTGTCATTATTTTGTCCAACCAAATTAACTCCTTCAGTTCCTGAGGAAGGACCATGCTGTAAATGGGTGATTTGCAGAATCCCGTGTTTAATTCAACATCCATGAAAGATGCATTTCAGCATATCCAAAACCAACGAAGGCAGTAATGCCAAAACACATCTTTCATGGGTGTTGGATTAAAGACTGGATCCGAGTGCCAGTATAGTTTTTCCTCAGGAATTGGAGGGGTTCATTTTGTTGAAAATTGTTGGGCAGGTATCGGTACCACCTCAAAGCACTGATGTCTGGACAATGAGGAACCTCTTGATCCACTTGGGACACCTGGTCAGTCAACAACCCCCGCCTCACTCTGCCCAAATCAACTATCCCCACCCCTATTGCAACCACATCACAAACAACCATTCCCCGCCATCCTGTCTCGCAAGGCCTGTTCAATCTTGTGCCCCACAGTACAGGGAACAGAGTTGAACCATGACATCCCTGACAATGAAGGCACTGCTACTAATGGGAGTGGCACACCATGCCAGGGGCACAAGCAGCTGGGGATAGGGCATGTGGAAGGGATGCTGTAGGCAAGAGGATGGAACGCAAAGGGCCTCCACTGACCAGGAAACCATCTCCCAAGTCCTGGGAGCATACCAAAGTTCCCAGGACAGGATGGGCCGAATACTCACCATGTTGGGAGAGAATCAAAGGCTGAAGAAGACAAATACCACCAGGAAGTCATGCAGCAGTGGCAGGCACATAATTCCACCATGGCTAACATTGCAGGGGTGCTGAGGGACATAAATACCACCCTCATTGGTTACATAACACACCATCAGGCTCCTTCCACTAGCAATCTAACATCTGCCTCATCTACATCTGTGGCAGCTAGTAGAATGGGGGCCTTATCAGCGTAACCCAATGCCTCAGACACCTCTCCCTCTGTAGCTGAGGAGCCCCTCCCCAAACGTGGACGTACACTCAGACATCCAGCTGGAGAAGATGCCAAGACCAAACCCACTGCCAGGAAGTGAACCTCTCCTGATATTGCACCCTTGTGTGCCACTGAGACACCATGTAGACTGTTCTGAGACAACTCAATTTTCCCATGGTACAAGGACACTGGACTTGTGTAACCAACTGATGTAGCTGCCACTCTGATGAATCCATCTACCATGACCTAACTCATCATCCTAGTTTTCATTTAAGCACTTTGAATTTGACCTTTAGTATCCTGATATGCACAATAAATCACAATTGAAAACAGCTACTGTATATGTGTCTTTTATAATACATCAACATTTGCCATGCGTGCCAACTGTGGTCAGGGCATGCCCCCCTGCATCAAATAACCAGTGTAATGGTTATCAGATGGAGGCTCCCTCAGCATGAGACACATTACAACAGAAATGTCACAGGACAGATGTCACAGAGGTTGCAATCTAGGCCAACACCATAGTATAGTCAGTATTCCAATCTGCAAATAGAGCACGACAAAGAGTACTATTAGGATGGAAGGCATGGTGGCACACAATGCACAAATACAGGTTACAGAAGACATGCCCATGGTAACCCACCTACAAAGCAGGGGCACCCAGATTGAACCTATATATCACCAAGTATAGGCTCTTCATATACACATACCATAGCTATATGATCACATTTCCCAAGGAACACACATATGACATCACTGAGGACCCAGTACATAGGCCCTCATTTTAACACTGGCGGGCGGCGGTTGAAACCGCCGGGTGCCCGCCAATGCAGCCGCACTCCCGCGGGGCCTATTTGGAGCCTAATGGAGCCAGAGGTGTTGCGGCTGTGCGACGGGTGCAGTTGTACCCGTCGTGCTTTTCACTGTCTGCTACGCAGACAGTGAAAAGCTGCATGGGGCTGGGGCAGGGGCCCCCAGGGACCCCGCGACTCCCCTTTCTGCCAGCCTTTTCATGGCGGTTCAAACCGCCATTAAAAGGCTGGCGTGAGGGGGACTCGTAATCCCCTGGGCAGCGCTGCCCTGGGGGATTTAAACCACCGGGACTAAAGTGGCTGGAAACCGCTGGTCCCAGAGGTGCAACCGCGGCGCGTCCGCCGCGGTCGTAATTCCCCAGGAAGCACCGCCAGCCTGTTAGTGGTGCTTCCGTCAAAACAGCCCTGGCAGTCAAAGACCACCAGGGTTGGAATGACCCCCATAAACTATACACTAACATAGTGCCTATACCTGTAGGACCTTTACTCACCTTTGTCACTATACAGTTATCTACATCTTGGACAGCAACGTCAGAATACAAACACAGCTAGGCCCCATGGTCATCACAAAGTACTTCACCCACTGTGAAGCTAGAGACCATGATCCTGTCTTTCCACATGGGTCATAAACTTCAACTGACATATAATATACCGTTTCACATTACCCCAATCCGACTGTTAATAGGAAACGACTGAGCAGTCACAATCCCACCTGTATGAATGGAGTACGAACAAGTTTCCATTCCACTGTAACTAAATCAATCAATTTTCACAGCTATCTTTCATATACACCTCGTATGTCTGTCATCTATTACCATTGACTACTGACAATGAATACCTCAAGCCATAGGTTTGAGAACCAAACACTAAATTGCAATTCACTGAGTGGAAGGAAAAGAGAGTAGGAGAATGCAAGAAACATAGCTCAATACTGATTAGTCCATTACAGAAGTATATTTTAGGATCAGATGTAACAATACATGTTTGAGCTGGCCCTCAATTATTGTACACCTTACAATCTATTTGTCTTCTTCCACAAGTCACACATAGGCATTGGAGCTCATTACACCCCCACTGATGATTCAAGTCAGGAGGTGTGATGGCAGCCATCCACTACAAAATATGCACATTCAATACTAGTAAAGGTCCACGCCACATACCTGTATGTTAGTGGAAGTGCTGATTGATGAGCTCTGCCGAGACTCAGCTGCTCCTTCTTCCTCTGGGTATTCATCACTTGCCATATCAGCATTTCCAACCACTGGTTCAGCTGCCTCACCCTCATCTGCTATCAATGGTATCTGATGTCTCAGTGCTAGATTGTGGAGCATGCAGAAGGCAATGATTATTTGGCATACCTTGTGGGGTGAGTAATGGAGGGCACCTCCAGATAGGTCCAGGCACCTGAATCATGCCTTCAGGAGCCCGAATGTTCACTCGATTACACCCCTTATGCTCCAGTGGGCCTCATTGAAATGGAGTTCCCCTGGCGTGGTTGGGTACCTCACTGGTGTCAACAGCCAAGGAAGGTTTGTATAGCCAGAGTCACCTGTGAACACAATGGTATAACAATTCATAACTATGTGCTGCGACTGGCTATATTGTGATGACAGGTGACATAATACTGAAACACACACTACAATGCATACCTACCAAGCAACAAGGCCCTCTCTGTCTGTATTCGTGCCATCAGATGTGGGACATTGATATTCCGCATTATGTAGGATTCATGCACTGATCCAGGAAACTTGGCTGTGACTTTTGAGATGTACTGGTCTGCCAGAAACACCACCTGTACGTTGATTGAGTGGTAGTTCTCCCTGTTCCTATACACCTGTTCATTGGCACTGGGAGGGACCAGGGCTACATGGGTGCCATCAATGGCACCTGCCATATGAGGAATGCGTCCCATCTCTGAAAAGTCTGCCTTCATATATGCCAAATACTCTCTTCGGGGGAACATGATGTAGCTGTCCAGGTGTTTCAACAATGCACACGTGCATCCTTCAACACCAGACTGAGCATGGGCTGAGACATCCCTGCTGTTAAGGCAACAGTATTCTGAAATGAGCCTGTGGCCAGGAAGGGTAGCACTGCCAATACATGAACGATGCAGGTATGCAGTAGAGATTGTGAATGGTTGGCATCAGATCTAGCTCCATCTGTGTACATAGATCCATGATGGTATGACAATTCAGACGATATGTCTGGATGACATGCCTGTCCTCCATGGTTGCCAGGTCTAACTGTGGATGGTAGACTGGTGGTTGTCTCACTCTCCTCATGGCAGGATAACTATGTTGAGAGGAGAGAATGTAGAATGAGTTATGCAGTATGCACACAATATCAACACATAGTATATGACCTGACACCGTACATCTGTAGAGGATACATAGCACTGCTGACATATACAATACAGACCATAGATATCCGGCTGATACACCCTCATAGTTGCACATTGGCTAACATGTAAATTGGATTGTACATATGAAACATATGTAATTGTACATGTGTGTGTGACAGCTATCCTGCACTTATTACACATATGTTTTGGAATCTACCTATAACTTATCATAGTTCTCAAAATGTATACTGCCTCAACATATCATTGTATAAAGATTGTCAATATGTTGCACAACCATGATACGGTTACACTGAATTTTGGGGTTGTAAGTGACTGACGCAGATAATCAAGCACATCCATCAATTACATGTGCCTAAAATAGCAGGTGCTGGACCTACTGCAGTGGACAGTTGGAAGTGTCCTAAGTCTGCTGGCAGTAGTTGTCATGGTGGTAGGAGGTCGCAACCACCGTGCAAATTGTCATTGGTTAACATTGCTGCCTTTGGTAGACCGGGGCCAATGGGCATGACCGTCAGGGGTGGCTGTCATGTACGTGGCAGCCATGACTGCCATGTTCTGCAGTTTTGCTCACTTGACTCCTGACACTGTTGCCAGCAAGACCTCCATGATGTGAGCTGCTGTGTACTGCCTCTGGGAGTCATCATACCACGTCCTGCATGTGATAGAGCCCCTGCCTTCACCACAGAAGCTAGTGCAGGAAGTCCTACCTCTGTATGAACAGCTATATGGGACACCAGAGGAGCAGGTGAGTCCAATGCCCCAGTCATTTATGATAGGTGTTGTGTGTGACGATTCAGGAATGTGAACTGGTGAGGGTGTAGATGCATGCAGATGGCATATTGTGAAGGTATATGAGCAGAGAGGATGGGTATGTGTGCCTTCTTGCTGTGACAGATGTGTAGTGACGACTCCTATTGGTATGTTGCATGTGAACATGACTTTCTTCTTTTGTCTGTGTCATCCCTGCAGGTGAACGCCCATCAGATAAAGGGGTTCTGGCATGTCATCGGCAAGTAAGTGCGGACCCTGGGGGTCTACAGCTGGCAGAGCACCCATTTTCAAAAGCAGTGGGGGGAACCAGAGACGCTGGGCCCAGAAGACTGCTGAGGCCCAGCTGTGGATGTCCTCCCAATGAGGGAGGTGTGCCCTTCAGACCCTGACCCCCTGATTGCCTGCCCTTTGGTGGTGGCCTACCCTGAGGTGGATGGGCGTTTGAGGGCAGCAGAGTAGCCACAAGGGCGTAAGTACTGACTGTATCCTTGTACTTGGCTCTGGTAGTATGGTATTTGCAGTCACACTGTAGCAACTCTGACAATGTTGTAGGTGCTACATGTATGTAGACTAGTGGGCATACGTAGTACCCACATTGCCTTTTAGATGGTGATCTAGCATCATGGTTTGCTATGTGTACGTTTAGATCACCTGTGTCTAGACATATCTATGACTGCATGTGGACATGCTCAAATGACAATGCCACATGTGTGACTCCACCCAGCCATTTATATGGATGTAAGCTGCTGTATCATCCTACCTGTAGAGTATTTCCAGGTCCATCCATCAGCATATGTCCTTTAGTAGCTCTAAGGTGTCTGACCACTCCCATCTGTGATGATCACCTGTATTTGCAACTGGGTGCCTGACATATTTAGTACAGGGGCTATTTAACTTTTGTCCTGGTACAGATATTGACTCGAGGCAGGCATCTCACTCACTCTACAGATATGGGCAGTATAGGACTGTACATATGGGTTTGTAGATGTATAAGAGTTAAGTGGCTAGGCAGAGCTAGCCTTTGACAATATGCAATGTCTATGCTATGTGCCAAATGCCCTACCAATAAGGGTGCAACATATATTATTTGCAGCGTACATCATGTCTAAATGGTTACTTTGGGGCACATCTTATAGAGTGGGACAATCATTGCTACCCTTAGCATATCTGATGTGGGCAGTTTGGGCAAGAATTGGTATGGATTGACCTCTTAATTCAAGATGTAATGGTTTAGCTGTACGACTATTTCTAACACAGGTGTTGTTGTTGTAGGATACGTTGTCAGTGGAATGGCAGCTGTGTAGGTCCCTGTGTTCATCATGTGTACTTGTCTTTTCTTGTCTGGACTTAGGTACAGGTAATCACATGTCAGGAATGTGTGAGTGATGTTGGTTTACTTATGTTATCACATTGTAGAACTGTAACTGCATCTCAGGTGGAATGTTAGGAGCCCTATAATGTATTTTGTGGCTGGCTAATGTTTAGTTGTTCTTACACTGCACTCAGAGATTGTCAGTGGGTGTCTATATGTGCTATGTAGGCCACTGAATCTGCATATGCATGTATGAAGATTCGGTACATGTAGTGTCATGGCTGTTCTCCAGACATGTATTCTACACATCAGATGTCACCTGTATGGGAGTGCCGCTTATTGTGGGTATATCAGTGATTGTATCCGTTATGGCATCCAGGCATGTGATTTGAATGACAGGTGCTGTGTGGCGTATGAATAAAGTTGTCTTAACTATGATGGGACATTATCTATGGACATGGTCTAGTCAGGTGTAGAATCAGAACATGCATGATATGTAGTGATCAGTCAACTGTTTTTCCTATAGGTGATAGGAGTATAAAGAGTTATGATCAGCATTAGGCCAGAATTTCAACTTCAGTCAGGGCATTATGAGCATGCTGATCTAGCTTAACAGGTTATTTTTTTAATGCTTCTGTCGTGCTACCTTACTTGGATTATGATGTTTGTGAGAGGGATGACATAAAGGGGTGGATAGAAGTAACATGTTGTGACATGATGTAGGATATAGGGGTTACTATATGAGATAGCCTAGCCAGGTGATGTATATCTACAGTTGTCCATGTTGTAATGTGTGTATGTGAAGAATGTGATGACACTCTGTCTCTCCCTCTCTATCTCTCCCTCCCTCTCTCCTATTTGTGTGCATTAGCATCAGCAGACAAAGGATATGGGGCACAGGAGAGTGGGAATGCTTCTGGCCACAGACCCGGAGTGCTGATACCACTGATTGCGAGGGACCCAGTGGCCCAGGGGGTGAGGGAAGTGCCATGGGAGAGACAGGATCCACATCATCACCCTCATAATCCTCCTCCAGTGGATACTCCCTGGAGGTGGCAGACCCTTCTAGGATCACCGCAGCACCATCATTGTTTGCCACCCCCTTACTACCACTGCCCTCCCTGTAACTCCCCACCTACTTGTCCGTGCCCCTCACCCAGGAGGGTGGGTGTCTCTTTCACTGCAGGCACCTCTGCCCCTGCCAGCCCTGCTGCCCTCCGTGAGTAGCTATTGACCTCCTGATGTCAATCTCTGTGGGTCATTCCTCAATAGTGAATGCCATCCAGGGGCTAGCAACTCAAGTCCAACTGAGCATTGTGTTCCTGGAGCTCATTCATGGTGCACTTGCTGGCCTACAGAGATCCTTTCAGGCTCAGGCCTCCACACTGATGGCAGCCAGTCACCCTTTGTCTTCCATCCCCAATCCACCTTCCTCTTCCCAATCCCAAACCCCTCTTCCACTTCCCAGCCAAAGCACACAGACAGATAAGCATGCATTCACCTCAACATCCAAGTGTACCACTGACAGACACAAGCACCACAAGAACCACTACTGGCATGCACACAAACAACACCCACCTGCAGACAAACCAACGCTCACTACTTGCACTGACTCCCCAATCACCCCTACCATAACAGACCCTACACCAGACACACCTGCAGACACCACACCAACATTCACCGATACAGTCACAACTCCTATCCTACCCATCACAGTAGCAGACCCACAGACATCCACCCCAGTCTCCACATTCGCAGACATCACAACCACAGACATGCCTACATGCAGCACATCTACCATACCTGCAGTCACCACCCCAACAGACAGTCACTTATCCATCATGGCATCTGCCAGCACCTCCACCCAACCTGCTCCCAAGACACATAAACGCCCACACTCACCCACCCAACAGACTACCACCACACACAAGCATACCTCACACCCACATGCACCCAAGACATCTACCAAAACATTTCTTACAACCTCTCCCTCTCCCTCCACTCTCAAACCCTTTTGCCTTGTGTCAAATAAATGTTTCCTCTCTGAGTTTTCCCATTTCTCTATTCATCTCCTACCCTGTGTGACCCCAAAAGATCTGTGTCCCTCCCAAATCCTGCCCTTCCACCTCCAAGCCTTCCACTGGCCCCCCTGTAGGTAGCCATTCCTCTCACCCCTCCAAGAAGTCGACCCCTCCTGAGACTTTCCAGTCCTCCCCTAAGCCTCAACCTAAGCCCCCCTCCCAAGCACAGAGATCCTCCTACCAAACCAAAGCCCAAACCCCCATATCTACTGCCCCAATCCCTGAGGTGCTTGCCTGCCCCCTTGATGCCCCTACCTGTTGAGGTTATATGTCAGTCAGGAGTCAAGTAGGGGCACTTGGAAGTGCCATATGTCCATGATGCACATATGTGTTTGGACTGGCCTGTGGCCTTATTCTTTTGTACATAGTTCTGTATACAGATTTATTTATTTATTGACATACATCTGGACCAACCAGTTTTGGTTCCAAGGTTACATTTTTGTCCTTCCTTTCATTCCTTATGGCTGTTTTGGTCTTGCCTGCTTTTGTTTGTGTGTGAGTATGTTTTGTGTGTGTGGTGGTTGTGCTGCCAGTAATTCTGGGCAGCCTGTGTGGATGTGTGCATTGCAATAGTCCCACAGTGATGGCTGTGTATTGTGTAATGGGCATGTATGAGTTTGGGAAATTGATTTATGTTGAAATTGTGTGTAGTGATTGTGCTGACGTGTTATTTGGAGAGTGGTGTGCCTTGTGTAGTTGTACTGTGTGCATGGGTGTGTGTGGTGATTGGTATGTCTGATCTGTTGTAAAGTGTGTTTGCGGGGCATGACGTATGCCTCGTTTTATGGATGTGTGACTATGTGTGTTGGTTCTCTGGTGTTGTTATGTAGTGTTTTGTGTATGATTTGTCAAGTGGAGGTGTGTATTGTGGATACTTAACGCTACTTTTGAGGTATTGCGGTTGTGGTGTAGTTGTGTCATTTGCTAGTGTTTGATGGTTTTTTTGACTGTGCCAGTGCTGTGTATTTGCGGGTTGGTCGGTGTTTTATAAGTGTGTGTGTGTGTATTGGCCGTAGTCTATGTACTATGTATGTGCATGTGTGTATGTGGCTTTGTGGGTGTGCATGCTAGTGTGAGGGTCAGGTTGTTACCATCGCCGGATGTGTATGTTGCATGTGCGTAGATACATCGACATTGTGCAACAATGACAGGTAGGTGTGCGTACTCATGGTTGCTGTCATCATCGCTGGTTCCAGAGTCGTTGAGTGAGCATGAAGCAGAGGGATGACGTGTAGTTCAGGTTACATGGTAGCTCAAGATGGAAACGTGTTCCTAAAGGTGAGTGTCTCCTTTTATAAAGTTGGTTTCCGTGGTGGTGCGACCAGGATGCGCAGCCTCATAATATGTCCGGCAGGACAATGGTCTCTGCCAGCCTGAAGGTGGCTACTGTTGTCTGTGGTGGCCTGGCTGCACTGGCAGTGCCGGAGATGGACTGGCTGAATTCTGTTGGGAATACCGTCATGGTCATAATTTGGTGGTCTTCTACCCCAGCCTGTTGACGGTATGACCGCCAACATGGAGGTCATGGGACCGCTGAGCCCGTAATGACCCCATTAGAGTCTAACACCTACCCTAAAAAAGTGTTGGGTAATTTAATACATTTTAAGTATGATTACATTAATTCAGACTAAAGTAATGAAAAAATTACCTTTTCTTTTCTAAGTAATTATATCATCAAATTAAAATAACTAAAACAATATGCAAATGAAGTATGCTATTTTTTCAATAGAAAATTTCCCCCACATGATATATACTTTCCTCTCCATACACTGGGCAGTCAAGATGGCAGTACAGTTTTATGCCAATGCATTCCCTTTCTGTTATAAGTATGAGAGATTTCAGATTTTTGTAGTCACACCTAGAATGATGTATGGTTCAACAAAAAATTCCTACCTACACAGTAATACTGTATGCCGACAATAATTCAATAGATGAGATGTAAAGAAAGACAGAATCAAAATATTCTACTTAGACTTTCAATGATTCTGCTTGTTGTAGGTAAACTGAAAAAAGCTAGAACACAGCACTGGAAAAGAGCAGGGTTGTAATAACTTAAGTTATGGCTTCTCTTCACACTTTTGGGTGTGAACTGTGAATGGGGTTCACAGAGTAGTGGTCATGTTGCCACTACCAGTCAGACAGGGAAAGCATAGAACTGGAGGATTGGGAGGAATGTGGAATTGACATCTAGTAAATCATATACCCTGGATTATGTTCTACAGTGAGCCTAAAGTAATGGATTGTTTAGTCAGGCAGAAGACTGGTTTGCCTCCAAAATGCCTTTTTTATAAAATTAATAAATACTATTTAGTCTTCCCTTTATTTTTCCTCATTTTTTTCCAAATTCCCCCATCTACTTTACTGTCTACTTTAACCACGCATACCTGCCTCCTTGTGTTTTTATTCCCTCAGTTTCCACTGCTGACTTCCTTCTGTCTGTTGCTTTCTTCCCTTGCTGTTTTAATGAACCTTTCCCTCACTCCTCTTTTACGAGTCTTGTGTTAACAGGAGATTGTTGGTAATGTAAGGGGAACACAGCCCTAAGTATTCACAGCATGTAGGTGAACAGAAGGTTTTATTGAGTAAGCAGCCATGGTACAGTTATAGAGATGGTTATCATTGGCCTCAACAGGATGTCATGTCATACAAGGTTCCATGATTTCATCACAATGCATCAGGGCAGGATACCATTACTATATGTCCTTTCCATTCCCCTCCATCCCTTCATTATTTTATACTTTCTGAGCCATGTTCCAACTTTACTAAATAACATATCATACCGCATTTGACTACTTGGTCCATTAAACCTTTCTAAGTGATACTTTGAATAGTACATAGATAACCCAATATGAGTGGAGTCTTACTCAGGATGAGACTCAGGAGGGAGTAGGAAGGATAAGAGGAAGGCCTGCTGCCCCTCCAGAATGTCTCCATATTGTTGCATATTATAGTTAACATTATTTTAATGTACCACATTCATTAATGGCACTATATATTTATATTTGCCAGATCCTTCATTATTTAACACACATTAAGCATGTGCTGCAAGTGTCAATACATGAATTAATTTAAACTTTTCATTTTTTTGTGGTAAAATAATCTATTTTTGATTACAGTGATGATCTTAAACTAGGGGCCTCATTATGAGTTTACCAATCTGCCAACGGGGAGGTTGCCGGCTCACTGGCTACCTCCTGCCGGCCCCATTATGACTTTCCAGCTGGACTGACTGGCGGGAGCCAAGGTTTCACCCTGCTGACCTAGCAGGAAACTCATAATAGCTCCGGCAGGGAGGTCACCATGTAGATGGCGGCCACCCTGTCAGGAGTTTAGCAGACAGAGATTTCCATCCGCCAAACTCATTATAGGGCCCTAAGTGTCATTGGACACACATTGTTGTAATAAATATCTGCACTTTGATGTCCCTTTCATGCCCGAATAGGAGGTGTGACATGGTCAAATGTGTCAGTTTTAGTAACCATCTCCTGTAACAGTTGGCTTTGCTTTAGCCACATTGGCCCACCCAAGTGTGCAATATGTTGGTCGAAATTATCCCACAAATCAACTCCACTCATCACACAGCCTGAGGGAAGAGGGTTAGGGTTTTTATGAATGGATGGGTAGAAAGCATTAGGGAAAAGTGAGATAGACAAACACAACATTCATCAAGTTGATGAGCCCATCACATCTGTTGTGGAAGGAAGATAGCTGTTACTAAATCAAAACAGTCCTTCAGCCCCCAGACTCCTAAGTTATCTAATCGAAAAAAAGGGAGGACCCACACAAAAACTGTTATAGTTAAGAAAAGAAAAGTGACACTGTAATTAAATCGATGGTGCATCTGCATTGTTTGGGTTTTCTTTTTCTTGGTTGCTGGCTGAACCACAAAGCTGTAGCACCATGGAACATTTTTATTACAGACAAGATGGCCTGTGGAGTGAAAAAATAAGATGTTAATATTAGAGAATCAAGGTAAGCATCATGGTGTCTGAAGATCAAGATGGACGTAGGCTGGTCTGAGGTATGCCATTAAGTGAGAAAAACCAATTCATGCCACCTATCCCATACAACTAGTTTCAAGTACCCAGCTGATCAGTCTAAGAACAATAACATTGTGCTGTGTCCAGTCAAGCAGACCACAAATCAACCTCTTAGAATTTGCCAATTCAGCCATTACTTTGCATTTTCCTAATCAACATACCTATCAATTCCACAGGGGTAGGCCTCCTTAAATCCTCTTGTTTCCCACTGAAGGAGATAGGCAATGGTCCTTCTTCCGGTTGTTATAAATGGTACTTCAATATTTCATCCGAAAGAAATAGACTTGTAGTGTTGAACAAGAACATTTAAATAATCTGAGGATTAGTTTAGTCTTGGTAATTAAAATGACTGTTCTTAGAGGTAACTGGAAATGATGGACTTAGTAAACGAAAGGAAAATTAAAATATATATATAAATATATATATATATATATAAACAAACAACTTGGTCCTGCTTATGGCGTGCTATTTCATGCTGGTGCAGATCTGAGGAATGGACCTTTCCTCCCACAAATTCAAAACAAACAGTTGATAACAACTGCACCACTGCACTCCAGGAGGATTTTTTTTTCTTTATTGCAGTCAAAAAAAGTCACCATCCATCACCACCGACGCGTGGTCTTGATCACAGTAACTTAGTCTAATTTCCATATCTCTTATTTATAGTCTCTCTCCCACTGCCCCTACCAATGCATTGTGGGACAGGTAATCTATTAAAAATGAGATTAATTGTTCAAGTTAAAAATAACAAACAGGGACCCTTCCACCATAAATCTACCAAATTATAAAAAATTAGGCCATGTGCAGAAAATATCAAAATTCCAAGTATTGATCACATCTATTTCTACATCAATTAATGGGGTATATTTCTCTAATTCCATAAAATTATTTCTCTCATTACTATACTTCTGCTTTCAGGTAAATATAAATGTGCACTTTATATTCACAAATTACCTAGTTGTAACATAGAGCTACCTTATTGATGTATACATTTCCCATTAATATAACACTGTAGGTACACTAATCATTCCCTTGATCAGTATTACTACCTGAAGACTATTAAAACAGACATTGTTACTCCTCAATTTATTGATGATAATGTAATTCCTCATCCCCATTAAGGCCCCTCGGACTCTTGATTTTTAGCTGTATTATAAAATGTGACTCCAAGCGCCTCAATTTTAGCTCTCTATTTCCTCCTCTCTCATTGCTATCACCACTTGCAATTCCCAAAAATCTCATATCTGTCCATTTAGCTACATCATAAGTCATGAAGTGTTTAGCAATGGCATAGGTGTGGTCCTTATTTTGAACAGCTCTAATATGCATTGAATTATATATACCACATAGTTGGAGTTACACGTAATTCTTTTGTTAATAGTCAACTTATTACCACCAAAATCCTCGAACTCCTTCACAGTGATTCCCAATGCGGCATGCTTTGCATTTATTGCAGCATACAAAGCCAGTTGTTTGATTTGAGAGCCAGTTTGGTTGTTTTTTAAGTTGAAAATGGCTATTAACCAAGAGATCTTGTAGCGATGGTACTTTCGTATAGGTGATCATTGGTTTATCACCCACCAGCTTACCCACGTCACGGTCCTTCCTTATGACATCCCAATATTTGTTCAAGATTTTCAAAATCAAATGGCTCTCCTTACTATATGTCATTATAAGTCTTATAGTTGAATCTTCCTGCGGTCTCGCCTACATAGATTTGTTCAATATAATCTCTCTAGTTCGAGCTCTTGCCTTCAATTCTCCAGATCTAATGTCTTTATATTTATACTTTCTCTGAAGAAATCTCTGTCTCGTCTCAGTGAATTTTTGTTCCATTTCTTGTTCCGTAGAGCAGTTCCATTTCATCCTAACAAACTCTCCGTAAGGTATGCTCCTTTTCAATGGTACTGGATGGAAGCTATCCCCATGCAAAATACTATTAGTGGATGTTTATTTCTTAAATAGGGTCATCTCAATTTGATTTTTCTCTATGTATACCATCAAGTCGAAACATTGGACACACTCATCACTCATATTATACGTGAATTGGAGGCCCATATAATTTTGATTACGTTTTTCAAAATATTGCATGAATTATTTTTCTGTCCCATTCCAGATGACAAAAAGATCATCTATATATCTTAACAAGATTATAGCCTTCTCGGCTAGTTCTTCATTGTTTCCTCCCCAAGCTACATGTTTCTCCCACCAACCCATAGTAAGGTTGGCGTAGCTCAGTGAAAAGGAAACACCCATTGCTGTCCCGCGGATCTGGGTAAAGATTTGATAATTGAATAAAAATATATTGTTGTTCAGACATAAGTCAATCATTTTCAATAGCATTTGTGAATGTTTCAATTGGCTAATGTCACGTTGTTGTAAGAAATAATGCACTGCCTTCAATCCTATTTCATGGTTAATAGATGTATAGAGAGATACCACATCAAGGGTAACCAATTTTAAGCCCTCTTCCCATCCAATATCTTCAAGAATCCTCAAAATGTCACCTGTACCCTTAATGTAGGAGCTTAAGTTTTGTACTAGCGGTGCCAAAAAATAATCCACATAGGTAGAAACTTTTTCATATAATGCTCCACAGCTAGAGACAATTGGACGTCCTGGCGGGTTTTTCAAGCTTTTATGTATCTTTGGGAGAAAATTTATTGTGGGGAGAGTAGGGTTCTCATTTTTAAGGAACGCTCTTTTGTCATCATTTAGCAGGCCCTCCTCGTACCATGAATCCAAATATTTATTTAACTCTATAGTCAATTCATTTATGGGATTTCTTTGCAATTTCAAATAGTTATTTTTATCATTTAGTTAACGACACGCCTCCTGCATGTACTGTTGCATCTCCATAATCACTATATTACCACCCTTATCAGCTGGTTTAATTTCCAAGTTGTTATTTTCCATAAGTTCCTTGAGTGCCTGGCGTTCCTGTAGGGTGATATTCTCACTTTTCTTGTTTTTGATCTTAGTCATCTTATCAAGGTCATCAATCACCAGGTCATGGAATGTATCCGTTCTATTTCCTGGTGACAATCCCGGACAGAATTTGGATTTAGGCTTGAAGTCTGTGCGGCAATGTCCAGATGTATCAATCTGTAATTCTTACAAAATTTGTGTCTCTGTGGGCTAATCATCTTCAGGATTATGCATCAAATCAAACACAGTCTTAATATCCGATTTTTGTTGAATAGTCAAATTTGGACTGGTCGAACCACTGTCACTGTTTATGACTTTCTTAGGCGCATTGTTTGCAAACAATTTTGCCAATTTTAATTTCTGCACATATTTGTATAGATCCACTCTAGTTTCTACATAATCATAGTACTTCTCAGGATAGAATTTTAAACCTCTATTTAGAAGAGTACTATCCTCTTGCGTCAATTCATGGTTGGAAAGATTGACTATCAAGTTTACATCCTGTTCCAATTCCACTGGTTCCTTTAATTCTTGTGTTTGCTTCTCAGTGGGTAACCTCTTGTTTTTTCTAGGTCCCCTCCTTGTTTTCCGACGTTTCCCCGTTCTATTCCAAAGTTTCTCCCTCTTCTTTGTGTCTGGCCTCTGCCTCTCGGTGTTCTCTGATCCATATAGATCAGTTTCATTTTGTCTAAAAAAGTTACTTTATTAGTAGTTATAGGCTTTCCTTCTCCTTCACTCAATTCCACATCAGATTCACTTAATGATGTCTCCGGGGAACCATTCGTCTTCTCGGCCCCCATATTTGTTTGTTGTTTCAGTAAATCAAACCTTTCAGCAAATGTTATAATTCTGCCAGTTTCATAGTCAATTTCATCTCTTCTAAACTTTCTTTGTTTTCGCTCTTCTATCATACTTTCATATTTCTCCAAATTATTTTCCATCATAGTTCTCAATTTGTTACTTTCATCTTCCATATTTAATAGCATAATCTTTTCTTCTATTTCCTGTATATTTTTAAAAATCTCCTCAATATCCTTCTTCGCGCATTTAATGATAATACGCATCATATTTTTTGAACACTCCATGGTATTAGCACCCCATTCCTCAAGCATTTCCAATTTCATGTCTGGTTGATTCGGCAATGTAAAAATCCTCAAACCCCTAGGTACTCTCCCCACTTCTATATATTTCTGCAATGTAAGGCATTCCCAATTCTTTGAGATCTCCTTTTTCAATAACCGTTCTAACTTGACATATAGCCACTTCAGATTATTCTCCATGTGTGTTGCTCCCGTTGGATTTGTAGTGGTTGCATTGCTAACTTTGTCCTTCCCAAATACACATTCTGCTCTTTGTGCCCTTTTAGCTGCTCTTGCTTCCATATGCCTGCAAAATGAGGCCAGTTCCCAAGCCTGAATTCGTAATTCTGTATTGTAAGTGGGTCCTATGTAAAATAAATACTCCAAATTGAATGAATTGGTGACAACTCTTCTCTAAAATGAGTTGCTTATTGTTAATCTGTGAGATATTCCTCCCAATCCTTCATAAGGGAAAAGCACTTCACATATAATTACAAATTCCCTTATCGGATCACACCGACATTCCATGTACATATTAGAACAAGCAAATAGTAGAAAACACCCTTAGGTTATCTTTTCATTCTATATTGTCTGTTTGTATCGGATCCAAATCCACTGTACCACACATATTAGGCAATGGCCTTCATTTCAAAAGCTCATTTGCCCATTAAAATGGTTATAAATCAATGCTTTTTAAAGTGTTTGTATGTTCTTAATTTATTTTACCTTATACCAGCCAATTAGATCCTTCCCTGTTATAAGTGACAACGAATATACTCCAAATCTGGCCCCAAAATTATTATGTCATTCATCCGCACATTTAGCTTATCACAACATCAAGCTCAACGTTCTTACTGGTTATTATATGCAATTGATTTTTACTCTGGTTTCCTGAACTTGAATCGCAGGTGGAAGACACACCATGTTTGATACTGGTGAACAGCGGTTCCACCTTTTTCAACTGCTCTTGTAACAGATACAACAATGGGATTGCTTGGCTCATGATACTATCTTCTGTGCTGCATTCCTGTGTAATAATCTAAAAAAGAACTAGCATTTATATAAGCACTCCAGTAGTCCCCAAATGTCCACCTCCATTGTCATGGATTTGGCAGTTGCATCCCCTCCCCTTTGAACTGCATAGTCATTCATAGATTTGTAATGCTCAAACAGGCCTTCAAACATGCAGTAGGTTGAGTACCAACATGTTGACACCTCTTGTACGAGAGCCCTTCCAGGCAGTTTATTATCATGCTGAATGACCCTCAACTGCTTCTGGACATTGAACGAATGACTGAAATAAATGCATATTATTTGGCAGGTAACCATTCTGTTGCTGACTTCTGCTTCTTTTTTTAGAAAGGTGCAGGGAAAAAAATAACAAATTCATGAAGTAATTTCTGGTGCCCCACCAGAGCATATGGGGACTCTATGGAAGGAAGGCAAAAACTGAAAAAAATAAATGAAATATTTGCTGTTGCCCCACTGGAAGGCAGGCAAACATAAAACAAATGCATTTAATAATTGCTGGTGCCTCACCGGGGGCGATAGGGACTCTATGGGAAGCAGGGACAAGCTAACATAAAAGAAAATGCATTAAGAAATTGATAGTGACCCACAAGATCCCTTAGGGACTCACTGGGAGGTTGGCAAATCTTAACAAACAATGATATAATTGTTGGTGGTCCACCAGGGACCACGAGGACTCAACAGGACACTGCCAAAAAACTGAAACACATACATTAAATAATTGCTAGTGCCCTACTAGAGACCTTAGGTACTCTATGGGAGATAAGGGGAGGCAGGTAAAAGTATAAAAAATACATTACATAATTGCTGGTGCCCCACCAGAGTATGTGGGAACTTAATAGGAAGCAGACAGAAATCAAGAAACCTACATTTAAGAATTGCTTGCTCCCCACCAGGGCCCATATGGGCTCTACGGGAGGCAGGCAAAAATAAAACAAATACATTAAGTAATTGCTGGTGCCTCACCAAAGACCATGGATATTCAATCCAAGGAAGGGGGAAGCAGGAAACCTCACACTGCCATAATTCATTTGGAAACAAAACAAAAAAATGAACAAAAATGACATAGGCCTCTTCTATCAATGTTCCTTGGAAATGGCTTTGAAAAGTGGGATAAATGGATGGGCACACATTGGCTGTATAAAAAGGTGGTCACTAGCTAATCCACCATATGGCTGCTGAAAACTGAAGCATGGAAAACAAAGACAAAATAGCCATAAAACACACACACTCACTAGCTGGCTTCACAAAATGGTTGTCACCACATGGCCAGCAAAGAAAGAGGCATAAAGGACAAAGATAAAATGGGCACCACACACACACACATGCACACACACACACACACACACACATGCACACACACACGCACAGGCTAAACAAAGTGGCCCCACTACATAGCCTGCAAAGAAGAGGCATAAAGAACATAGAACACATGGCAGCCTCTGGCAAACAAATTCACTGGCTACACAAAATTCTTCAGCAACAATATCAACCATGTCACACATACACAAACATAAAAAAAGGTGGGCAAGAAGAAGGTAGCTGTGAACAAAGGTACATGGGCCTGGACTTCAGCAGCCTCCTGACATCTAGCCAGAAACAAACAAATACTTTTTGCATTTAGTCCAGAGCCATTCACAAGCCCTTAGGTGATTTAAAAAAAAGTATTCTTCACAGCAGCAGTGAGGATGTGAAAAATACATAAACAAACACTGTTAGAAATGGGGTTTCTGGTTGGCTAGGGTATGCACCTAAGCCAGACAGAACCCACCACTCTAGTCAGGGCAAGGGAGTTACACGCCCAAGATAACCCCTGCTCAACCCTTTGGTAGCTTGGCACGACCAGTCAGGCCTATCCCAGAGGCAATCTGTGTAAAGCGTTTGCACAATACACACAACACATGTGACACACCATCCCCACCACAAAGGAAACAGAACAATAAGTTATATGGAAATATACTGTATTGTACACATTGCAATTATTAGACCAAACACAACATGCCAGTAATATCCTCCTACCTTAGAAAGTTGCCAGAACATTACACATTAGTTACTCTGCAGAACCAGCAGTAGTCACATATAACACACAGGTTACTTATTCTGCAACATAAGTAGTAGTCAGGAATTACTTTATAGAAATAAATACACTTGTCAGAAATGCCTGTACCAAGAGCATCATAAAACATATGGCAAGCGAAAAGCACATATGAGTACGTCATGCCCATAAAAGGAACACTGGCAAAGATATATGTAACATTATCATATAAGGCAGGTTAACATGTAAACCCTTAATGTCCATAGAAGGAACATGATGAAAACGGCACTCCGGTGCCATGTGTAACAAAATAGGGCCCGACGCTCCGTGTGCGAAACGGGGGCCACGCGTTGATCCTTCCGGTGTTCATAGCCTCATCGGAGGGGCAGGGGGAACCTCTGATAAGGCTTCCTTCCTTCCCCCCTGCCCGTGCTCAACACAGCAGAGGCTCCAGTGGGGCAGGGATCCTCGGACAAGGCTTATTTCCCCACCTGATGTCTCCTTCCTTTGGATCAGCCTGCCCGGGCAACGGTGGTGTGCAGGCACCAAAGCAGGTGCATGCTTGTGCCCCGAGGGTGCTCTTGGGAGTGTGCTCACCTCGTGGGCACGGTAGGAGAACACTCGCTCCTTCCCTTTCTTCTTGTGATGCCCTGGGAACAGCGCAACCCCGGCGTGCTTTCTAAAATAAGCCGGGTTGCGGCTGTGTATTCTTTCCACAACAACGTGCTTTCCAAAGCGATTGGGCATCCTAATAAGCCCAGGTCGCTACAGTAAGTTCTGGCAAAACAACTGGCTCTCAGCGCTGGGGGGCAACAAAAAAAAGTGCTTCCAAAGCGCTGGCTTTAAGAAGAAGCAGACCACCCTCCAGGTGCTAGATCAGAGAAGGAGAAGCGCTCCTCAAGGGGGACAACAGTCCAGGACAAAGAAGCATAGGTGACAGGGCCCAGTAGAAGGCCAGCACAAGGGGGATGCAGGCAGATAGCAGTCTCTCCTAATGACCCAGCAGGTCACAGATCAGCACAGCAGCAGCAGTCCATGGCGGTTCCTGGGGAGTTCCTCTAGCAGTCTGTGTCCAGTTCCAGATAAGTTCCAAAATGTCTCCAAGAGTTCCCAAATTGTGGGGAAAATTCCCCTGTACTTATACTCAATTTTACAGTGTGTTACAAAGGAAGAGGAGAGGAGGGTCCAACCAGTTACAACTGGTTCTGGGTGTGCACCCTCTCCCCTTCAGCACAGGTTCCAAACATCAGTTTGAGGTAAACAACCTTTTGTGTGAGGCCAGGGCACAGTCTTTACAAATGCAGGTGTGCCCCACCTCTCCCATCTTTCAGCCCAGGAAGACTATTCAGCATGCAGATGCACCTCTGTGACACCGCCACCCTCACTGTGTACAGGCTGTCTGAAAAGTATGCACAAAGTCCAACTGTCACTCTGCCCAGACGTGGATTGGAGTCAAGCTGCAATACACCAAGGTCATAAGCACAGAGAAATGCTCACTTTCTAGAAGTGGCATTTCTGTAATAGTAATAAAAAATACACTTACACCAGTAAGCAGCATTTCTCATCACCATTACAACCATACCAAACATGCCTACGCTACCCCTCATAAATCAGTTACAATATCCCCTACATATAAGGCAGGGCATTTCTAAATCAATCCTTTGAGAAGGCAGCACTCACAGCAGTGAGACATCAAGTTAAGCTGTTTGCCACTACCAGGGCAGGCCACGCAACCTGGCACATGTCCTGCCTTCTACATACACAGCACCATGCCCATTGGGCTAGCTAGGGCCTAGGTTAGGAGTGACTTACATGTAGTAAAAGTGGAGTTCTGGGCCTGGCAAGTAAATTTAGATGCCAGGTCCCTGTGGCAGAAAACTGCACACACAGGCCCTGCGCTAGCAGGCCTGAGACACGTTTGAAAGACTACTTCAGTGGGTGGCGCAAGCAGTGCTGCAGGCCCACTACTAGCATTTCATTTACAGGCCCTGGGTATAGAGAAATCACTGTACAAGGGACTTATAGGTAAATTAAATATGCCAATTATGTACAAGTCAATCAGACCAACTTTAGATGGGAGTGCTCAGAGGCCAAGAGCCTACAGCGAGAGGTCAGAAGAAATAGGAGGAAGGAGGCGATGAACCTGCCACAAGGGTCAGGTCCAACAAATACACTCAAGGCCTGGTACAGAGCATACTGGGCGTCAAAAGTAAAACAACATCACAGTAAAATGATACAAAATCAATACAAATATCACAAACACTACACAAGAAAATGGAGACAAAGTATATTTAACCCAGGCCTCCATCATCAAAAACAATGCAACCATTTCCCCTTAAAAAGGTGAATCTCACATGGGCCTCTCCTACTCCAGTGCAAACTCCAGGGCACCCACCAACAAAAATACAAAACACAAATAAAAAATAACAACAAAGGAACAAAAATATTGGTGCATGCCTTCCCTCAAATAACAATATTTTCACAAATTGCTGCATTGAACTTACTTGAGTTTTCCAAACAGTTAAGATTGAATGATGTGGGTACTCCAGAGATTGCAGACAAAGACCAAGAATGATGTTTACACTCCAACATCCAAATGCAGAGTGACTAAGGACTGGACAAAGTAAAGGAAGGAGTCTTAAGAACAGGAAAGGGAATTACTGCTGCATGTGCAGTATCCTCTAAATCTCCATTGTCCTTCCTGTTTAAAAATAAAATAAAAAAGTGCACTTCTCACAAAAAAATACCCAAATGGTCAGTTCAGGTAAAACATCAAATCTAAAATGCAGTTTAAGTTGATTTTCCAGCTGCTTGACTAAAAAATGTATCTGAAATGCTGACCACAGACTGCCTGCATTAAAGACCTGCTGCTTGCTTTTAGAATAACCGCTGAATGTCGTTCACCGAAACACAAATGTGAGTGTTCGCAATATTGTGTTTGACAGTGATCTTCACTACCAGCTTTTCAGCCAAACGTGAGAATCGGTTACGCAATGTGGCGTTTTGGTGGGACAATTGATAATTACCCATTACAAGAGTACAGCAAAATTACCAAATTACTCCAGTGTAATTAAAATTATGCCCAGACCTAATATCTAGTGATATATATATGATACATACATTTTTTGCAAAGAAAAAAAAGACATATATTTACATGTTACAATTGAATAACATTTCTATTTTCCTTTTTTGCGCAACTACGTGTACTTTATGTTTAACACACTTTTAAGAAATGTATATTTTTAAACCTTTATACACAAATAGTACATAATTATTTTTTCATACAAATACTTTTTATACATAGTGTTATGTAGTTTCACATTTTTACAATGCATTTCTTAGTATATTTTAATTAGTAGTATTAGTACTATTTAATATACAGTTATCTTTTTATAGTGCTATTTAATTTATACTTCAAATGTACATTTGGGTTTGTTCAATATATTCTTTAACATTTTGAAACATTTTAATTCAATATTTACATATATTTTAAAACACCCTATAGTACGTTTTTGTCTTTTTTAATTTTCATTACCCATTTGTTTTTTACAGCTAGAAGACATTTTAACTCTGTTAGTGTCATTTTGAGTTGGTTTTAATTTGGCTCAGTGGCATTTCCCTGCTTCCTGTTACTGATCAACAGATAAGGTAAGAGCTTTTTCAAGTTTTATTTAGAGTTTTAGGGACCCGAGTGTGGATAGGCCTAGCTAGTGCGAGACATGGTGTTAATTTAATTTGGTAAGGATGTTTTGTGGACGTTTGTGTTGCATTGTTATTTAATGTAATGTGGTAGACCTAACTATAATGTGCTAGTAGTAGTATGTTATTGTATATTTAGTTAAGTGTTGTAAATTATAGAGTTGTACTGTTATGTTTGTACTTTATGTGGGACATATGTTTTGTGAGGGTGGGTATGTTATGTTTTTCTACAGGTTAGGAAGTCAGAGTGCAATGTTTACAGCTATTTTTAATACATTTGTTTACAAATAAAATCATTTAGTTTAATTTAAGCCAACAACATGTTGTAATTTCCTATGATTCTTTGGATTTATGTTTCATTTTTATATATGACTTTTTTGTGGATTTGATTTTTGGGAGGTGGATCAAGAATTTTAGCTACACAGCCGTAAATACAAAATTTCTATTTATTTTTGAGTGGTAATGTTATATTTTGATAAGTATATATACTATGCTTTTAGAGGAATATAAGTGTTTTATTTTTTATGTGTGTGTTTTAATTTATGATCTGCTTTGTATATGTATATGTAAAGTAAGCTTTTGGCCTTCCCATGAACATTTTTAATTGAGTAATACAATTAACTGTTTTTATTAATCAGTCTTATTTTATACTTTATTCATAGATTTCTGTAATACACATTATTATAAATATGCATTCTAATATTTATTTAAATGTGTATATGTTATAGTGGTGTTAGCGGTTATTCTGTTTTTCTTGTGAGTGTATAGGTAGGTATGTGCTTTATAATAGCTATTAAGTTATAATTTCTAGGTGGTCTACTCCTTTCTTATTTACTAAGAGTCTGACTTTGAAGTATAGCATTTTGTACATTTTCCTAGCTTGGGTAGTTATTTTACGTTTGATTTGGCTCACTGACTGTTCTATCCTTAGTTGCTGCTAGTTGAGTTATTTTTGGAGGTTGTCTAAGAATTTGTAAAGTGTTAGTTGGGTTCTTCCTAGTGTGGCTTCAAAGGAATTATGACATCCTTCTAGTGCATTGTTGGTTTTGGGCTTATTGAACCATAGTGCTGTCGGAGCATTTCACCATGGTATTTGGAATTTGGTTTGGCATCTGTGCCCGGAGTGGTGTAGTTTGCCAACACAAGTGTCATTGAAGTAGACCATTAGTGGACTTGATTTTTGTTAATTTGTTTGGTAAAATGGAGATTCTATAAGCATGTGCTATATGTTAGCTGTGTCTGTTACAGATACATATGCCAGACCTAAAAACCTTTTATTTTCATAGAATCATAGAAAAACTGATGGTTTTCCAATACTTTGTTTGAAGTGGTAGTAGCAGCCTTGAATGGCTGTGTGGGTAAAAGTTAATTATTGTGTCATTGCTTGTTCAAATTTGTTTATAATTTTGAGTGGGAAGTAGTAGTTAATTTTTGTTTTGATGTAGTTTAAATGTTCATAATAAGTTGCACTTTGTTTGTTAGGTACCAGTGCATAAATGAGGGGTATATTGAACATAATGAGCATAAATAAAGGGTATATTAGTGTATATCAGTGTTATGATATTGAAGGTATATATCTGTGTGAATGGTACAGGGCACATTTTAAACGTTCCATTCATCACTCATATTTCACATTGGCTTAGTCTTAGGAGAGCATTTATAGTTGCAAAGTACACTTGTCATCATGTACACAGTCTGAGTCATTCACAAGGAAGGACACATTCACAGCTGCAAAACGTCCCTTTGGGCAGGTCATTCACACTGCACTGAAACACTACACAAAAACACACGTCTACATATTTTAGGCTCAGGGACAGTAAAGTGTGCACAACATTGTGTCACACAACACCAACAAAACATCAGTATCACATCTAACAATACAACTGGCACCATCACATTCCTCACATACCATGGACTGTCATCAAATTCAATACAAACATGTATGGATGTGTCATGGAACACCAACACTACTCCCATTATACAGCCCTACAATTCACCCACACAGCACCCAAATTGCAACACAATAGAAGGACAATGGGGTGCACAAAAGACAGAGAGAAAAATATCTAAAGATCACTAGGCAAACAATACCTGCAAAATAGGGATGGCAGCATCGGGAGCACTCAAAGAAGGATGTTGCACTTGGACACATATCACTGTGTACACACCCCTAAAACAACATTGGCACAGGAACTGGCCCTTCAGATATCTCAGGGACAAATAATAGTAGAGCAAAGTGACATGTCTATCTGCATAGTGTGGAATTGCAAGTCAATACATACAACTGAAGCAGCATGGGTCATACATCTAGATTGACTAGCTGCAAGGTTTACACAGCAAAATGGCACATGTTAGGTCAAATGCAAAGGAAGCTAATAAAATTGAACACGGTCCATGTCTGTGCAAACAAAACTCGACCTGCCAAACATGAGACAAATGTATAATCCATATCAGGGAGACAAGTGTAACACCATACATGATGACATTGGACCACACAAGATGAAATATTTACCATACCAAACAGAACACAATGCAATGACACCACAATTGCATTCACACCCACATATCCATATGGTCAACATCTACCTTTGTCTTGGGTGACACCATCACTGCCCACAAACTCAGATATAGCAAACAGCAGCAAATGGATCAGCAAGCACTCTGGAACACATGCAACTGTACGCCTACAACACAAGTTACTCAGGAACAACATAAAGATAGAAAAGGAATTGAAGAACAAATGTGCACCCCACAAAACAACTGTTTGTGTTTATTTTAAATAAAATGCCAAATATCAAAGGCCATTGGCCAGCCCAGCAGATTTTCAGTGCACAATGCTGTGCCCACACTTGACTCCTTTTACTGGGTTGGGATTTCGGTCAGGGCCTCTTGGGTTTGGGAAAGGGGTGGAGGGAATTGGGAAAAGGGCAGGTTCAAAAAGTAAACTTTCATATGGAACACAGGGACGGGCATTAGAAGGGGTTGGGGATTTGTAGTTTGATGGAGTCATTGTCTGGTGTGTCAGTGTTGATGTCTTGGGTGTGTGCATGTGTGAGGTATGCTTCTGTTTGGGTGGTGTCTGTTGCGTGTGTGAGTGTGGGTGTTTGCATGTCTTGGGGAGCTGAGAGATAGAGGTGCTGAGTGATGTGGGAGTGGTGGATTGTGGGTTGTGCCTGCAGATGTGCTTGTAGAGGTGGATGTTTGTGTGTCTTTTGGGGTGGTGTCTGCAGGTGTGGTGGATGTGGGTAATGTCTATGTGTATATTGGGGTGGTGTCTGCGGGTATAGTGGATGTGATGGATGTTTGTGTATCTGTTGGGGTGGTGTCTGCTGGTATGGTGGTTGTGTCAATGCCTGTTGCGGTGGTGCCTGTGTGTATGCTTGATGTGGTGTTTGGGCCAATGTGGGTAGTGGAGGTGTCTGGGGAAGTGGTGGCTGATGTTGGTGTGTGGCTGTATGTTGAGTGCTTGCATGCCTATGTGTCTTGTGGTATTTGTGTTTATAGGTGTTGCTTGTGTGTGTTGAGGTGGGTGCGTGTGGATGTGTCTGTTATGTGTCTGTGAGCTTGGGATAGGTAGGCGAATGGGGGAATTGGATTGGGAAGAGGGAGGTAGAGGGTGGTAGAGGTAGGATGGAATGTGGGGGTTACTGGCTGCTGTCAGTGAGGAGGCCAGAACCTGAAAAGATCCCTGTAGGCCAGACACAGCAATATGCATGCCTTCAAGGAAAGCATTGGTCTGCTGAAGTTGGCTGGCCAACCCGTTGATGGCATTCAAAATGGAAGTCTGACCCACAGAGGCACTCCTCAGTACGTCAATAACCTTCTCACTAAGGGCAGCAGAAGTAACAGGGGCTGGGGCGGAGGTGCCTGCGGTAAAGGATACACCCACCCTCTTATGTGAGCGGCCACGGCCAACTGGGTGGGGAGCATCAGGGAGGGTGGCGATAGAACCACGGGTGGTAGACAAGGAAGGTACAGGAGTATGTCCCAATGAGTCCACCACAACTAAGGAGTGACCACTGGAGGTAGAATCTGATGAAGACGGTGTAGATCCGGTCTCCTCTGTGGCACTCCCCTCACCCTCTGAGTCACTGGGTCCCTCTGTGTCAGTGGTGCCTTGACCCAAGATACAATGGCCAGATGCTTCCCCATTTGGCTGTGCCCTGTCTCCTTCACTTGTCTGGGTTGATGCTGCAAATACAAAGAGAAATACATTCACCACATGTCCCTGATCATATTTGATCAACAGCTCTGATTAGCAAACATTACTATGATGTCAAGTAGCCCTCAGCAACATATATGGTCATCACTGCCAGCGGAAACAGCCACTGGCCAGCAACCGCCACTGGCAACAACGTTAGCCTATGGCTGTATCCACCACGGTTGCAACCACCTACCACCATGACGATGTCTGGTGGTGGTGGCAGGTGGTTCCTAATGACCAGTGGAGTAGGTCAGGCATCTGAAATTTTGGTGGCCTGAAATACTGTATTAGACTTCATAAACTGCATCACACCTGCAATATATGTATTGTTGCATCACAGACATCCTTTTTCTGTCTTGTCATGTCCTCCTACTCAACCACCATTGTAATTTGTTGCAGGGCACAGATGGTATTTAACAGCGGTGCATGGGCCATCACTGCAGATGGTCTGTTTGGCAGTCACAATATACAGTCACATTTCGAGGGGCAATTGTGTAGCACATCTGTTGAAAACCATGAAGGTCACATGTGACCTCTCTGTAGTTGCCAGCTGTGATGTGTACTGCATGTCATGTCTTTCCAGTCAGAAATGATTTGTCACATGATATTGTTGGCGTGCATCATGTATGTTGCTGTGGACATACTGACTAATGTTACAAATCATGTTTTGTCCCACATATGTACCTGCGGAGAGGAAGGGTGCCACAACCTCCTGCCTACCATCCCCTGCCAGAGCATAGAAGAATGCCAAGTCATCCAGCTCTCTACTGTGGGAATAGACAAACAGTAGTACACTTATGCTGTCAGTTGGAGCCAGATCTGATCACAGCTATTAGTTATCCAACCAGCACACCACCATTGTACAAGTCATGTCAGTATTGCACTTCCTAGCCACAGGGTCCATCCAACATACAGTGGCCCTATCTGCTGTTATGTCCCAACCTATGTTCAGTCTGGTGTTGAATGATTCCCTCTCAGCAATGTTGAAACACATTGACAGCTATATCAGGTTCCCCCAGTGTGAGGATTTAGCCAATGTGAAGTCTGACTTTTTATGGTTTTGTCTGCTTCCCACATGTAGTGGGGGCAATTGATGGCACACATGTTGGCTTGGTGCCACCGCAGGCCACTGAACAAGTCAATTGCAACATAAACAACTTCCATTCCATCAATGTGCAAGTGTTTGGCGGATCTCTACATCTCACATGTCTGTGTGCATTGTCTAGCTTCAGCCCATCATTCCTTCATAATGCAGAACAGCACCATACCCCAGCTGATATCACAACTGCACCCAGAGAGGGCCTGGCTGGTTGGTAAGTCACATCTGTCCCGATTGTGTGTGTGCAATATCATGTGCTACAATCATGAAATGAGTGACTCATTGTTGCACTTCTATCCCATTCGCTGACAAGAGACTCCACATATCCAAACCATCCTTGGTTGTTGACACCATGGAGGAATCCAACTGCACCAGGGGAAGTCCGCTTCCATGAGGCTCATGGAAGAAGATGGCTGCGACTGGAGCAGGCTTTTGGGCTCCTGAAGGCCAGATTTCACTGTCTTCACAGGACTGGTGGAGCCCTCCTCTACTCACCTGGGAAAGTGTGTCAAATCACTGTGGCATGCTGCATGTTCCACAACATTGTCATGTGGCGGAATATCCCATACATCCCAGAGGAGGGCAAGCCTTCAGTGCCACCGGGTGAGACTCCTGAAATGTCAAGTGAGGATGACATTGGTGAAGAGGAAGGAGCTGACTTGCAGGAAGATCTCATCAACAGCTACTTTTCATGAGTATAAGTATGTCATATGATCTCATGACTGTGACTGTACGATGAACTGTAGTTTTTAGAATGCGAGTTGAGTGTTTTAGAAACAGCTAGGGAGCTGCTACTGTGCAATATTCAGCCTAAGGCTACTTGAAAGGATAGCTTTTGACACATCTCCACCTTGATGATGTTGCTTTGTGTCAGTTTCCTTGCAATGTACTTTGTCTTCAAGTTGCTTGCTATGTGACTTGTGTCAGCGGTATGGTTTCAAGCCTATATTCCTTGTTTTGTTGTTTATACAGGTACCCTCACCATGGCATCTTCATGTCAGCATTTCAAAGTTGTGACATTGGCAGGTATCTCATATTTTTCTGACATACAAAGTGGGCATGGACTATTCCAGGTAATGTAGGCTGCAGAGTTTGGATGTATGAGACCTTTAACAGGACAGTTTGCACAGTGTTCGGGTGGAGGTACAGAAGTGGCTGTTGCACCTGTTTGGTGTGTTGTGGTGGGTTTGATGCATCATGTGTGTCATCATGTGGTCATAAAATATGTAGTCTTAGCTTTTGACCAAGTAATGTTTCCTTCACATTGGCTAAACACTTTTTTATGACCTGTACATAACAGTAGATGTGTTTCATCATTGCAGGCCATATGTTTGTGTCATACCACCAGATGCATAGGCATTGGATTATGAAGGGCCTGTGATCTTGGCTTGTTGTACTGCCATCTGTGTGTATCTTGGACTATGTGATGTTGGATTACTTTGGTATGGTATGTGATAGGGCTCAAGTTGTTCACATCAACCACTGTAATGTTTATTTTGGAGGAAAATGTCTGACAAATCCCTTCCTTCCATAGTCTTGGGGTCTGTACCTTAAAATATGTACTTTGACTCAGTATGAGTTATACATTCTTGTTTCTGAAAGTACAAACACATTGACACCCTATGTACCGTACACTGGAAAACCAGACGCTTGGACTAATATGTTGGTGTTTAATGGTTGTAATCCTAAGCTGGACACTATGTACCTGTAAGGTATACCTGCTTGCACAAATAGCTTGTGTCTTCATTGTATGGTTCACCTGACCTTACATCTCTACATAGTGAAATGTGAAATTAAGCAAGCAGACTATGAGTTTCTGATGGGTGCATACTACAGGGCTAATGCAGAATATACATTTTGGACAGAAAGAAACAAAAGATGTAAAGTGAAGGGGTCAGTCATGGTGAATGAAGTCATTGGAGTAGATGCCACACCATTGTGAATCCAAAGTCCAGAGTACTTCTCCCATTGGAACTGGTAGATGGTTGAGGATCAGTCAACAGAGTAAATGTGTGGCACACAAAGGAGGTCCTTTAGGAAGAGGTCACTTGCTGGCAGTGGTGGGTGTCTTGCTATCTGCACCTCCTGGATTCTTTGCTGGACGTCCCCTCTTGCGGGGACAGGGGATCTGCTGTTACAAAGGCAGGGGTACCTGGAGCTGGTTCCTCATCTGCAGGGCCTCCCTTCCAGTGGCTGGCACCGATTATTATATGCCTGGTATCGATGAACCAAGGGAAGAGGTATACTGTTGTCGAAACGCCCTGCTCAGGGTGGTGTGAATGTCCCTCAGCACTCTTGTTATGGAGATCATGTTGATTTTATGGACCTCCATCTGTTCCTGCATGTCTCTGTGCATATCCCTCTGTAGTTGCTTGATTTCCCGGAGTTCAGTCAACACCTGGCCCATCACGCCTTGGGACTCCTGATAGACCAACAAGGCGTGGCTGACGGTGTCCTGGCTGCCAGCAGCCCCAGTGGCCTCACCTCACCGGCTCACACCATCTCTCCCATGACCCTACCCCAAGGGACCTATGCCCTTGCCACAGGGTAACCTCTCTAACTTGTTCCTGGACTCCCATTGTCAGAAGTGTTGCGCTGCAACTTGGACTGTGCTAGGGATACAGGTTGGGGGGCAAATGATTGCCTGTGATGTTGAGACAACCTGGCTGGGAGGTGATGTGGCCATAGTGAGATTAACTGTTGTTAGCTGACCAGGTTACCCAGAT
Source organism: Pleurodeles waltl (assembly GCF_031143425.1). Taxonomy (NCBI): domain Eukaryota; kingdom Metazoa; phylum Chordata; class Amphibia; order Caudata; family Salamandridae; genus Pleurodeles; species Pleurodeles waltl. Next base: position 805,682,453 of record NC_090449.1, on the reverse strand, counting down.
GGGCCAGAACTGCCCTCCACTTCTAGATGTCCACGAGTGTCTTCTTCACTGAGGGCTTCATCCAGGGTGGTAGTGACAGTCTCCTCTACGGTCTCTGTCTGCCCAGTGGCAGCTCAACTTGTTGATTAAAAATATGCAAGCAGAGAGCTTGTACAAACTTAAATTGCAGTTAATCATACTGTGGCAGGTAACTATGGTATTGGGTGTATTGACATGACGTTCGAAGCATGCCAATTAATTTTGTCTCAAGCTGCTGCTGAAATGTGCAGATCATGAGCACTTAGGAGGATGCACCAAAAATGACATCTTGTCACCAGTGTAGGCAAAACAGTGGCAAGGCAAGATATGGCTTTGCCCATTACGAGGCCTAGTTGAGTGTGATGCAGGCAGACTCAGAACTTTGTTGCATATGTGACTAGCAACAAACCAGGAGGAGGAATTGCCATAGTCCACAAAAACATCATAAGAGTCTCCACCAGCACCCACAACACCATCAAATCCGCCGAGCACCTCCATTTAAAAATCCATATCAACGCCAACACCACCCTCAGAGGAACTCTGGTCTATAGACCCCCAGAACCCAGACCGCAGTTCTACGTCGACATCGCCGACACCATTAGCTCCCAAGCCCTCGCATCAATGGACTACATCCTCCTTGTCGACCTTAACTTCCACCTAGAAAACAACAACGACATCATACTTTTAGGCCAATAAAGCCACTAGACACCAGTGATTTGAATATATGCCGGGGAGTGGACCCTTAGACAAGGGTAACTCCTCCTTATTGGAGCAATATTTTGGCCATTTTTGGACCACCCTGGTGGCATTTCAGCTATATTTTTAGCGAAAGCCACTAGACATCAGGGAAAGTTTCATTGTGTGTGTTAACTGGACCTCGGCTGACGGTTGCCGTGTACTGGCATTTGCCTATCGGTGTGTGTAGACTGGTGCTTGCCTGTCAGTGTGTGTGGACTGGCACTTGCCTGGCAGTGTATGTGAACTGGTGCTTGGCTGGTGGTGTGTGTGGACTGGCACTTGCCTGGCGCTGTGTGTGAACTGGAGCTTGGCAGGTGTTGTGAGTGGACTGGCAGTGTGTGTGGACAATCACTTGGCTGGTGGTGTGTGTGGGCTGATGTTTTGCAGGCGTTGTGCTTGACCTGCGGATTTTGCTAGTGGTGTGTTTTGATTGGCTTCTGGCTGGCGATTTGTGTGGCTGGCATTTGGATGGTGATAGGCAGACTTCAAACTGCTTTATAATGTTAACTGTTTTCCCATCATCATTTGTATTTCTGATTGCAAGGTTTAATTTCTCCTTTTTCCTCTAGTGTGAAGCTTTTAATTTAATTTGCTGTGACTCCAGCTTGTGGTTTCAGCACTGGTAGACCTGCAGTTTGTGTAGTTCCATGTACTTGGCAAGAAAACATTTTTTGTACATTTTATTCCAATGGAGCGCCATTGCCCTACATTAATGTGTTTTTGTAAATTGTGTAATAATAGCAGCATATTTAGCTTCTGCTTTATTAACAATTGGATTTGTGTATGACGTGTATTGTGTTGTCTTGTTTGCAATTTTCTTTTGTTTTTCCTTTCTAGTAGGAGATCATTGGTGCTTGCTGTGTCTGTGCAGAGTAAGTGCAGATGACCCTGAGTCTAGCTGTCTCTGGCAAGTGAGTTGTATCATTTTATGAGTGTTTTGTATTGATTGACCTTTCCTTCCAGCTTACCATATGCCAGTAGATTTACTTTCTGTTTGATAAAGCCACACTTTGTTATTTTACACAGTCTTGATTATTGTTGACTTATTTGTTGTGTTACTTTTATTAGTAAGGATTATGGTTAGCCACAGGACGACTTCTCAGCATGTTGGTGGTTTGCTTTTCAAATCTTCCTCTGACCATGGTTCTGAGACTGACTCTGCATCTGAGGAGGAAGTCCAAGATTCAGGCAATGAATTTTCTATCCAAGAGGAATCATCTGATAATGAAGCCACTCTCAGTGCAGAGGACGTGCCTCTTTTAGAGGAGGACACTGATATGCTGCTAGCACAGCGAGAACCATCTGAATGCGGCCTATGGGTGAAAGGCGTCCCATTGGAAGTGCTGAACTCTGGGTTGTCTATAACACAGTGCAGCCTGTGTTGCCTGCCTTTACTGGTTTTGCCAGGTGTAGAGTAAACACTGAAAACCTTTTACATATACTTTTCTATGTTTCTTGTTTATGGACTATGTATTTTTGGATGAGATTGTTGACCAGATTAATATTTGAGGAATAAAAGTGCCAGACCTAAGCCTCACTCTAGAGCTAGCCAGTGGACTCCTACAATTCTGGATGAGTTGAAAAATGTCTTAGGTTTAACATTTTTGATGAGCATTGGTATCTTAATATTGGACTAATTGACCCTTGATGGCAACGACTATATTTCCTGCAAACGTGAGTTGTGATCAGTCTTTGTTTCTGCTTTGGATACTGCATTTTGTGGATAATGCTTCAGTATTGCCACAAGATCACCCTAATTATGACAGTCTCTTCAAGATTATGCTTGTCCTTGATCATTTTGTAGATCACTTTTTAAAGATCTGTACTCCAGGAAAAGAAATAGATGTTGATGAGTCATTGGTCCTCTTCAAAGAGGTTTTTGTTTTTAGGCGGTACATTCCTAGCAAGAGGCACATTATGGAATTAGGATGTATATGCTGTTTGAGAGTAAGACTTGGTATGTTTATAATTTCAGGGTGCATCCTGGTAGAGATTGTTGTATTGACCGTCCCTGGTTGTCCATCCACTTTCAGAGTCAGTGAGAAAATTGTGTGGAACTTGGTAGAAGACTTTTTAATAAATGTCACATTTATATGTAGATAACTTCTACACTTGTTTGCAATTATTCAGGGAAGTGTTCAAAGTGGACACTGTTGCTTGTGGCACAATCCGCCCTAACCATAATGCCTGAAGAGCTTGTATGCATGAGCTGAACCCTGAAGAGCTTGTATGTAAAAAGCACAGTGGTGAACTTCTAGCTGTGAAATGTGCAGACAGGAGAGATGTCTACATGCTGACAGCCATTCATGATGAAAGTACTTCGCCTGTGACTGTTGGGGTTAGGCTGCTTAAGCACACAAACCTGAGTGCATTTTAGACTACAATAAGCAAATGGGTGGTGTAGATAGAGTAGATCAGAGACTGGAGCCTTACACTGCTGTTTGTGAGGCTATCCATTTGTTCCTTTTAACAACCTTCGATGCTTTTGTTGTATTCAAGTATTGTTCTCCAGGTTCAAAGATTACTTTTGTTCAGTTTAAGTGAGCATAAAAGTGAACTGATGGTCTGTAGTGTTTTACATTTTTTGTTCAGATTTCACAGTCGGCATTCGTATGATGTATTTAGATAGAGCTGTTTTATTTGTAGTTATAGTTTTTCATCTACTTCCAATAGGTTTGTTTTCTGTTTTGGTTAAAAAAAAATGTGATGGCGGTGTGCGTGGAATGGCACTTGGCTGGCAATGTGTGTGAACTGGTGCTTGGCTGGCAGTGTGCATGCACTGGCTCTTGGCTCGTGGTGTGCATGAACTGGTGTTTGGCTGGTGGTGTGCATGGGCTGTGCTTGGCTGGCAGTGTGTGTGGACTGGTGCTTGGCTGACAGTGCATGGACTGGTGCTTGACTGGCGGTGGGTGTGAGCTTGCATTTGGGTGGCGGTGTGTGTAGGGACTTACTGCTAATCACTGCTAACCAAACAGCAGTCCACACATTCTGTCAGCCACCAGCCGGTGTGATTGCTGTGTTAATCATGTGGGCGTATGAAAGTGATGGGCCCTTGAATGGAGCTGCCTTTGATGTGAGTGTTGTAATGTGCTGAGTCTGTGGCTGGCGGTGTGAATGGTCTTGTGTGTGTCACGCATGAAAAGTGTTTAAATGGCCTGTAAAGCAGTTGGTGCCTTGTTGGGGCTTTGCAGCTCACGAGTTCAGTTTTAACTTTAAATTAACAGTAAAATTCATTTGTGTGAAATCGTTTGTCAATTAAATTGACATTTTGAACCTTTCACTCATCCTCGTGTCAAATCCAACCAATATATGTGAGTACTTGAGGAATAAATGGTTGTATAGTAATATTTGTCTTTTCTCTGCCAGGGTGTACATTGTCACTAGGGAAAACCTACCAACTCTTGATATTTTCGTAAACTAGACATTTTCCCTAAGTTTCTGTGCCATATTCTCCCAGAATCAGAAGGACACCACAAAATTTCTACCACCCAGCATTTTTCCACTGTCACAATAAAAAGTGCTGCATCGCTTGTGTAGCTCGGCCTAGTGCCCGCAACAGGAACAGATCAAACTAACATCAATGGGAGTCGTCCAAAGGGACCTCTGCTGGCCTTGGTTTGATTTGTTTTCTCGTAGGCACTAGGCACAGCCACACAAGTGAGGTGCCATTTTCATTAGAAGACTTCGGGTAATGCTAGGTGGAAGGAAGTTTGTGGCATCTCGCAGATTACAGAACTTTCCTTCACAGAAATGAGAGAAAAAAGTGTTTTTTAGTCAATGTTTAAGGTTTGCAAAGGATTATGAGTAACACTACCTAGTGAGAGTGACACAAGTCACCACAACCTAGATTCCTCTAGGTATCTAGTTTTCAAAAATGTATAGGTTTGCTAGGTTTCCATAGGTGCTGGCTGAGCTATGGCCCAAAATCCCTCAGCTAGGAACATTACAAAAAAGGGTCAGATTTCAGTGAAAAATGTGATGTGTCCACATTGCGTTTTGGTTTGTTTCCTGTCGGCGGCACTAAGCCTACCTACTCCAGTGAGGTACCATTTACATCAGAAGACTTCGGGAAATGCTGGGTGAAAGGATGTTAGGGCCCATAATCCACAGCTAGGCACATTATAAAAAAGGGTCAATTTTTTATGGAAAAATTTGATGGTCCCATGTTGGATTTTGAGCTATTTCCTGTTGCAGGCACTAAGCCTACACATACACATGTGAGGTATCATTTTTATCTGAAGACGTGGGGGAATCCTGGGTGGAAGGAAGTTTGTGGCTCTCCGCAGATTCCAGAACTTTCCATCAAGAAATGTGAGGAAAAGGTGTTTTTTTTTGTCAAAGTTTGAGGTTTGAAAGTATTCTGGGTAACACAACCCAGTGAGAGCCATGCACGTCACCCCAACCTGGATTCCTCTGGGTGTCTAATTTTCGAAAGCATATGTTTGCTCTATTTCCCTAGGTGTCGGCTGAGCTACAGCCCAACATCTAGAGCTAAGCACATTGCATAAAAAAGGGCCAGTTTTCAGTGGAAAAATGTAACGTGTCCTCATTCTATTTCAGGCCGTTTACTGTCACAGGCACTAAGGGGGTCATTCTGACTCCCGCCGGGCGCGGTCACTGCGCGCCCGGCGGGAGCCGCCAAAATACCGTACCGCGGTCGGAAGACCGCGGCGGGTATTTTGAGTTTTCCCCTGGGCTGGCGGGCGGCCTCCAAAAGGCTGCCCGCCAGCCCAGGGGAAAACGACCTTCCCACCATGAAGCCGGCTCGTAATCGAGCCGGCGGAGTGGGAAGGTGCGACGGGTGCTACTGCACCCGTCGCGTATTTCACTGTCTGCTATGCAGACAGTGAAATACAAGCGGGGCCCTCTTACGGGGGCCCCTGCCGTGCCCATGCCATTGGCATGGGCACGGCAGGGGCCCCCAGGGGCCCCGCGGCGCCCCCTACCGCCATCCTGTTCCTGGCGGGCGAACCGCCAGGAACAGGATGGCGGTAGGGGGTGTCAGAATCCCCCATGGCGGCGCAGCAAGCTGCGCCGCCATGGGGGATTCTAAGGGCAGCGGTAAACCGGCGGGAGACCGCCGGTTTACCCTTTCTGACCGCGGCCAAACCGCCACGGTCAGAATGCCCTGCGGGGCACCGCCGGTCTGTCGGCGGTGCTCCCGCCGACCCTGGCCCCGGCGGTCTGAGACCGCCGGGGTTAGAATGAGGGCCTAAGTCTACCCACAAAAATGAGATTCCATTGTTACCAGAAGACTTGTTGGTATGCTGGCACGTTTTTAGCTTCCCGCAGATTACAGAACTTTTCATCAAAGAAATGTGAGCAAAACATGTTTTTTTAGTCAAAATGTGAGGTTTGCAAGGGATTCTGGGTAATACAACCTGTTGAGAGTCACACAAGTCACCCCATCCTGGATTCCCCCAGGTGTCTAGGTTTTCGAAATGTACAGGTTTGGTAGGTTTCCCTAGGTGTCGGCTGAGCTAGGGCCCAAAATCCACAGCTAAGCACATTGCATAAAAAAGGGCCAGGTTTCAGTGGAAAAATGTGATGTGTCCACATTCTATTTTGGGCCATTTACTGTCACGGGCACTAAGCTTACCCACAAAAATGAGGTTCCATTTTTATCAGAAGACTTGTGGGAATGCTGGAACATTTTTGGCTTTCCGCAGATTACAGAACTTTTCATCACAGAAATGTGAGGAAAACATGTTTTTTTAGTCAAAGTGTGAGACTTGCAAAGGATTCTGAGTAATACAACCTGTTGAGAGTCACCCAAGTCATCCCATCCTGGATTCACCTAGGTGCCTAGTTTTTGGAAATTGGCAGGTTTGCTAGGTTTTCCTAAGTGCCAGCTGAACTAGGGCCCAAAATCCCCAGCCAAACACATTGCAAAAAAAGGGTAAGTTTTCAGTAGAAAATGTGATGCGCCCATGTTGCGTTTTGGGCCATTTCCTGTTGTGGGCACTAGACCTACCTACATAAGTGAGGTACCATTTTTTTTGGAAGGCGTGGGGGAACACAGAATAGTAGAACAAGTGTTATTACCAATGGCGTTTCTCTGTGTTTGCACCTTCCAAATTAAGACAGTGAGTATGAAAGAAGTCATTTAGAGAAATGCCCTTTAATTCACGTTAGTATGGGCACCCGCAAATTTATAGATGTGCAAAAAAACACTGCTTCTAAACTCCATATCTTGTGCTCATTTCCCAAAATACATAGGTTTATTTGATACCTATATTTTACTATTTATATTTTACCATAGGAATTGCTGTAAACACGGTACACAATGAAATAACATTGCACGGTGCAGCTCGGTTCTTGGCTCTGGGAAGTTTGAGGTCTTGGAAAACCCACAAACCCTATGCAGTAATGGTATATTGATCAAAAGTCTCAAATAAAATCATTGTCATAAATGGCCGTTTTATTCTACTCATTTTCAGTATTTTTTTGTTTCAACTCTTACTTTCTTTGAGGAAAACTTAAAGAATCTACACAAATGACCTCTTGGTGAATTCAGAATTTTGTCAAGTTTTTAGAAATGTATAGCTTTGCGCGATCTACCATGTTTCTACCACCAACCGGGAGGAGGTTCAGAGTGCAAAAAATATAAAAAATGGGCTATCTCCCAGTACGTTGCCTAAACTGTGATAACAAAATGGTTTTCTGAATCAAATCTACTTGTTTGTGATAGTTGGGAAGTTGGTGATTTTAGCACTGCAAACCTTTTATTGATATCATTTGCAGAAAAGCAAACATACACTTTCTTCTGCAGTACTTTTTCCTATTTTTCCCCCAAAGCATAACATTTTGCCATATTTTAGCTAAATTCTGGGATCCCTCAAAAGAATTCACAAACCCTGTGTACCTTTAGAATCTCCAGGATGTTGGGAAAAAAGGACACAAATTTGGTGTGGATAGCTGTAGTATCTCTATGTAATCCACAGCAGAGAAGAACGATGGAAAAGCCGTAGGATGATGGGAGATGAAACTTTATTTCCACTTAAATCCTTCTATTGGAAACTTCATCCACCAACAGAATATACTGCAACCACTCCTCTCCTAGGTCCTGCCAGTCTCTCCAACATTACACATTCCGGAGAGACTAAGCAGAAGGAATACAGAGGGGAGAGAAGAGGGAGCATACCAACTATATTATGGGGGATTACAAAGAGTACCACAATGCTAACAACATGCTAACAACATTGAGCAGAACACAGTAATGTATGTATATATCACACTACACCACCCCCTTTAATATAACAAAGAAAAGACAGAAAATAGAAAAAACAAAAGCAAAGGGAAAAAAAACATTATAATTGCTACACTTTGACAAACCTGTTCAAATTCCAAATACGTCCATCATCTACTTCGATGGCCTCCTTAAACACTTTGATAACTTTAAATATTCTACGGTAATGAGAAAGTCCAGAACAAATCCTCTTCGGTAGTTTAATCTTGACAGAGTCTCCAACTGCAACCACTATGGGTTTAACAGATTTACGAACATCATATGTAATTTTCCTCTTCTCTTGCAGGGCCTTCTCTCTGGCTAAAGCAAGTTCTTTAATATTCTTTTGATTCAAATCATTTCTGATATAATCTTTCACCCAGGCAGGGCTTATCTTTGTGTGGGGTACCCTTTTCCTGAACAGTACAAAAGGAGATTGGCCAGTACTGGAGTGCGGAGTGTACCTATAACTCTCAACTTTGAATTTCACCACATCCATCCAACTATGCCCTGCTAACTTGGCTACCTGAATAGCCTCCTTAAGCGTCCTATTAAAACGCTCAACCATCCCATTAGTTTCAGGATGGTATAGGGCACATTTTTTATGTATGATATCTCTTGACAATAAAAACTCACACATGTGTTTTGAGGTAAACTGAACCCCATTATCGGTTAATATGCATTTGGGATTTCCTTCTTTTGCAAATACTCCTGCAAGACAGTTTGTTATAGACTGAGAAGTTATATCAGAAGTAATCAAGATCTCTCGCCAGCGAGACAACATGTCCATCAGAACTACAATATACTTTGAAGTAGAACCACACACTACAGGTCCCATAATGTCTAAAGCAACTTCCTTCCACACATCTTTTGGAATTTTCCTAAGCTCCATGGGATGAGAAATACATTTAAGAGTCAGACAATTCTCTCCAACGCTAAGTCCATCCCTGCCCACCAGTACGTACCTCCTAAACGTTCTGTAGTTTTGCAAATACCACGATGGCCTGAATGTGCAAGATGTAACAATTTCTCACGTAAACTAGACGGTGGAATTAACCTCCCACCCCTCAAAACTAAACCGTTCTCAACAGATAGTTCATTCCAAACTTTTTTGTACAAGTCATCCTGTTCACAATCAGTAGGAGTGCGATCAGATTCTAACATCCTAAAATGTGGTCATTATTTAACTACATCAACCATTCATTCTATGAAATGCAACCATCTGTCATGACGCAAACTTTCACATCTTCATCAATCCACCATGAACTATGGTCAGCATTTTGATCCCAATCACCTGATCTTAACCCTCTTTCAGACAAATACGATGTTTGTACCCTGCAATGCACCCAATTTTCGAGGTAAACACATCAGGAAACTCTCCCATAATGTCTTCTTTGATGCTGCACACATTCTGAACCAACACTTGACGATTAGAATTAGGATTCAATATGATGCCAAGCATTTTTTGGTGTGGCCAACTTATAATTGTGTCACCTACAACCGGAACATATATTTTGCCAAATAGAGAGCTTCCCCTGAAAATAATGGTAGCTTCAAAGTAGCCTTTCAATTCAATGGGTTTGCCACCATAACTGTAAGGAATGATATCAGGATCCAGTAGAGAAACTTTCCCCATGAAATATCTTGTAAAATCTGAAACAGAGACAAGAGAAAGTTTTGCACCAGAATCTATCATCATGGAGATGGGTATCCCATTCACCTCAACAGTGTCAGAAGGGTACTCACATCATACATTTGCAACACAATTGACATCATTAATAATTTGAAGAACAAAGTCTCGATCGTCATCACATTTAATTTCTTGGACTTTAACCTTGGTTTTAGCTAACGATTTGCAGCATTTGGCAAAATGTCCCTTTTTGGAACATTTGTTACATGTGACATGTATGGCAGGACAGTCTTTACAATTAGCAAGATGAGTTGTAGAGCCACATCTGAAACATAACAATCTGGCTCTAATACTTGCTTGCGATCTGTTTTTAGATTCAGCATCAAGAGCTTGAACATCCGCAGAAGTATTTCTGGATTTTCTCAAATTCTCTATGCAAGACATTGAGGGGGTCATTCCGACCCTGGTGGTAAAAACCGCCAGGGCCGGGGTCCGCGGGAGCACCGCCAACAGGCTGGCGGTGCTCCTTTGGGCATTCTGACCGCTGCGGTACAGCCGCGGCCAGAAGCGGAAAGTCGGCTGTGTACCGCCGACTTTCCGCTGCCCATGGGAATCCTCCATGGCGGCGCAGCTTGCTGCGCCGCCATGGGGATTCCGACCCCCTCACCGCCATCCTGTTTCTGGCGGTTTCGACCGCCAGGAACAGGATGGCGGTGAGGGGTGTCGTGGGGCCCCCGTAAGAGGGCCCCACTTTGAATTTCAGTGTCTGCTCAGCAGACACTGAAATTCGCGACGGGTGCTACTGCACCCGTCGCACACCTTCCACTCCGCCGGCTCCATTCGGAGCCGGCTTCATCGTGGAAGGCCGTTTCCCACTGGGCTGGCGGGCGGCCTTTTGGCGGTCGCCCGCCAGCCCAGTGGGAAACCCAGAATGACCGCTGCGGTCTTTTGACCGCGGTACGGTCTTCTGGCAGTCCCAGCCAGGCCGGCGGCTACCGCCGCCGACCGGGGTCAGAATGACCCCCTGAATGTTCAACTTGCTTGGCAATAAGTATGACTTCGTCCAAAGTCGGGTCATTTTTTTCCCATAAAGCTTCTCTTACTTTTTCGCATTTACACTCCAGCATAAATTGATCTCTAATGCGCTCTTCTAGATTCTCACCAAAATTACAGGATGACGCAAGCTTGCGTAACACAGTCACAAAGTCCTCAATGGATTCATCCTCACTCTGCTTGCGTTTGCCAAAATAGAAACGTTGTAAAATAATTGAAACCTTTGGTAGAAAATGCTTGTCTAATCTGAGCAATGTAGACTCGAATTCATTCAGAGAATTGTCACCTTCGGCATCCTCAGATGATGCTATGGCAGGAAGAGTTTCCAAAATTTCCTGGCCTTCAGCACCCAGACAATGTTGTAAAACAGAGTTCTTTCTTTCAGAAGACAAGTTGCTGCCACAGACATGCATATACGCCAGGAAGACCTTCTTCCATTTATTCCAAGGTATAGGTGGATCTCCAGGAAGAGCAAGAAAAAATGTAGTTGGAGTAATGTTCTGGATATTTTACAAAACGTAAATGAAAGGTGCAGAAACTTGTAAAGCTTTTGTAGAGAACAAAATATGCTGACAATCAGTGTTTATTAGAGATTATTTCACTGAGTGCAGAACTTGTAACCAAAAATTCCAAGCTGCTTTAATAATTCAGGGTAAACCATTCAATAAGAATGAGTAGGGAAATACTCCCTTTCAGTTAAGCCAGTAATTGCCTTGTTAAAAAAAATAGTAGGCAGGAAGACTACGGAGGACAGCATCAGCTGTCTCGGAGAAAACGCATCTGAAATAATGCACCAAAATGTGTCTTGGACGCGTTCGAATACTCAAGCAACTGTGGTAACAGTTGCTATGAGAACGTGTGGGAGAGCGCACTATAAGAAGACGAGCGTGCGCGTCTCCAAAACACATCCGACGGTACGAGCAGGTGTGGCAACAGTTTCCATGAGGACGCGTGGGAGAGTGCGCTGCTAAAAGACAAGCGCGTGCGCCTCATAAACACATCCGACGGCATGAGCAGCTGATAGACGGTTGCTAGGACGTGTGCCAGGAATTATACACAAACAAAGAACGTGTTAGGCAACGGCTTAACGTGAAAAGAGAAAGACAAGAAAAAAAAAATATTTGAGAAGAATAAACACTGAAAGAAAAGTACCTCCTTTTTTTTCTTAATAGCCTCAGAACACGACTGAGAGGTGTTGAAGTTTCCAGAGATCAAAAGGTCTCACGGGCTTTGAAGTAAGAGTATCCCATCGTTGTCACCAAAAATGTAGTATCTCCAAGTAATCCACAGCAGAGAAGAACGATGGAAAAGCCATAGGATGATGGGAGATGCAACTTTATTTCCACTTAAATCCTTCTATAGGAAACTTCATCCACCAACAGAATATACTGCAACCACTCCTCTCCTAGGTCCTGCCAGTCTCTCCAACATTCCACATTCCGGAGAGACTAAGCAGAAGGAATACAGAGGGGAGAGAAGAGGGAGCACACTAACTATATTATGGGGGATTACAAAGAGTACCACAATGCTAACAACATGCTAACAACATTGAGCAGAACACAGTAATGTATGTATATATCACACTACAATAGCTTATGTGGACAAAACTTTAAGGAGGCCTAAGTGGGAACTACCCAAATAGCCAAAAAAGGCTTAGTACTACCGGTGGGGGATGAGTGGGGGTGGTTTAAAAGATATGCACCAAGCAGTGAACCAAGTTCTCTAGCCTGGATCTGGTGTTCATTTATATATGAGAAGATTAATCATGGCAGTCATAACTGGTAGGCACATTAGATGAAGAAGAGTTGTCATAACAGTAAATCTCCTATGTGCACCAAACAACTCTTGATAGTAATCACAGCTCTATTACTTAGATAAATGAACACACAGGGAGGAGTCTTTTAATGAAATGAAACGATGAGTAGCAATCCCATTTGGAGGAATATTCTTTTAAATGTCAATTGAAAACTTGTCTGTGGGTCTAATAATTCACTATATGAAGAAGAATCAACAAACAATAAAATACATGATGTGCACAGTCATTATTATATTCCCAAATCAGCACTAATGATAGCATATCATAGTAGGTAGGGCGGCCTAGACAAAGAAGAGCCTTATTCATGAATGAATGTTCATTCACAAGTGTGACAAAAATCCAGTTGATGGGAGATAAACAAACAATTTGATTTGACTTGTCAAAAAACACTTGAGGTAGGGGAAAACAAAAAGCCATTCCTCAACATTGGTAGAGAGTTAACCGTCAAGAAGTAGTTATGAATTTAGAGAGAAAACAAGAGGGGCGTAGCATGCAATAATACAGTTGGGTCCCCAAAATGCTTCTTGGAGAACCAATAAATAACAAATCCCTGAACCAAAATAGAACTACCAAAGGAGTTTTCCTAGGTCTGGTCAATCTGGATATCAATCTATTGATAAGTGGATATATACACTTTTGTCATTTCAGTGAAGAGAACTAATACAGTTGGGTACTTTTATAAACAATTCAATATTGATGAGATCACCTGTACCCCAGAGAGTGCTGAAACACTTTGATATATTTTTAATAAATGACAGATGCTATACGCTTCAATTTATTTGCACCTATTGTAATTCCAAACATTACCTGATGCAGAAGCTCTAACCTTCCCTAAAGTCAAATAATGCAAATATCAAAGACATCCATCAAATGTCCTTTGGTGATTATGTGTAGACCTGATGAAGTTCAATGGAAGGATAAACTTTTAACTTGGCAACTCAAGCCTCACTCGGAGTCAGAGTCCAATTTTTGTACTTGTTTAGCTCTGACTTCTTGATTTTGCATGACACTCTAATATGTTTCTATTTCAATTTCACTAAACATCACTACCTACTGGATCCAAATGTATTGGGTGTACTTCAAGAATGGGAATGAGTTGAACATTTTCCTCCAAAAAGCCCTCATGACTCAGCCAATTGCTAAATGTAGAGAGGAAAATGTGCTAATGAAATATCTCACTGTTGATTAAAAAAAATCACCTGAAATTTTGTATGTGGAAATTCAAATGTAGAAGCAGCAACTAACATGTTAATCCAAAAACCAAACCAATGTAAAAAATATGTTCTTTTTTTGTTTATCAGATCAGCTCAGAGGTACTGAATTTAACCAGATGCATTTATACATTCACAATAGGACTAGTTGTCAACTTGTAAAATGCCTAAGGAAAAGTGTAAAATAGGAAGCCCAAATACAAGTTGTTCACCAACATAAGAAGAGCTTTTTTGAGCTCCAAGAACAAAGATTTTTTTTGCTGGAAATTGGACACTACAGGGGCTTTTCACAAATGTAACATATTTGTGAGTAATTTACACTTGTAATGTACTAATACACTTTTGAGTAACTTTACTATTTTAGGCTTTGACGAACCAATCAGGCAGCACAAACTTTGAAAAAGCATTATTGAAAAGAAGAGATATTCCCCTTTCCAGTGGTGTCTTTTTGAAACACATCCCTGATTGTGGAATGCAATCAACAAGCAGGGTTCCCACTATACACCAGGGTTATCTAGTTGTTTTGGGTATGGGTTAGTCAGCCACGTGGGTCAATCCCTCCTGGGTGCATTTATATACCAAAATGATGTTCCTTTTGCTGAGGCAACCAATCGGGTGCCAAAGGGGGGGGGGGGGTCATGATTTCCTCCCCTACAAGAAATTTAAAATATGGCCTAAACTTTCATTTTTCTTTTTTTGCTGCTCAGTAACTTTCAAGCACCCCTAAGCAGCACAAACTTTGTAAAGGCATTGTTAGAAAGAGGAGCGGGCAACAATGCCTTTTTTAACCATATCCCTGCTTGTGGATCACAGGTGCAGTACGGTCCATTCACAGTGATCGCATGACATCAGGTATGTTTTTGTTCTGTGTGGATTGTGTTGGCACCCCTGGCACAGGCCAATCTCCCCAGGCCCAATAAAAAATTAAATAGATTTTCCCTTTCCTGGGTGGGCTGATTGGCCTCTGAGGGGGCCAGGGAACAGAATATTTGGTTGTCATTTAGAAACATTAGAAATGTGCCCAGTGCTTTTCTGGTGCTCCCGGCTACCTCAGGTTGGGGAAGGAGGGCCACAAGCTTGTGTCATTCCTCCCCTGCCCCATGGATGAATACATTTTGCAATGTTTTCTCTTCCACCAGGGGCCTAATCACCTATTATTAATGGGGTTGGCCCACCAGAGCAAATATAAATAATTTAGAAGTTTGCCCTTCTCAGGTGTGGGGCAATCAGGCCCCTGAGGGGCAGTCAGCTCCCCTAGGGAAGGGAAAATATGGCAAGTTTGTGTGCCTGGGGCTTTTCTGGTGTTCCCTGGTCAGTACATTTTTTTTTGGGCCTACTTCCCCAGGGATTCTCAGGTGCTACCTCAGCCAGGAACAGTATCAGCCTACTTCAGCAACTGATTAGTTATTGGGCTTTTCATAGTTTATTTCCACCCAGGAAAGCATACATCACTGGGTAATTGGTGAGCCCACTTAAGCGTCTGCTTGGTTATTCAGCCATTTTAATATACCCATAATATTTAGGAGGCTATGGTAAATGGGAGTCAAATGTGAATGGCTGAATAAATGATCTGTGGCTGAATAGGTGTTGCCCTTTATTTCCTGCTGGGTGAAAATATAAATGGCATAATAACTGAGCGGTGGCTGAAGTGGGCTGAAACGTTGCCTTATGGGGTGGTGGTTTTCAGCAGAGTCACATGGTGCCTAAGGCTAACTTTATTGTGAGTTACCAGTATTCCACTCTTTCAAAATGAGCATGTCTCACTAAGAAGTTTCTCCTGGTGTCAGAATCAAATTTGGCATCATGTGCTTTTGCCTTCTTGAGTGTGTTGCAATTTGTACTAATTATTTTTCTTTCATTTTCTCATAGCATTTTTGGATACGTTATTTGCAGTATTGGGTGTTTGGAGAAGTTCTTTGCAGCATTGAGTCAGATACATATGAGTTTTGAGACTGTTGGGATCGCCGTATACACTTTCACAGCATTACATTACATTCCCTCAGTTCATACATAGCATTCATTATGAGTACCTATGCATTCCACCAAGGTTAGAAACAGAGATGTCAACTGAGTGGATGACTGCTTGTGAGGCTCTAACTCAAGTAAAGGAGAGCTCTGAGGCAGGGTTGATACGGAGAAAACATTGGAGGGAAAGAGGCAGGTATCATAATTTGGGAGTGATTTTTCAGTGTAAGTTCCTTTCCATGATGATTAATCTTCAAGTGATTCAGTGGAACATGGCCATGGTAGTCCTGATGTCCCTTTACAAGTTCAAACTGTACAGGAGGAGAGCTAGTGACAGGGTAGACATTAGAATGCAGGCAGGTACTGCTCAAAGCACAGGCAGAATGCTTATTTGGCTCACTTCTAGTTTAGTAGAGCCAGAAATTCCCCCTGCACCGAATATGCTAGATGTAAGGTCCATACTGCAATATTTGTGCCACCAAGGTGTACTTCCAACTTTTCTCTGGATAGTTTCTGAGGGAGCATAGGGGCAATGTGGCACCTCATTCTAGGGTATACATGTGGATCACCACTTCAACTAGGGATTTGAAAATTGTCTGGACCTACTGTTGGACATGGGTATAGTGCACAAACCAACAGTACAGTCCTTCCAGTCTTCACACTGGTCATGAGAGAAATAGGTTTTTGATTTTGCAGCAAATGCTGCATTTCAATGACAATTCTGCTGCAGTGCCCTGTGGCTACCCAGACAATGACAGGTTGTTCAAAATGCAACCTGTCGTAGAACATTTTTCTGCTACATTTGTAGGGATATGTACTTCTATAAAGAATACAGCATCTGATGAGTCTACAGTTCAGGCACTACATACTATGTAAAAGAGCTTGTTACAGCATCAAATTGTACATGCTGTGCTCTACTTGTAATATGTACAGCATGTGACTATATACAGGAAAGTAAAACTCAATAAATCCTGCAGGTTGCTCTTCCACATTGGAAGTTAGTGACAAGATTGTGTGGAAACTTACTGATCGCTCATTAATAATGGTTGTAGCATTCTAAATAACTTCTATATAGGAGTCCAGCTGTTTAGTGAACTGTACAAAGCTAGCACTGTGGCCTGTGGTTCAAGTTCAAAGCACCTCTAAGGAATACCTTAGGAACTTGTTTAGAAGAAGCCCCAAAAAGGCAAAAGTAGTGTGTTTCAATGAACTGTTCTCAATGAGAGCACTTCTCCCGTTATGCTTTGGGGTAAGTTTGCAGAAATCACCAAGCCCTCCTGTTTACTTGATTACAACAAGTACAAGGGTGGAGTGGATAAAAATGATCAGGTTCTTTACCCATATAATGAGAGTTGTAAAACTCACACATGGTATGTGAAGTTGGCTATTCACCTGATTCAGTTAGCAACATCTAATGATAAACGACCCCAGGAGGAGTGATCTTGATCTTCAATTATACTGTTGAAGCAGGGTTTGTGCTCAGCAAGGAAAGAGGCAGCAGTGTAGATATTACCATGCCCAGTGCTCATCTCAAGGTAGCCTGTATAGGAAAGTCTTCCTTTTTGCTTGGTCAACTATAAACTTTTTGGACAGATACTGATGATTACTGACTCTTGGCTGTGCCATGGGTGGTGCTAACCAGTCCCAGGACCAGTGTTCTGTGTAAAGTGGATATGCAAATTAGACTAATTAAAATTGGCTATGCCAACCTACCTATAAGTCCCTAGTGTATGGTAGGGCATGTAGGTTTAGGGACCGCAGCATAGATAGTACCCCCATAGGTGTACAGTTGTGGTGTCCAGTATAATTTTAAAAGCAGGCCTTCCTTGCTGGCTGCTTCTAAATTAAAGTTAATCCCACATTTGACTACTTTGGAATTACAAGTACGTCTAAAGTCTTAAACTACCTTAGATTTACATATGTCACCCCTAGGGTGGGCCTAAGTGCCATTAGGGCTGGGTTCTATATAACTATAAGCAGGGATCTTTTAAAATATGTTTTATAAGTCCTGGATGGAAAAATAGCTAAATTAGTTTACCCTCAATGTAGTGAATGGGCTCCATAAGCTAACATGTGGAGGCTTTGTTTTTAATTAATAAAGGGCTAGATGTATCAAAGGATTTTGCATTCACATACGGTGCGAAATGCAAAATTCCACTGTTTGCGAATGCAAAATCACCTTTCATGATTAAGAAAGGAATTCGCAGCACAATTTTAAGGCATTGCAAAAATAGCGATTCCTTAAAATTGCGACTCCATCTAGGGAATCGCAAATATAGGAAATCGCAAATAGGGAATTCCTATTTGCGATTTCCAAAGCACATGTATCATGCATTTCCTAAATGTGAATTGGGCATTTAGGAAATGCAATTGCCACCAAATCCAATTTGGTGGTAACCATGTGCAATTTTAAAAATGCATTAAAAATGCATTTTTAAAAATTACATGTAGCGCACACATGCCCCTATGGCATGTGTGCACTTCAAATCTCCACTGATATTTTTTTGGGGTGCATGAAAGGGGGCCTCAGGCCCCCAGCACCCTGGGATTTGCATTACCTAATTTGCGAATCCTTAACAGGAATTCTCAAATTTGGAAATGCAAAACAATTCGCACCTATGGGCCTACAGGCCTATAGGGGTGAATGGAGTCCCATTCCCTAATTGCGATTCGGTAATAGCGATTGCGACTTTTAAGACATCGCTATTACCGAATCACAATTTTCATACATTATGTGTTATGTCCGGGATGTACATGTTGATATGTGTATATGGGAGGTATGTACTGACCCTTATCCACCCTATCTTTCTCTCTCTCCCTCCCTCTCTTTCTCTCGCTTTGTGTGCATCAGCATCATTAGGCAGAGGAGAAGGGGCAAAGGCGAGTGGGGAAGCAGCAGCCCACGGGACCCCGGAGGCTGATATCAGTTAGGCCGAGGGACCCAGTGGGATGGAGGGCGAAGGGAGTGCCACAGGGGAAACAGGATCTTCTGTGAGCGCACCCTCTGACTCCTTCTCCTGGATATTGTCCACCAGGTCCCTCCTGGTCCCAGGCAGCACCATTTTCCGCTAACTGCGAGCTTTGAGTGTGCCAAGGCTTGTTGGCAGACTCAAGCAATGTAGACCAGACTTCAATCCTCCATCTGGCGTGGGACATCTTCTGCACCATCCAGGAACCCAACTACGTCTTTTTGGGTATAGTACTGACTGTTCTACTTCACTTGTGGTTCTTCTTTTGCCCCTTCATCTGGGTTAGCAGGGGCTGCTGTTCTCCCTGGACTCTTCTGTACTTCTTGGACTTAGTCCTCTTCTTCTTCAGGTCAAGGAATCCACTGTTGGTGTCTTACAGTCTCTTCTGCGACATTCGCATTCCACTTTCTTAGTATATGGTTTATGTTCCCCTAGGCCCATTTCTAACTATTGTGATTTTCACTAATTGCACTGTTTTCTAACTGTTTTCATGCATGTTTCTGCATACTAGTGTATATAATTTGTGTATTACTTAGCTCCTAAGGGCGAATAGTCTCTGTGGTATTTTTGGCATTTGTGTCACCAAAATAAAGTACCTTTATTTTTGTAACACTGAGTGTTTCTTTCATGTGTGTGAGTACTGTGTGACTACAGTGGTATTCCATGAGCTTTGCATTTCTCCTAGATAAGCCTTGGCTGCTCAGCCACAGCTACCTCTAGAGAGCCCGGTTTCTAGACACTGCCTACATTTCACTAATAAGGGATAACTGGACCTGGTGTAAGGTGTAAGTACCATAGGTACCCACCACAAACCAGGCCAGCCTCCTACACAGGGTGACTGATACCCATTGTGGATTTGGATGTACCACTGATCACAAGCACATTGTGCCACTAGTATGCCACCCAATCCTAACCAAGGCCTGCCATTTGTGAGGTAACTGTCAGTACTTCCACCCCTTTTAGCTGCTGTGCTGCCTTTAAGCACCCATCCACCTCATTTAGGCAACCGCCAAATGCAGGCCATTGGGGGGTCAGGGTCCGATGGGCACCCCTCCCTCATTGGGATGCCGTCCTCAGCTGGGCCTCCTCAGTCTTCTGGGCCCAGCGTCTCAGGTCCTCCCACCGCTTGTGACAATGGGTGCTCCTCTGGATATGGACCCCCAGGGTCCACACTTGCTTTGCATTGGCATACCATATCCCCGTCTTCTGATGGGCACTGACTTGCATAGGAAAGAGAAAGCCATGTAGAGCTGCACCACAGCAACAACAGTGGACTACACACATCAAACATACCACATGCCCACACAAACCTATCGTCATGGTATAGATGCTTGTACTCTATGCACTGCATGCATCCACTCCCTGCCTTGTGTGTCACTGCCTTTCACCCTCACACACACCCCTATCACACAGGATAATGGCATTGGGCTCACATGCTCCTCTGGTACCCATACAGCTATCCATGCAGGGGTAGGACACTGTCCATGAGCTTCTCCAGCACCTCCTGAGTGAAGGACGTGGCATGGTGGCTTCCAGAGACAGTATACAGTACGCTGTGTAGGACTATGTTCTGCCACCATGGCTGGGCCCATACATGTGCCATTCATGCCACAGTGGTGTTCAATGGGCAGATGTCAATTCCAGTGCATGTCCAGTGACTCAGTGCCTCATAGACGGTTTTACCATGTAGGGCACTGGCATTAGTATATACATGGTCCGTGCAGGGCAATATACAGCTTACAGAAGGAAGATTACACATGTTATGTGTGTGACATGCTGTTGGTCAGGGCCTGCAATGGACAGCAGAGATGGTGTACATGGCCCATCTACATGGCAATATGGTATGTGGAAACTGTTCAGGAATGTCTACAGTGTTTGTTGTGTGCAACTAGGATAGTGTCAGCTAGCTTGTGCAGAGTGCTCATCAAATTGTACATTTCTCCCCTCTATCCTAGATACCCTGTAATGGGGAGAATGTACCGCCTCCTAGTAGACCTTGCTACCCTGGAGGTGAGAGACATCATCCAGACTTATCGTCTGAATCGTCAGACCATAATGGATCTATGTAGCCAGTAGGAGCCATACCTATTGCCTGCCATATGTAATCCCTATGCCATCTCTCCCACAGTACAGGTTTTGTCTGTGTTACATTTCCTTGCCTCAGTCTCATTCTAGATTACAGTGTGCTTGGCAGCAGGGATGTCACAGCCCATGTTCAGTCTTGTGTTGAAAGATGTACTGTCTGCTTTACTGATACACATGGACAGCTACATCAGGTTACCCCAGTGTGTGGATTTGCCTACTGTTAAAGGTGACTTTGATCATATTGGATGCATCCCTCATGTGATAGGGGCCATAGATGGCACTGACATTGCATTGGTCCCTCCCAGAGCCAAAGAAAAAATCTATAGGAACAAGAAAAACTTCTACTCCATCAACGTACAAGTGGTGTGTCTGGCGGACCATCACATCTCCCAAGTGACTGCCAAGTTTCCAGGATCTATGCATGACTCATTCATTCTGAGGAACAGCAATGTCTCCCACAGGATGGCACAACTACAGAGAGAGAGACGGCTTGGCTCATTGGTATGTATGGATTAGGATGAGTGTCACTGTAATGTCAACTGTCATCTCATTCTGCCCTGTGCCTCTACCGGTATTGTTACAGGTCCTACATTTGTGCACACAGGTATCTCTGGCGATCCTAACCTTCCCTTGGGAACACTGTTTCAATGAGGCCCACAGCAGGATGAGGCATGTTATGGAAAGAACATTTGGCCTACTAAAGGCCAGATTCAGGTGCCTCCAAGTCTCTGGAGGTGCACTCCTATGCACTCCACAAAAGGTATGCCAGATCATAATTGCCTGCTGAATGCTACATAATCTAGCACTGAGACGTCAGATTCCATTACTGGCTAATGAGGAGGAAGCAGCTGGATCAGTGGCTGATGATGGTGACATGCAAAGTGATGAGGAAGATGATGAGGAAGGAGCAGCTAATTATAGGACTGAGCTGATCAATCATTACTTCCAGTAACATACAGGTATGCTGTGTGTGTATTGTCAGGTCATTTATTCCCAAATTGCCTTATGACAGTGCTCCTCCTGGTCCGGTACATCAGTGGAAATGTTCAGTGTGCCTATCCCTCGGTGTGACTTGTAGTGGGAGCCAGATTGCCTATCGGGAGCTGTGTTACTGATGTCCTCTCTCTGATATGTGTTGGCAAAGCAGGTTGCTAGGTTGACATTTACTATGTTCAGGCATGTGGTGTGTCATTTGTCCTGCAATCTCTTGTGCAGATGTTTTTCAACTGTAGATTGTGTAGTGTGTATCACTCCCTATCCTAACTGTTGGCTGTGGCATTCATGGACACTGGCCTTTCCTAAGTGTAGTAAGTGTAGTTTAACCCCATGGCAGCTGTTAGCTACTGCATATTAGTCATGTGATTCCTGAGATTGTGGATGTGGCATTGTCTTCTGTTTTCCACTGTAATGTTGCCAACCCACACTGGCCACAAAAAACAATGTACTGCATATGTGCTGTGACTGCCACCATGCCTACTATCCTGATGTGAGTCTTTGTCTTGGTCTCTTTGCAGGTTGGAATTGTGGATCTGCACTGCAATGTGCCTGGACTGGTGATTCCCTTGCAACTGGATTTTGGTGCATGTCTGATATACTGTGTCACCTGCAGGAAAAGCTTCCCTCTGCTGTCCATGTAACAGAGTTTTGGTGAAGAAAATAAACACACATTACATTTTATGAAAAAGAAAATCGTACATGTAACAATAAAGACACAAAGGCAATTCATGTGTTCCATGGTGTTTATTGTGCACAATGTGTCCAACAGTTGATGAATGGGCTCATGGTTGGAGTAATCATCAGAGTAGGTGGCATAGCTGTAGTTAGTACAGGCCCAGTATCCAAGGGACATATGAAAATGGGGACATTACATTGAACAGCCAACAGGGTGTCTCAGTGGCACACATGGGAGAATATTCAGGAGTGGGTCACTTCCTGGCAGTGAGTTTGGTCTTAGCATCTGCTTCTGCAGGATGTCAGGATGGACGACCACGCTTGCGTGGGGCTTCCTCAGCTACAGAGGGAGGGGTGCCAGTGGCCTGTGGTTCCTTGGCAGGGTCTCCATTCCACTAGCTGAGGCTGATGTTGATGGCTCTGTTGGTATCTGGCTAGTGGAAGGGCCTGCTGGTGGGTGGAGGAGACACCAGGAGGGTGGTGAGCTCTTTGAGCACCCCTGCAATGGAGGCCATTGTGGCGTCGTGTGCCTGCCACTGCTGCATGGTCTCCTGGTAGTACTTTGTCTGCAGCCTTTGGTTTTCCTCAAGAATGGTGAGTATTTGGCCCATCTTGCCCTGGGATTGCTGGTATGAACCCTGGACTTGGGAGATGATTTCATGACCAGTCAAGTCCCTTGGGGGTCCCATCCCCTGGCCCAGAGTTGCCATCTCATGACACCTAGCCCCCTGTACCTCTGACCCAGGCATGGTATGCCCACTTCCAGTTACACCAGGTGCTTCGTTGTCTTGGGTGTGAGGGGTTGACTCAGGTCCCTCTACTGAGTGGCACACTACTGATCAACCAGTTCTTGGAATACAGATTTGGGGTCGAGGGTTTGGCTGTGATGTTGATGCCACAGGTTGGGGGAGTTGGATGTGGGCAGGGTGAAGCTGGGAGTGGTGGACTGACCAGGTGTCCCAGATGGGCAACGTAAGTCGTCAACGTCCAGACATCATGAGGTGTTGTCCCCATTGGGGCCTTCAACCTGAGGAGTGCTGTCTGTCTCTGGCATCCTCTCCATGGTGGCAGTGGCAGGGGTACCTGTGAATGAAGAGGGAGAGTGTCACATGATGGAGGTGTGAGTGTTGGTCTCTTTGTCTGATGCATACAGTGGCTTGACTTGATTCCCAGTTATGGCAATGACAGATGCAGCCCTGCTGACATTGTTTGTGGGTACTGGATAGTGAAATGTGTACCATGTTCCATTGAGGGTTAATGAATTAGGACTGCATTGCTGTCATTGCCATGTATAGGTCCTCAGTCATAGATTCCTGTTGGTGGTGCAGGTGCGATAGTTGCACATGCAGGTGTTGCACTGTGACATGGACATATCACATTTTCATGTGGATGCACAGATACATTGTGGGAGTTGCAGTGATGGATATTGGCAGTGCTGTCTGTGCACTGGTCAGAGAATGTCTGAACATAGGGGCTGGGTGGTGGTGTGGTATGCAGGGGAGGGGGGTTGGGAGTTAGGTGATTGTGTGGGAGGTGTAGTGGAAGGTAGAGTGATAGGGTGGTGGGGTAGCATGCAGGACCAGAAGAATTAGTGCTAGGGGTGTGTTAATGACTTACCAGAGTCCAGTCCTCTGGGTAGACCAGTCAGGCCCCCAGGATGTATGATGTCCAAGCCCTTCTCCACCCATGATGCAAACTCCTGGAGAGCAGATGGGGGCCCACTGCAGTCTTCATCACGGCAATTTGGTGTCTGGATGTCACGCTACGCACCTTTCCCCATAGGTCGTTCCACCTCTTCTAGATGCCCTCCCTTGTGCGTGGATGGTTGCCCACTGAGTTGACCGTGTTGACGATTCTCTGCCATAACTCAATTTTCCTGGCTATGGATGTTTGCTGGACCTGTGCTCCAAGTAGTTGTGGCTCTAAGCTGATGATTTTATTGACCATGACCTTCAACTCATTGTCTGTGAAGTGTGGGTGTTTCTGATGGACATGGGTGTTGTGTTGTGGGGGGGTGTTGTATGCAAGGGTGCAGTCTAGGGTGATTGGTGGGGTTAGGGGTGCTTGGTTGTGTGTTCTGATTTTTTGTGGTGTTTGTGTGATGTTCCAATGTGTATATTGTGTCAATGGTGCGGATGTGTGGTGTGTGCTGAGTGTTGTGTGTGATAGTGTGTATGGTGTACAAGTGTGGTATCTTGAGTTTGTGTGAACCGCTCTGCTGTCGTTTTCGTTGCAAAAGATTGTGAGTTGTTTGGGGGGGTGTTTTATAGTGGTGTGTGTAGGTGTGTCTAATGTGTGTATGTGTGTCAGGTGTAGAGTATTCGATTTGCCCAATGTGGTGCTGTGTTCTGATGGAGGTGTGTTAAAGAACGCAGCGGTTTGCACCGCCAATGGTTTTCAGCCATGCAATGACCGCTATGCTGATTTGTGGGTCGTAATCTGGAGGGCGGAATGTGGTCGGTATGCCAGTGCTGCTGGCGGAGCCGCCTCTCTTCCACCCTCAATCGTCCTGGCGGTCTCGGAATTTGTGGCTGTATTTTGGCAGTGTTCAGTGTGTGACTTGTAATATCGTGGTCAGATTACCGCCTGCATTGCAATCTGTTGGCAGCCAGCACCGGGGCGGTCTTCAGTAAAGAACGCCAAACTCGTAATGAGCTCCTAAGGCTGAATGAAGGATTTATCACGAAGGCCTCCTGCAACCCTGATCCGAGGAAGGGCTTTAGGGAGGTCAGCTTCATCTGTGACTTTTTCCCCGTGGGAGAGAAGACTGCAAAAAAAGACTAACTTTGAAGATATACTTTTGACCGAGGCCTCCCGCTTGCTGTAGCCGAGCAGGCCTCTATCGTGGTCAGCCTCAAACTTTGCCCCAGTCGATGTGCGACCAGATGTCCCAAGTGCGCTATTAGTGTCTAGTTATTCTTTAACATTTCATACCTCCAGTTCCCCTTGTCCAATTTTATTTGTTTTAGTGTCAAATTAAAGAAAAAAATATGTTTTGTTTTTATAAATTGGTTTAGATATTTAAACTGTTTCCTGTGTTTTATTATATTACTGTTTTGTGATTTCTGAATGCTTTGCACACTTTGGGGGTCATTCTTCCCTGTCACCGGTATACGACTCCCCCACCCACCCAGCAAGCCCTAAAACCCCTCACCCGCCTACAGACACAGTGCCCCCCTCCCTCCAGACACAGCACCCCCTCCCCAACACCCTAACCCCTTCAGACATAGCACCTCCAACCCCTCTCCAGACACAGTGCTCACCTCCCCCACCCCTCCAGACACATCACCCCCTCCCCACATACATGCACATGCACACAGACACCCACACACCATGCATGCACTCATTCACCTACACTTACATACACGCATTCACTCACACATCCATACTCACATTCACCTCAGTACTCATACACGCATTCAACCACACATGCACACACCCATCTAAACACGCATTCTCACAAGCAGACAAATACGCATTCACAACACTCATACTTGCATACACACATGCATACACACTTACATGCATACACGTACTCACTTCTACATTTAGACACACATACAATCACACATACACATATTCATGTACACACACAGACAACACACATGCACACACAACACCCCCCCACCCTCCCACCCCCCTCCACTGTCAGATGATCAACTTACCTGGTCCAGGGAGGACGTCATCTGCCAGGGAATGGGGACCCACCATCAGGACACCGCCAGGCCATATTATTGCAGGCTGGGCGGGGCTGACAGTGGAACCGCCCCAGCGCTTCCACCCGCCAGCAGGACTACTGCTGGATTTCTGCCCAGAGTGTGGCAGAAATCCAGCAGTACCCGTAATATGGTGGGCGGTCTTCTGACACCCGTGGTTTTGGCGATCTTCATGGAAGACTGCCAAAGTCATAATGACCTCCTTTGTCTCCTAAGTTAAGCCTAACTGCTTGTTGCCAAGCGACCAAGAGTTGAGCAGCAGTTAATTTATTGCGAGCCGACTGGACCTAGTGGGGGTTAGTGGCCTATTGTTAAGGGTAGGCACTTACCTGCCCTTACCAATAATCCACTTTCTAACATTGTTGATGTGAAGTGGTGGGATCCAGTACTTGTGTTCAGTAGTACACTACAGTTTTAATTACAACAAATTCAAAATCCTATAAATCATTTTAGTGCAAAAATTGCTTTTAATTTTTAATTTCAATTATTGAAGTTTTGTGATTTTTCAAAATTCTTGATTTCAATTTTTCCAAAAGTTTTTGTGTGACACAAAACTAGCGAACCATGGAGCTTGATCTCTCTAGCCTACCCACATTAACTGTAGTCCAGCTTAGGGGGCTGTGTACTGAGAAGGGATTGCCTGCAGCCACTAATCTCAGAAAGAATGCGTTGATCAAATCCCTGACAGCCCGGGCTGAGCCCCAAGAGGAAGGCACAGAAGAAGCCCCAGGGGAGGAAGAAGTAGGGGAAGATGCCAGCTCCAACCACTCAGGGGAGGGAGGGCATCTGAACCTCAATGAGGAGGAGGAAGACCAGTCCTCACTACACACAGTCACCAGTCCCATACCCAAAGCTAATTGGGGGGGTCCATTCAGCAGGAGAGAACCTGTGCCTCAGGGAGAGAGAGCTGGAAGCCCAGCTGGCCTATATTGCTTTTAAGGAAGAAAAACTGACCCTAGAGAAGAAAAAGTGGGCAAGAGCAGAACAAAGAGATGGTGACAGCGAAGAAGACTGAGATGCCCAGGGGTGGTGGGTTTTGTACCAGGTTACCCAACAGGGTGGTCCCTGTGTACCAGGAGGGGGATGATATGGACAAATGGTTGGAAGCTTTTGAAAGGGCTCTTCAATTGAGAAGGGTTAAACCCCAATATTGGGGTTTACTCCTATGGGAGTTGATCCCAATATCTTGGAGAGATAGGCTCCTGACCCCACGGAGGGAGCAAACAGATTCCTACCCCAGTATGAAGGGGTGCTTAACCAGGAAGTTTATTCTGACCCCAGAGCTATACAAGCTCAAATTCAGGGACACCCAGAAGGTAGCTACCCAGTCCTGGGTTGATTTTGAGGAACTCGGTAAAGGCTCTAAAGGGCCGGATACAGGGCAACAAGGTAAGTACTGTTGAGAGGCTATACAATTTAATTATGAGGGTGCACCTTCTAACTAATTGTGTCAATGAGAGGTTGTGCCAGCGTCTAGTTGACTCTAAGTTGAGCAACCCCAGAGAGATAGGGGAGTCCACAGATGACTGGTTGAGAACCAAAGTTAACCAGAAAACCCCAGGGGGTGAGCAGAAAAATGGAGGACAAAGTTCTTCTCAGTGGATAACTAAGGGAGAGATGATAAAAAGTCCAAGGAGTCCTCACAAGAGTCCCCAACACCTTCACAGGAAGGGGGAACCACAAGCCATGCCACTTCTAAGGGGAAGGTGTACCAGGGAAAGCACTATGATCCTGTTAAGGCAGGAAAGTTCCACTAACTTGCCAAGGCCAGCAAGTGTTTTGAGTGTCACCAGCCTGGACACAAAAGAAGGGATGCTGTCTGCTCAAAGAATCCCCTCACTGGTTGACAGTCCCATTCGATTGCTAGTGTAGGTGTGGAGGTGGAAGTTGGCCAAGGCATGGGATCAGGGTACACAGAGGTCACTTTAGTGTCCATGGGTGGGGTGGATATTGCAGGCATGGTCACCTTAGCTCCCAGCATGGAAAGGTATAGACAGAGGCCTAAAGTTAATGTGACTGAGGTGCAGGAGCCAGTGTGTCTATGGTCACAGAAAAACTGGTTTCCTCAGAGCAGGTCTTAACTGGTGTATTCCACGAGGTGACATATGCAGACAGTAGAACCAAGCTCCATTCCATTCCAATGGTGTACTTAGAATGGGGAGGTGTGACTGGCCCTAAAAAGGTACTTGTAGTTCTTGCCCTCCCGGTAGAGTGTCTGCTGGGAAATCATCTGGAAGCATCTGAGTAGCTAGAGGTGAAAGAGTTGGAAAGAAGGGACCATGCACAGATGCTTGCCCTCCCTGAATGGGTGTGTGATGTGACCAGATCACAGGTAGCACAACAGGGAAGTGCTGGATACTTGGACCCTAGAACAATGGGTCAAGCCTCCATGAACAAGAGAAAGGGCACAGGGTCTGCTTGCCAGCCCCAAAACATACAGAGTTTCTAAAGGAATCCAATCCTGAGTGGGAGGATCTGACCTCTGAGGGAGGGAACCCCTCCCCTACAAGCTCTGCCAGACTTGGCAGAGTTACAAGGGGCAGGTGGACCCATAAGAGAAGAGTTGTGCCAGGAACAAAGAGAGTGTCCCACTCTTAAAGGGCCTGAGGCAGACTGCCTCCAGGCAATAACAAAGGGATGTCAGTGGACCCCCACAAGGTTTACTGGGAGGACAGAGTCCACTAGACTGAGGCAAGGGATCCCAAAATAGGGGCAACCAGGAGAGTGGTAGTCCCCCAGAAGTATAGAGAATTCCTCCTAACTCTAACCCATGACATTACCTTAGGTGGGCATTTGGGGCAAACCAAGACTTGGAACAGACTGGTCGATCACTTTAATTGGCCCCATATGTCAGAGAAAGTAAAGGTGAGTTTCAGCTCCTGTTTCACCTGTCAGGCCAGTGGCAAGACATGGTGCAAGCCAAAGGCTCCCTTGATACCACTACCAGTGGTTGGCACTTCCTTTGCAAGGGTGGTGATTGACATTGTTGGTCCCCTAGACCCACCAACTGCCTCAGGTAACAGATACATTTTGGTGGTAGTGGACCATGCCACCAGGTATCCTGAGGTAATACCCCTCAGAACTGTCACTGCTCCCACAGTGATTAGGGCCCTGCTTGGTGTGTTCACCAAGGCAGGATTCCCAAAGGAGGTGGTCTCAGATAGGGGCATAAACTTTATGTCTGCCTATATGAAAGCAATGTGGGATGAGTGCAGTGTTAGCTATAAAATCCCCACACCCTATCATCCCCAGACCAATGGTCCGGTGGAGAGATATAACAAGACCATGTAGGGCAAGATAATGGGTTTGTCTAACAAACACAGGAGGAGATGGGATATTCTCTTCCCATGCCTGCTATTTGCAGGGAAGTACCACAAAAGAGAGTTGGATTCAGTCCCTTTGAGTTTCTGTTTCAGCACCCTGTAAGAGGTCCATAGTGTTTGGTGAGAGTCTTGGAGAAGCCTCTCAAGAAGCCCAAGCAGAATGTGCTTGATTATGTGTTGGGCTTGTGTTCACGCATGCCTGAGTACATGAAGAAGGCAAGCAGAAACCTTGAGGTCATCCAGGAGCTCATAAAGCTCTAGTATGACCAGAAGGCTTCCATGCCTGGGTAGTACCCATGTCAGCTGATGTAGGTTTTGGAGCCTTTGGCTCCTGGGGCACTTCAGGCCAAGTGGAAGGGCCCTATCCAATTTTGGAGAAGAAGGGTGAGGTCACCTACCTGGTGAACTTTGGCACCCCAAGTAATCTTCACAGGATCATACATGTTACCAGGCTAAACCCCCACCAGGGCTGGGCAGACATGACCATGCTTATGGTCACAGATACGGGAAAGAAGGAGGAGAGTGAACCTTTGCCAGACCTCCTATCCAACAATGCACAAGATGGATCAGTGGAGGGAGTAATAATCTCTCTCACGTTGACAGCCCAGCAGCAGAAAGTCTGCACACAAATACTGGAGCAGTTTGCTCGAGTGTTTAATCTGACCTCTGGACTTACCATTTGGTGTGTCTATGACATTGACACTGGTGACAGCTTACCTGTCAAAAATAAGTTGTAAAGGCTGTCAGAGCAGGTAAAAGCCAACATCAAAGCTGAGGTAGCTAAGATGTTGGAATTAAAGGTAATTGAGCCCTCTGATAGTCCTTGGGCTAGTCCAGTGGTACTGGTACCCAAACATACTCCCCAAGGTGGGAAAAAAGCGCTAAGATTCTGTGTAGAATAAAGAGGTTTAAATGCAGTTACTAAGACTGACGCTCACCACATACCTAGAGCTGGTGAGCTCATTAATAGGTTGGGGGAAGCTAGGTTCCTGAGTACATATGATTTGACCCCAGGATACTGGCAAATTACCTTAAGCCCAGGATCTAAGGAGAAGTCATCATTTTCCATCCCAGAGGGCCTCTTTCAGTTCAACGTGATGCCCTTTGGTTTGAAAAATGCCCCTGCCACCTCCCAGGAATCTTTTAGTGCAGCTTATCTGGATGATATAGCTGTATTCAGTTCCACCTTGGAGGATCACCTGGTCCCTCTGAGGGCAGTGCTTCAGGTCCTGCTCCACATAGGCCTGACTATCAAAGCAAGCAAATGCCGGTTGTGGCAGAGTTCAGTGGTGTACCTGGGCCACCTTCTACGTGGAGTCCATGTACCACCTCTCCAGCCAAAAATCCAGACCATCCTGGATTTGGAGGCTCCTAAAACCCAGACTCACGTCAGGGCCTTTCTTGGCCTGACTGGGTATTAGAGGAGGTTTGTTCAGAATTATAGAACCATTGTGGCCCCATTGACAGTTGACGCCATACGTGTATTTTCAATCCATTCATTCATTACTTTACTTTATTTGGTGCAAAAAAGACCATAAAAGACATCAAATAAATAAAACATACAAATTTCTCAATCATAAAAATTTCTAAAAAACTTTATTAATACATTTTCCGAATACTATGAGCAGCATATATAAAATTTTACGCAGCCTGAATTATGTCCATATTTCCCAAATCATGTAAGTGGGAGTAAGCAAGCTGGCTAATTCTAATACTGTTAGACAGAAATAACGGACGTAAAAACCTTTTTCTTGCAACAGCATATAAAGTGCAAAAAAGCATAAAATGTAGTGTACTCTGAGGTGTCTTTCCATCGCAGCGACAAGGAGGGAGGTTCTTAAACCAGGTTCCACATACTGGAAATGCTACCAGGTAGTGTAAAATATTCAAACGTAGCCTCGTGAGTAAAAACCTTTGTCGATCGTCATTAATAATGGTCAGATACAACTTTGGTTGAAGTTGTTGTGTCTCATGCCTCATCCATAATCTCATTACACCAGAGGCTGGCTCCATGGCCTGATTTTTCTGCCAGAATATGTCTTTAACCTTCTTAATGTCCTGTCTTGTTAGAGTATCTGGTTTAAGAAAAAATTCTTCTAATCCTAATGATAGGAGAGAGCGATAAACATATCTAAGCCAGGGTATATCCAGAAATCGTGACAAGAGGAGACAATCTTGTATCACCTTTCTGCATAAAAACGCTTCTGGCTTAGTCCAGATTTTTACCCACAATATTACAGGTTGGAGTTTTATATAGCTAGATATGTATCTCAAACCTACTTCTTTATGACAGAACATTACTGGTGTAGTTTGAGGGACTGCTAATAACCTTCTTAAAAATGTATTTTCTATAATCTGAAGTCCTGTACATTCTGCATGCCTCCAAACCCCAGCTCCAAATGTCGCAATAGAAAGACACTTAGAGGAAAAGACAGTCCTCATTTCCTTAATAGGTTTATGTCGGAGTCTTTTCGCGAACCTAAAAACTGCTTCAATGGCTTTTTGGAATTGTATTGAACGTATGTTAACTAACAATTTCCAATTAAAATCTACATCAATGGGGAGCCCCAGATACGTAAAATGTGGGACCTTAAGTATCTCATGCCCGTCTAAAACAAATGTTTTTGTTTTTGCTAATTTCGGTCCGGTCTCCATCACAAATGACTTAGTTCTGTTAATCTTAAGACTGAGGTTCCCCATAAAAGTATTAAAAGCATTTAATAAAATCTGGAGGCCATTTGCTGTCCTTGAAATGAGTACGGCATCGTCTGCGTACAAAAGTACAGGGATTGGAGAATTATTAATGACTGGGGAATCCTTCCCTGATTCACAAAGAAATGTGTCTAGCCCGTTTATATACAAGAGAAAAAGAAAAGGGGCAAGGACACATCCCTGTCTAACCCCCTTTAATTAGGGAAATTTCTCTGTCATACATCCCTCCTGGGAATAACGGACCCGGGCCTCTGTACAGGCATGAAGTTTGATAAGTAATATGACTATATCTTTTTCCACGCCCATATCCAGCATTACCCTCCACAATTTCTCCCTGTTAACTGTACCAAAGGCACAGGACAGATCCATGAATGCTAGATGTATACAACCCTTTTGGCTTTGGTATATTTCTGGACTATGAGGGTCAAATTAAGGGTTTGTTCTACTGTGCCCACACCTGGGCGAAAGCCAAATTGTATTTCTGAGAGGGAGTGAGATTCAGTCGCCCATTCTTCTAGCTTATTTAGTATCACTCGACCTAAAATTTTGACTGAGCTATCCAATAAAGAAATTGGGCGATAGCACAAGGGATCTGCCCTATCTCCCTTCTTAAAAATTGGGACGATGATCGCCTCTTTCCAAGAATCTACTAGAGGGCCTGCCACAGCCGATCTCAGGACATTGGTAAGCAGTGGTCCCCAGAAATCTGGAAGTGCTTTATATAAATCAGCAGGAATTCTGTCTGAGCCAGGAGCTTTCTCAGAGGGGCAGTCTTGAATGGCCTGTTTAACATCATCCACACTTATAATATTGCTAAAAGCCAAACTTAGCTGATCATTTCCTGCAAGCTTCAGACAGTTTAACATTTCTGATTGAACATTTGTCTCTGTGGCGAAAGTTTTTTTTAAAATAGTCCACCCAAGTCTTGGCTGGAATGACAGTATCCATGTACGTCTCAAGTTTATCATTCAACAATGAGGAGTTAACCACATGCCAAAATGCAGTTGTGTCTTTGATTTTACTTGCAGCCATCAGTTCCTCCCACGCAGATTCACTTAGTTCGACTTTCCTTTTGGCAAGTGCCTCTTTATAATTTTTCCTGCCAATCTTAATTGCTTGTCGATCTTTGGGAGATGCATTGATTGTTTTCTTTAGCTTGCTTAAGAATGTGGTACATGCGTGGTTAAACCATCTTGAGCCATGGGCTCATACTGTTATCAGAGAGTTAAGAGCATTCCCATATGGGGAGTGTTTAAAATGTTGAGTGGGATTATCATTTTCGTCCAAAAGTCCACAGCAATCCAAGAACTCTGGCTCACACAGGTGGGCATTAAAATCGCCAACCCAGACTATTCTTAGGTCCTTTTTGCTAATAGTTGTTACCTTATGTATTAACGTCTCCAAACTACTAACCACACTTATATCAGAATTATCAAAGGTGTTATTATAATAGTTGATCAGTAGTATATCAAATGGCTCTGCCAGTTTCAAAGATAAAGCCAAAAAAAAAGGGGATGTACCCACAACACGTGCTTCCATCCCTCCGGCCTCCACAGATAGAAAAGTAACCAGGCCGCCCTTAGCTCTACCTGCGGAGGCCGTAGTTGCAGGAACACTATGGGGGTCATTACGAGCCAAGCGGTAACTGCTGTGCGGCCGCCAATGCGGCCGCACTCCCGCGGACCCCATTACGACATCCCCGCTGGGCCGGCGGCGCAAACCAAGTTTACGCCCGCCGGCCCAGCGGGGATGAGGCCGCAACATAGGAGCCGGCTCCTAATGGAGCCGGCGGTGTTGCGGCCGTGCGACGGGTGCAGTAGCACCCGTCGTGCTTTTCACTGTCTGCTATGCATACAGTGAAAAGCTGCCCGGGGCCCTGTTAGGGGGCCCCTGCACTGCCCATGCCAGTGGCATGGGCAGTGCAGGGGCCCCAGGACACCCCTTACCGCCAGCCTCTTCCTGGCGGTGCAAACCGCCAGAAACAGGCTGGCGGTAGGGGGGTCATAATCCCCAGGGCAGCGCTGCTTGCAGCGCTGCCCTGGCGGATTATCACCACCGGGGCTAAAACGGCGGGAAACCGCTGGCCCCGGCGGTGCAACCGCGGCGTCGTAATGAGGGTCTCCGTACCGCCAGCCTGTCATAGTGACCCCCTATATGTGGTATAACCATTAATATGCGGGGATTCTGTGAGCCAGGTCTCCTGGCAGCAGATAAAAAGATTTTCCGTCACTAATTTTGTCCAGTCAGGGTTTCCAATTTTTGATTTTAAACCTGCAACATTCCAGGAAATAATCCCTAGGGCTGTCATACCCTGTGTGTCATATATATCGGGGGCTCCCTTGGAGTGTGAGAGGGACTGTGGCAGTATATTTGTCTCCAGGGGGCCTTGCATAAAAGGCTCGATTACTAATGGTCAATTTAACTGCTCTAGTGAGGTCAAAGGCTCATACCTGTTAGACAATATCAAGACGGTGTCAGAGGAGTTAGAGGGACCAGGGTTGCTGAAATTCTGATTCCCAGGACGAATTGGATCAGGATAGCATGGATTTGATGTCGGGAAAATAAACTTAGTCAAACGTTGTACTCTTATAGGCCCCACAGATGGTCTCATAGTCGAGAGATGGTGGTACAAAGCGTTGACAATCCAGGGACTCCTAAAGTTTATTATAATACAGTCCCCAGGTGATGCTTTAGGGGATGAGCCAACCCAAGGGACACTTCTTACAGTTAAAATGTCCTTATGGAAATCTACCCCCCCTCCTGAATGCTTTCCTACCCAATGAGTCACTTTGTTTAACAGTGACACATGGGATTCGGGGTGAGTATTTTCTAGTATAGGGACATTTTCCAAGATTAAAATATAGGGGGCACATGCCAACAGAATCCTCGGGCAGGCTGTTTGAGTTCTTGTAATCTCATGACCCACTAAGCCTTCCCAGTTGATTGTTCCCCATTGAGACTGTGGGTTTATAGAATCATGAAATACCTCTGAATTCAGAGGTTTTTGGGTTGGGTTGTGGGGAGGGGTCAATCTATAATTTCGATGCCGGTGAATGGGCGGAGCTGTTAAACATTCAGGGACGGAGTGATTATTCTGAGGTTCTGCCCTCGATGGTATAGGGTTTTTGTTTGTTATAAGTTCAACCTTCTGCTCAAGGATAGCCACTCTCTCCAGAACTGATGAACACATCTTTTTTATGTCTCTAAGTTGATCTTCAATCTGAGAGAAACAAGTTATAATTGGATCCGGATTTTTACAGTCTTTTGGCTGTTTCCCTATTATTATTTTTTTTTTTTAGAGGGTTAGATAGACATTTCCTCTTGTTCTTCTTAGTTCCTGATAGGGGCTCTCCAAAGTCATACCTGTCTGCAGGAGATCCAACTTGATCTATAGGGGTTACTGCAGTATGGGGGGGGAATTACTTGCCTGCTTTTTTTTGGGGGTGGACTCTCTGGAGTTGTGGGAGTAATTAAATAAATGTATGTTGTTACGCAAGAGTTACCTATCTTAGTCTTGCTTAATAAAGATGTTACAGGCAGAGTCCTTCCCTCCCTCCCACCCTTTCCTGCTTTCTCAAGAGACGACTCTAGAGTGGCTTCTACTCTCTTGGGTAGCTTGTTATTAACCAAGGTGGGGGGCCTCCTGGGTGGGTTCCCTTCCCCCATTGTCTCCTTTATGTTTTCCCAGTAAGGCAGGCTAATCCTTTATCGAAGAGAGAGGCGCCGTATATTTCTTTAATAGGTGTGTTGATCTCGATGCCCCAGGCTAGGGAGAAGTAAAGCCAAGTTATACTCAGGTCCTATCCTCTGTCTCAGGGAGAAATTGTCCAGCCACAGCCTTCTCCCACACCAAGCCCCCTCAAGTTGTAGCGCAGTAGGCCTTGCTGTCGCCTTGCACGTATTGCGCATATATAAACCAGCAGGGTACAGAGGACAAACTAAATTAAAAATAAATTTTAAATACCCAAGTCACAGATGGCGAAGACTCCTCTCTGCCTTCCTTAAATCAGCAGCTCTCCATAAAACCAGGGCCTCCAGTAGAAAAGGAAAAAATGAAAGGAAGGGGGCCCAGCCCAGTATCTTCCTGGCGATGACGGGCGAAGGACGGGCCCGCCCTTGGCCCGGGCACCGCCCGGGCACATCCCGCGAGGCAGGAGCGTGTCCTTAGTTTTAAAGGGCTCCTGCCCTCCCCCCTGTGGCACCACCAGCACCACCAGCAACGCACGCTTCCCGCGAAGCGGGAGCACGCCCTTAGTTTTAAAGGGCTCCTGCCCTCCTTCCTGCGGCACCACCAGCACCACCAGCACCTACGCGCACTTCTGTGTTCAAACTGACCACAGACCTCTCAGATGAGGAGGAACAGTCTAAAACTGTTAAGGTGGTCCAACTCCCTATAGGGGATGGACTTCACAGTGAAGTATAGACCTGGGAGTGCCCATGCCAACGCAGATGGCCTTTCCAGGTTCTTCCACTTGGCTGATGAGGACTACCAGGGTGTAGGTTAGTACCCATCAACCTTCATCGAAAGGGGGGGCAGTGTAGGAAAGTCCTTCTTTTTGCTTGGTCACTCCCAAACATTAGAGACAGATACTGGTGGTTACTGAATCTTGGCTGTGCCTGGGTGCTGCTCACCAATCCCAGGGCCAGTGGTCTGTGTAAAGTGGATATGCAAATTAGGCTAATTATAATCGGCTATGGCAACCTACCTATAAGTCCCTAGTAAATGGTAGGGCATGTAGATTTAGGTACCCCAGCATAGATAGTACCCCTATGGGTGTACTGCTGTGGTGCCCAGTGTCATTTTAAAAGCAGGCCTGCCTTGCTGACTGCTTTTAAATGAAACTTCAAATTTGACTTTGGAAGTACAAGTACTACCAAACTCCTAAACGACCTTGTTTTTACATATGTCAGCCCTAAGGTGTGACCTAAGTGCCCCTAAAGCTGGGTGCTATGCAGCTGTAAGTAGGGACTTTATAAAATATCTGTATAAGCCCTGGTATGGAAAAATAGCCAAATGAGTTTTCCCTCACTGTAGTGAATGGGCTCCATAGGTTAACATAGGGAGACTTTATTTTTAAATAATCAAGGGCCAGATGTAGCAAACGTTTGCGAGTCGCAAATGGATTGCAGCGCTATTTGCGACCTCACAAAATGCGAAATGGGATATACAAATCCCATTTCGGGGTACCAAATAGCTATGCGACCCATTACTGACTCTCAAAATTTGCAACCTGATTTTGTGACTCGCAATTAGGAAGGAGCAAATTGCGAGTCGTAAACCATATGCAAAAGCCAGTCTCAAATTGCGACTAGTCGCAAAAAGGCAGTTTTGCACACCCAGAGTACCACTGATTCAGAGCAGGTGGTAACCAGAACCAAAGTATAAAAGGAGACACAGAAGGCATCTGGGTTACTCAAAATGGCTGCACCATACGTGATTGCATGTAGGAGAGTCCAGGCTGCCCAGCAGAGGAGGAGGAGGCAGAGACAGGAGAGGATATACCGAACCAGGCAGACACTATTTCAACAAACTGAGGATGAGATTTATGATAAATACAGACTGAGCAGCACTGATATATTAGAGATAACTGAACTGCTGAAACCTCAGCTAGAATGCCAGACAATGCACAGCAGCGCCATCCCCACACATGTGCAAGTGCTCTGCTCACTGCACCTCTTGGCCTCGGGTAGCTATCAGGGGGTGATTGCAGTGGCAGGTGGGGTATCCCAAAGTGCCCTCTCAAGATTCTTCAGACGTTTCCTAGATGCCATACTCGCACACATGCCCAGATATATATACCTTCCCAGAAATGAGGCAGAAATTAACAGCACCAAGTTCGACTTCAACAGAATTGCCAACCTCCTCCATGTAATAGGGTGTGTGGATGGGACACATATACCAATTTGCCCACCAGCAAATCTGGAATATGTGTTCCGCAATAGGAAATGTACCCACTCACTAAACATCCAGGTGATATGTGACACCCATAATGTCATTACTGACATTGTGGGTAAATATCCAGGGAGTACACATGATGCATACATATTCAGGCACAGTGGGCTACACCAACGCCTAGAACGTGGGGAGTTTGGAGAAGGATATTTATTGGGTACTGGCGAGTACACTCTGAAGCCTTACAGACATGTTACTGCGTAACCCTGTGATGTCTTGCTAAATTTGCCTCTTTTGGCAAACAGGTGACAGTGCATATGCCCTGAGCCAATGGATACTCACCCCATAACTAACACCTGGCCATCAGAATGAGAGGCGATACAACATTGCACATCGGCAGACCAAAGCTGTCATAGAGAGGACGTTCGGCTTGTTGAAGTCACAATTCCGATGCCTGCAGAAAAGTGGAGGTGCACTTCAGTATGCCCCAGAAACAGCATGCAAGATAGTTGCCACCTGTACCATCCTACACAACATTGCCACCAGACATGGGCTGTATCTCACCACTGATGACACAGATTCAGAAGGATGAGGAGCAAGAGCTATCTCACTGACTGCCTGGGGATAGAAGCATCGCAATGGAGGCCAGACAGAGATGGAACCACATAGTAACCCACTACTTTGGCAGGTTCGTAGCAACTGGGACAACACTCACTAATGTAAGACACACATTGCCCAGTTGTGTAGTTCAACAAATTAACCCTTTTATTGCAGGACTATAATGTGGAAACAATTGTCAACTATACTACAAAGCAAAAGTGTAGTCTGACACATTACGTGCATGTGCCTCTGTAACACCACATATCAGTAGCTCATAGCCTCCTGCGACTGCGGCCACCATGGCTCACTCCAGGTTGGTCCCCTGAGCCCTGCCATGCACTGCTACTCCACAACACGCGTGCATCAGTGGCAGACACACTACTCACACTGGAGACCTCCTCACTGTCCTGCGGGGTATCCCCAATGCCCCTTGCTGCGTGTCTGGTCTCAAACAGGTCCACCACATGGCTGATGCAGCCAAGTCCTTGAGCCATATCTCCTGCAAAATGCCCTAGTTCCACTTGCAGGCTGACAGTGTGCCTTGACAGGCAGGTTGTATTGGTAGCCAGGCGCCCTATAGATACACCTAGCCTGTTTAAAGGGGCAGCAGTGTTGCGCTCCCTGCGCCGTGCTTGTGCCCTGTCAGCCACCAGTTCCCTGACCAAGTTGTCTATGGAGGTAGTCAGGTTACCCAAGTGAGTGTTCATTGTAGTGAACTAGTTGTCCACATTTGCCAGCCCATGCGTGATTGTGTTCTGCAGTCTTGAAAGGTTACCGCTCTTTAACCGCATTTGTCTATTTTGCAGCCGGTGACTCTGCAATAAGGATGCCTCAAGTCCCAACAAATCCTCAATGGCAACATCCTCCCTACGCACAGACTGCATTGTGCGTCGTCTACGCACCGCGCCAGATGATCCCTGTACTTTGCTCTCCCTAGGCATTGGCCCCAGTGTCCCAATGGCTGCCTTCATCCCCAGAGCAGGATCATCCATGTTCTCCTGTGCCGATTGGACGGGTGGTGTTTTCCTGCACTCCCCTGCGGTGTCTGTGGCAGCCTCCTCCTGTGTGTCAGTGCCATGATCCTCTCCCTGCACAGTGGCGCTGATGGGGGGACTTATGGGAGACCTGTGGGACATAGGGGATACACTGTCAGTATCGCACATATGTTTGATGCCTCAGAATAAACATTTCCCTATATTTGGACTACTGTACTACATTGCCCATAATGCACTGTTCTATAGATTGCAAAACTGTGAATGGAGCTAATCTGGAGGTGCCTGCTGATGTGTACTGTGATTGTGTGCATGGTGCATAGGCTGGTGTAAATACATACATTTTGGTACTTTTGATGTTCCTGGTCCTGCTCCAGAGTTGTCTCCACCATGGTTTTGATGGCTGTAGGGGGTGGTACAGTAGATGGCCCTCCTCTAGTGCCATGCATCTCCCTTATGCGCTCCGTCACCCTCTCCTTGGTCCTGGAGCGAAGGTCATACCACCTTTTTCGGACCTTATCCAGGGTGCAGTGGCTGACACCGATGACATTAATTTTGTTCAGGATGTCCTGCCAGATCTCCTTTTTGGGGCTGTCAGGGACACTCATTGCTGCCTTGCCAAATAATTCCTCATGGTGCAGGCAGCACTCCACTCCTTCTGAGAAAGCTTAAGTTTGCGTTTTCTGCCTCCACTGGGTGTCTCCTTCTCCTGTGTAGCCATTGTTGCTGCAGCTCCTCTCACCTGGGTGTGGATCTGCAGTTTGGACTGGGTGGGCTCCTCCCTGTTCCATGGTGTTACTTCCGGGTTCTGACGTCATCACTCAGAACCAGGAAGTGGGCTTTTTAAAAGTTTAATTTTTACCTGCGTGCAATTTGCGAGTCAGTCGCAATTTGCGACACCGGGCCACACCCTTCGTGCAATTTGCGACCTCTGAATTTGGAATAGCGATTCTGCCTGTCATATCGTTTTGTTGGTCGGAAATAGCAATTCGCATGGAGTCGCTATTTCCGACTCGCTATTTTTTGTGTTCCTACATCTGGCCCAAAGTCTCAAAAGGAGTTAAATATTTCATGTCTGGTATCAAACTGATTGTTCGAAAAATTAAAACAAGTTACCATTGTTGAATTTAATATAACTAACTTAGGGAAAGACTTTTAGAACTCTACTTGAAAGTTGCCAACTTCAGTCCTATAGTGCCCTTCTATGATTGGCCAGCCTATGGTAGCCTGGCCAGGCTGCCTTGATGAGGTCTGAAGTGACCTGGGCTGAGGACAAAGGAAGTGCCTGGGGGGGAGATCTGCCTCATCAGATGGTAAAACAGGATTGGGGAGAGCAGCCAAACTGGACTTGAAAGGAGGGAAGGACATTTGGGGCAGCTCTCAACTGCCCCCATTTCCTGTAAACCCAGACAACCAGGTGCCCCCTTGATTAGATTAGGAGAGGGTGGGGAAGGGGTGTGCTAAGGAATTTAGCTCAGCCAGATCTACCCTCTGGGAATTAATTTCTGCCATTTTGTATTTTTGGAGAATGGTACTCCCTGGGATTTCTTTTTGCCACACTTCCCAGGAAGTGGTAATCTAAGAGGGTGGTGGTCTGCCTGTGAGAGAACAATTGGCTTCCCATGCTTTCTACCCTGCTTTCCACCACAGGAGCAAGGATAAATATGGCAGAGTTGCACCCACACTTCCCTACAAGGAACAAGACAAGAAGAAGAGAAGAAGAAGAATGACTGCCCAGTTGGACCCCTGACCTGCACCTGGACCCTGCATTCTGAAGGACTGCATTAGCTGCACACCGGGGCTTCACCTCTAAAAGGACTTTGCCCTTCTTCAACTGCTTCAAGGAGGGACTCCTTATTTCCTATGGGTAGAAAATAGCTGACCAGAGTCTTCTTCATCAAAGCCTGAAGAAAATGACTAGCTGACCACTGACCATTGGTAATTTTGGATTTGAGCCAGGTGCATTCTGGAATTGGAGTTCTAACCCTCAAGGAGCAATGCAGAGCTTCTGGAACCTTGGGGTGAGTTGTGGACTCCTACAGGACCTTCAAAGACCTTATGGAAGAAGATCCAGAAGTTTGGAGAACCTTTGGAAAAAAGCTCCATAAAGGGACCGACCCAACGTCATGAGTCAAGCCAGTTTTTCATCGACCCGACCCGGCCTGACCTGTAGGTTCATCCTGCTAAAAAGCTCCAGAGACCCAGACTTCCAGGATTTCACCGGGGCTATTAGAAAAGCAATCTGACGTTGACTCAAAATCAACTTGCTGAGGAGGTTCATCTGACGTCAGAGATTAAAAGCGAGGTGTGGCCCGTCCTTTAGGGTGGAGGGGCCACGCCCCCCCACCTTTTTCCCCTCCATGAAGAGTGGCTATCAGGCTAAACAAAGGTCAGCCTGACAGACACTTTTCATGTTCAGCTCAGGCAGCCAGGAGCGAGACATGCGCGATTTGAGCAGACTCCTGGCTGCCTGAGCTGAACTTTGCTGGGCTGAAGAGGTCACAGCTCCTATGGGCGTGACCTTCTCGGCTCAACAAAGGTGCCTCAAGGCCCTCCCCTTCAGTGATGAGGGGAAGCATCACCCATTGACTCTGACCTGGGAGCTTCAGGTTTAAGCCCTGAAGTGCCCAGGGCGAGTGTCAATCAGAGAAACCTCGTCACAGAGTGGGGTGGGGTCAACACTCTCACTGACCCCACCCCACTCTGTGACAAAGTTGACAGTGCTGCCTTCCCTCATTGGCTGACCGAAGGTCAGCCAGTGAGGAAAGGCAGCAGTCCCAACCCTCCTGGGACCTCCGAGATGAAGGTAAGTGTGTGTATGTGATTTTTTAAAATTAATGTTTGGTACGTGCGTGTATGTTTGAACATTGTTGAGTGTTGTGAATGTATTGGCTGTGTGAGTGTGAATGAATGAGTGTGAGTGTGCTTCCTGCCCGCCCCCCTCCCTCCTAAAATTGCCAGCCGCCACTGGAAAAAGCTTTAAAAAAGTGATAAGGTCAGAATGTAAAAAGTTGATCGAGACTTTCTGTGCAAAGAATCCGTGGAGGGCTCCAGGAAGGTTGGCTTCAATTCAGACTTGGTCCTGAATAAACATTTCCGAACTGAAATAGAGACTAAGGACCTCATTATAACTTTGGCAGTCCGAGGACCGCTATGTTGGTGGTGGCGGTCAGATCGGCAACAGAATGACGGAGAGCACTGCCAAATTATGAACTTTGACAGTGATGCATACAGAATCCTGCCAAAGCACCGACTGCACTGCCAGTGCAGACACACTGCAGTGGATGATTGAAGGCACCAGCAGGACAGTGGAGACCAAGTTTCTTTCAGACTTATTACAATGTTTCACACCTCCAACATTTCTCCTGCGGTAAGACCCTCACAGAAAGGAAGGCAGAAACCATACTCGTCTGGAACCGCCATGGAACGACTACTAGTCGTCATCCATCTGCTCCTCCAACTGAATATTTGCCAATGACAGCAACCGTAAGTACACACACTCACCCGTTACAGTTGTATATTGTGACATTTTGTACTGTTACACAACATACCATAGGGAGGGGGCCGTGAGGCAACTTACACACGCTACAGTACACTGAGATGCACACTCACATACAACAATAAAGACACACACATACACAGCACCTACACTGCAGCCAGCACACACACTACCTATAAAAAACACACATTGATGCACGGCAATACAGCACAGGCCCAGTCTCGCACAATCCCATACAACATACCA
The DNA here is from genome assembly GCF_031143425.1 of Pleurodeles waltl. Classification (NCBI taxonomy): domain Eukaryota; kingdom Metazoa; phylum Chordata; class Amphibia; order Caudata; family Salamandridae; genus Pleurodeles; species Pleurodeles waltl. Next base: position 805,639,088 of record NC_090449.1, on the reverse strand, counting down.
ACACGTCACAACAACACCACAACTGCACCATCCTAAACACTTTATCAAGCACTCACAACCGACACTGGCCAGGTACTCATCACACATACAACACAATGTACAACCAACAGGGAGTGAACACACACAATTATACAACCATACAACATAGCAATCGACACACACATCACACACACACAGCACATCATACTTATCATACCATGCACAATGCATGCACACTCTCACAGTCAAGGCACACAAAGCCACACACCACAACAACAAACATGTCAACACAAACACCATACAATACCATCACAATAACATGTATGCAACATACACATGCCCATCACACAACACACACCCTATTCCTGAGGATAACATCACTGCACACACCCTCACATAGTACCCAAGCATACAGGAAGCACAAGCACCACATACACACAAATACTCACACACAACCAATGTCAGCCAGGAACAACTCAAACCAAACCTAGGAAAGGAAAATCAGGACAAATATGTAACTTGAAAACCAACAACAGATTAGACAGACGATATATTAGCAATAACAAATGGAAAAGTTCAAGGCCATTTGACAGCCCAAAATAAAAGCAATGTGCTGTGCCAAAGGCACTATATGGTGCCCCAACTTGACTCCTGACGGCCATGTAACATCCATAGGTAGGGGCTTCAAGGGGGCAGGCACCTTAGCAATGACCTGGGGAGGGCAAGAGGAGGGATTGGCTTAGGCTTGGGAGCGGGGGTGTTTGGGCTTTGGCTTGGGGGGGGTGGTTTAGGCTTGCGGCAGGGTTGGGTCTTCTTGGGGGGGTCAACTTCTAGGCGGGGAAGGGGCATGGGTACTGGCAGGGTAGAGGAGGCCTTGGCGGTAGAAGGAATGGCTTTGGAGAGGGAAACAGATAATTTAGGGGTGTCCCAGGGAAAGGAGTAGGGAAAAGGTAAAAAATCTGAGAGGAAAGATTTCATGCACACACAGCCACGGTCATAACAAAAGGGCTTGGGTGTGGAGGGAGAGGGAGTGGTTGTATGAGGTGTTGTTGTGGATGTCTTGGGTCTGTGTTTGTGGGAGGTATGCTTGTGAGTGGTGGGTGTATTGTGGGTGAGTAAGTGAGGGTGTTTATGTGTCTTGGGCTAAGGGGGTGTGGAGGTGCTGGCTGTCTGTTGGGGTGGTGACTGCAGGTATGGTGGATTTGCTGCATGTGTACATGTCAGTGGTTGCGGTATCTGTAGGTGTGGTGACTGGGGTGGATGTGTGTCTATTGTGGTGATGTCTTCGGGTAGGATAGATGTGGTGGTTGGATCAGTGAATGCTGGTATTGTGTCTGCAGGTGTGTCAGGTGTTGTGTCTGTGATGCTAGGGGTGGTCTGGTTGTCAGGTCAGATTGTTACTGTTGCTGTGAGTGTGGGTGTATGTTGCTTGTGTGTATGCCAGTGGTGTGTCTTGTGGTACTTATGTTTGTCTGTGCTACCCTTGGATGTTGAGGTAGATGCATACCTGTCTGTTTGTGTGCTATGGCTGGATTTGGGAAGGGGGATTGGGATTGGGAAGAGGAAGGTGCAGGGGGGATGGTAGACAAAGGGTGACTGGCTGCCATCACTGTGGAGGCCAGAGCCGGAATTGATCTCTGTAGGCCAGCCAGTGCACCGTGAATGCCCTCCAGGAACACATTACTCGGTTGCATCTGAGTTTCCAGTCCCTGGATGGCATTCACGATGGTCAAATGACCCATAGAGATCACCCTCAGGAGGTCAATAGCCTCCTCACTGAGGGCAGCGGGGCTAACAGGGGTTGGGGTAGAGGTGCCTGTGGGGAAGGAGACACCGAACCTCTCCGCCAACTTTGTGGGGAGCTACAGGGAGGGCAGTGATAGAAAGGGGGGTGGCAGACAGAAATGGTGTTGGGGTGGTCCCAGATGAGTCCACCTCCACCAGGGAGCATCCACTGGAAGGGGATTCCAAAGATGATAAACTGGATCCTGGCTCCCCTGTGGCACTCCCCTCGCCCTCCAGGCCACTGGGTCCCTCGGTGTTCTCGTGACTGGATTTCCCTTGGCCAGAAGCTTCCCCACTCAGCTGTGCCCAGTCTCCTTTGCCTGCCGATGCTGATGCTCAGAAACAGAAAGGGAGGTAGGGTCATCACAATCTTTACATACCACTTACATCACATTGAACACATAGGTAACATCACATCTAGTTGTACAGCCCACTTCCCAGGTAGTACAGGTTTAGTGTCAAAATCATGTCAAAACAAGATACAAGGTGCATCCCTCAATCATAACATAGTGACACACCAGCTAAGCTACCTATCTCACACCTTCAATACCATGATAGCAACAGATCTATCTCACTAACCATTCAATGACAAGGTGACTTGCCCACATGATACATGGTCCCTATCCACAGCAACATAGACAACCAACAGCCAAGCTATGGGAAATAGGTGTAACATACATTTCCACATATTTCATACCCAAACTAAACACATGCCAACAAATTGGGCTGATGTCATGTACCAGGCAAGGAAACATATTGTATAGTAAACACAAGACAGCATGTTGCCCACAAGCCATACCCACTTAATGTCACTGAGGTCACAACCTTCACGATGGAAAAGTGAAACATGCAACTACTCTAATTGGGATATCCAAATGTTACAAGATGAAAGAGAGCAGAACACGTCAACTACACATGTACCAATGGTGATGTAGGAAAGGATTATGCATCCTTTGTGGACCAAGTCACCTAAGCAATTGTCCTCCTGAAAGCAAAGAATATCACTCATATAAGGGCCTAGTAAGCTAAGAACATTTCCTCACACGCAACCACAGGCAGTATATCTTCTAATTCAAGACAATGAACACCTGTCATATGCATGAAGGTGGCATACAGTGCAACGTATCATGCAACTGTTCTATCAATAGCCCAATGACTGAGTGGCAACAGCACTGAACACACATCAGACATGACTAGTCTTACATCTGTTTTGGGGAAAAGTTAGAGAAACAAACCACATCTGAGGCTACCATGACAGGTACAACTACCATGATGCAAGTCAAATGCTTCAATACACATACCATACCACTCACATGTGTATGTCAACTACCACACATGTACCATATTGGTGTAATTGCAAACAATAGGTTTCCATACAACAAGGACTCAATAAATATCCAAAATAGCAACAGAAAGAAGGTTAATAACTCACTTCAGTGTGAATTCATTATGTAACCTTTCAATGTACACATGATGTTGGCACACAAAATGTTATATGTATTGGGCTATTTATCATGCCTACAACACTATGGGGGTCATTACAAACATGGTGGTAAACACCATTCCCCTCTGTGGCAACGCTGAACAGAATCCCACCATTGGCAGTGAAGGGAAACCTGCCATATAAAGATGCAAAAATCAGAATTCGACAAAAAATTCCCTGCCACTAGTCACCGCCAGGACCTTGTCAGTGAAAATGATGGACATCCCACCCCGCCACCGCCGAGCACACAAACTCCCCACTCTCCAAATAATGATGCACAAATCACTGCAGTGGTCAGTGGAAGTCGAACGACCATTGACGGTACAGACTGCTACGGCCAGCAATGGGACCCAACAGTAAGAATTGCACACATTGGCAAGTTTGAAACCCACACACCTGACACACATCCACAACACTGTAAAACACTCACAGACACACCCCACAATCCTTTGCACTATCAATAGGAGAACTGAGATTGAGAACTCCACAAGCAGATACTGAACACCACAACACACGAATCACACACCCAACCACACAACAGCACCTTCACCTAGATCCACAAAACACACCACTCACAACACACACCATGGCCCCCCCAAGCACCCACGCTTCACAGAAATGGAGGTAAGGACCCTGGTGGACGAGATACTGAAGGTTGAGCCACAATCATTTGGGGCACAGGTCCACCACACACCCATCACCAGGAAGATGGAGTTATGACAGACCATTGTCACAAGGTCAATGCAGTGGGGCACCATCCACGCACGAGGGACGACATCCGCAAGATATGGAATGACCTGCATGGGAAGGTGAAGTTCTAGGCATCCCGGCACAACATTGCGGTCCAGAAGACTGGGGGAGGATCTCCCCCAACACCACCCAACTACACTGACAGGGAGGAAAAGGTACTAGCCATACTGCACCCTGAGGGCCTCACTGGAGGAATGGACTCAGGTAAGTCGTCTACAATTATACCATAGCCATCACACCTGTAATGCATGCACTACCCCACACCTCCAACAGCCACCAGTACCACTACCCCACCCATGCCACAATCACAAAATCCAGTCACCCTGCATGCCCACAAATCCACCAACAGGCCCACGTACCTCCCCCTGTGCCCAGCCATGCACCCACAATGCACCTCCACATCCTAAGCAAAATGCAATGGCAACCTCACAAAGGCACCCTGCATGGCCCAAAAGTGGAAAATCTGCACAAAACAGCGCAGCCCGGAGCATCCCATCCGATAATGCAATTATAACAGACATGTCCATTCCCGACAACAGGCACCACCACCCATGCCACCCTGATGGACAGGACAAGGAGTGGCCACCCACCCACCAACATCAGGCCAGGGCAACTGGCCCCACACCTGTTTATCCAGGCCACAGATTGGTGGAACACAAGGACAAAGGCCACAGTCACCACCTACCAACAGGCAGGAACACGATGGCCCTAGTACAAGTGGTACCACCAGACCTGTGCAGGGGACACAGCACAGGGTTCTAGGCCCAGTGAGAGGGCATCAGTGGCCCAGGGAGGAGGCCACAGGATGGATGCTGCAGCCCAGGACGTGATCTCTGAGGTCCTAGGAGCATACCACCATACCCAGGACAGGATGGGCCAGAATGAGGCCTCCCTGGAGCAGAATCAAAGGCTGCAGATAGCCCAAAACCAAGAGGCCATGGAGCAGTGGAAACTACACAATACCACCATGGCCACCATAGCAGGTGCGCTGCTGCACCTTTTCCCAGCTCAGCCTGAGACCCCCACAGACCAGGAACCCCCTACTATAGGCCAAGATACAGACCAGCCAACAACAACAGCAGCAGCAGCAACTGGACTTGTGCCACCATCTGAGGACACACAGGAGACCAGCACCTCAACCCATACAGGCCAACACCAGGCACCCACACGGTCCCTCAGGCCCAGATATGGCACTGGAACACCTGCCAAGGCCCCCTCTTAGAAATGACTCTGAAAAAAACTGTCCCCCAAGTGTACCACTAAACCACCGTCCACACCGTGCAATAATAACCCCAAAACTTGTAAATAACAGATGGACATATTATCACTGCCAACAATCGCTGAGACCATGTACCAATATGGACATCCACCAGTAGCCCACTCTCATCACTGTAAAGAGCACCATGGCATCCCTGACACCAAATAAAACACCTGTTCACCAATGTAAATGTCCCCTGTCATTATGTTGAATCAAATCGAAGTGTGCATGCAATTGTCATTGGAATAATGTATTCATATCTTTATTGAAGGAATGGCACCCCATGCATAACATGGGTTGGTGCCAACAGAAATGTCTAACAAGTTGTCCATAATGTCACATGTCCCATGCAAACCTGGTCACAGTGACAATGTCGATAGACCCAACACCCCCATAGAGGGCAAGGCATACAAACAGTATGCAGCACAGACAAACACAGCATCAAACAGTACCGCTTAGTTACTGGAAGTACAGTTGGATCACTTGGTTCCTGGAGTGTACATCTTCCCCCTCCTCATCATCACCATCACTCTCATCCCTTCTCTGAGGAAGCTGATATGGATATACAGCCCCTTCCTCCTCCAAGAGGGGAATAGATTTCCTCACAGCCACATTGTGCAGCATGCAGTAGGCCACCACTATTCTACACACCTTCTCTGGCTCATAGGCCAGGGATCCCCCAGAGAGATGGAGGCAACATAATCTAGCCTTCAGGAGATCTATTGTGTGCTCTATCACCCTCCTAGTATATCCATGGGCCTTATTGTAATTCCTCTCTGCATCTGTCCTAGGATTCCTCACTGGTGTCAGTAGCCAACGCATGTTGGGGTAGCCAGAATCGCCTGCAAAAGGGGGCAAAACAGGACTGTCACTGACAACCCTTAGTTGCAGACAGCCTGGCTGTCTGCTATGTGCCAATAAGTGTCAGACCTTGTAGTTTTTCCATCATGTGTGGCACACTGCTATTCCTCAGCACAAAGGAATCATGGACTGATCCAGGGAACATGCCATTTACACGTGAGATGTTCTGGTCTGCAGTACACCCCAATTGAATGTTCATGGAGTGAAAGTTCTTCCTGTTTCTGTACACCTGTTCACTTACTCTTGGGGGGATGAGAGCTATGTGGATTCCATTGATGGCACCTATCACAAGGGGAATGCTGGCAAAGGCATAGATGTCTGAGTTGATGGCAGGGAGGTCAGCACTTTGGGGAAACCTCACATAAGACTGCAGGTGTCATGCAAATGCATTCAGGAATCTGGACAGTACAATGCAAAACATTGGCTGTGAAAAACCTGCACCCATGCCCACAGTCACCTAAAATGAGCCCGTGGCCAGGAAATGGAGTGCAGAGAGCACTTGCACTTCAGTGGGGGTGGCATGCTAATTCCGATTAGCCGGTCTCAGTGCTGGATCCAGTAATGCACAATGTTCATGAATAGTAGCACGGTTGAGTCTGTAGTTGATAATGATGTGATGCTCCACCATGGTCCCCAAATCAACAAGTGATCTGTACACCGATGGGACCCTCCCTCGCCACATGGGTCTGTACCTAGGAGGAGTTGAGAACACATATGAGTAACACACATACATCTCCCCAAAATGTTAAATATTCAGCACTGCTGGCATACAAGTCGATGACACATATGCATAGTAGGATGTTAAACTGGAGTGACATGTCCGCAATGATACATCAGGACTGTTGTGGTGAGTAAATGTATATTTGTTCATGCCTATGGGGGTTGGGGACAATAGGGCCTGCCCGGACAAATAAGAAAGTAATAACTGCGTAGAGATAGCTAAAATGTCTGCACCCTGTAATCCAGAAATGTTGTATTAGAAGGGACCTCATACCGCTAGCGGTTGTCGTAATAGCGTAAGGCGGTGTTCACCGCCGTGGGACCATTCATTAGTTAACATGGTTGCCAATGGGGAATATGAGCGTATCATGATCGCTGCTGGCGGGGACGGTGCACACCACCGCGGAGCGTAGGCCATCTTGTCACCCCAACTTAACTTGACTCCCGGATTACGTACATGCAGGTACTTCACTGAGTGTGGTGCTGTGTCCTGACTCCTGTCCTGGAAATGGCACGATTGGCAAGGGAAAGGACCCCAGCCTTCACCACTGAGGAACTGGACAAGCTCATGGACGGAGTCCTACTCCTGTATGCCAAGCTCTATGGTCAACCAGAGGTACGGGTGAGTAGGTGGATTGGGGGCATGGATGTGTGTAATGGTGGTAGATGGCTGTAAACATGTGTGCACGTTTGACACTGTACAGTCATGGGATGACAATGACAATCTGACATATGGTATATGTGTCTCATATATATGTAACATGTTAAGAATGTTGCTGTCACACAGACTATCAGTGACATGCTTTGCCATTTCCGAAATATGATAGAGGAAAGGGGACATGAATGCAGATCTAAGCCATTATTTGCCTAGGTATATTCAGTGAACTAATCAACGGTTTCATTTGGCATTTTAGATCATCATATGTGACAGTTATGATCATACTTATGTAGAGAATGATTGATACACATACATTCTGGTTTTCTCCCACATAGTTACCTTGGAATGAGTGGAGTGAGGAAACCTCCAGTGTACTGTCCACTAGCAGACCTGCAGACCATGGCGAATTGACATACCATCCAAATCTACCACCTGGATAGGCATACAATCATCAGTCATCAGTTAGAGCCAAATCTGATGCTTGCCATTCGTAATCCCTATAGCATACCACCCATAGTACAAGTCATGTCAGTGCTCCACTTCCTGGCCACAGGCTTCTTTCAAATTACAGCGGCCCTAACTACAGGGATGTCTCAGCCTATGTTCAGTCAGGTCTTGAAGATTGTACTGTCTGCATTGTTGAAACACCTGGACAGCTACATCAGATTTCCACAACATGAAGATTTGGTCCATTTAAAAGCTGATTTTTATGATTTGGGACACATTCCACACGTGGTTGGAGCCATAAATGGCTCCCATGTAGCCTTGGTTCCCCCAAATGCCAATGAACAGGTGTAAAGGACCAAGAAAAACTTCCACTACAAGAATGTCCAAGTGGTATGTTTGGCCTAACTTCTACATTTCACAAGTATTTCTATCATTCCTTGATAATGCGGAACAGCAATTCCCTCTGATGTCACAACAATACACAGAGAGGTCCTGGCTGGTTGGTAAGTCACATACATCATGTGTGTCTGTAACTTTTATCTGCTAACAAATGTGTGAATGTCCGTTAGTTATATTTGCCTTTCTAAACTCTTTTTTAATGGGGACTCAGGTTACCCAAACCGTCCCTGGTTGTTGACACCAGTGAGGTACCCAACCACGCCAGGGGAAGTCTGCTTCAATAAGGCCCACGGAAAGACAAGGCTTGTCCTGGAGCAACTTTTGGGCTCCTGAAGGCAAGATTCCATAGCATCGATAAGTCTAGTGGAGCCCTCCTCTACTCACCCACCAAAGTATGTCAAAATATTGTTGCCTGCTGCATGCTCCACAACCTCACCCTGAGACATCAAATCCCATTTATACCAGATGAGAGGGAGCCAGCAGTTCCAGTGGTTGAGAATGCCGATGTGCCAAGTTAGGATGAGTATGATGAGGATGAAGCTGGAAACATCAGGGCTGATCTCATCGATCAGTACTTTACCTGACTTCAGGGATGTGATGTTATGTAATTTAGGTGACTCAGTGGGGTATTAATGGGGTTAGGTATACTTGATAAGAGTGGTAATATACGCGAGCAGCAGTACTTCACTGTATGTTCATTGGCATTCTTCTAATCTATATGTGGGAAAATTCAATGAAAGTGATTTGAGTTATGTTTATCGTTATCATTCAATGCAATATATACCCAGATTAAAAAGTACATGTGAGATTGATAATGTTCTATGTCTTAAATTTGAGGGAAACTTCTTTGTGTAAGAGGTGTTATGGATGACAGTTAAATATGGTTGATAAATGACTCTCACACATGATCTGTGGTTAAGTAGTATTTGTTGAGGAGCGCACAGCAGAATTAGTGAATTGGATCAAATATAACAAAGGAAACAGTGAGGGGTTGTGTCATGGTGGATAAAATCATCAGAGTAGCTGCTACAACATTTAGAGACACAAGCCAGTGTCCTTGTATCATAGGAAAATGAAGATAGGTTTCACAAAAGTCAACAGGTGTATCTGTGCCACACAAGGGAAACCAATCAGTAGAGGTTCACTTCCTGGAAGTGGTTTTAGTCTTGGTCTTGCCATCTGCTCCTCCTGGATGTTTTGGGGGATGTCCATGTTTGCAGGGGGGGGGGGTTCTTCAGCTACAGAGGCAGGGTTGTCTGAGACATGTCCTTCCCTTCCCAGGGTTTCCATTTCACTAGTAGCCACCGATGTAGAAGGGGCTGATACCTCATTGCTAGTGAAGGAGCCAGTTTGTGTGTACAAAACCTACTCAGTGTGGTATTCATGTCTCTCAGCACTCCTGCAATGGAAGCCAAGTGGGCATTTTGGGCCTGCCACTACTGCATGGGGTCCTGGTGGTTGTCCCTCTGCAGCTGCTTTATCTCCCCGATCTTGGTAAGTACCTGTGGGGTATTAATGCCAAAAAGACCGCCGATCTTTTGGCGGCAGCCATCGCGGTGGTCTTGCCAAAAGACCGCCAAACTCGTAATGAGGCCCTAAGTCCGAATGAAGGATTCTTCACCTAGGCCTCCTGCAATGCAGATCTAAGGAGGGGCTCCAGAGAGGTCGGCTTCTTCTGTGACTTTGTCCCAGTGAGAGAGAAGGCTGCAAAAAAAAACTAAGTCCGAAGTTTAACTTTTAAACAAGGCCTCCCGATTGCTGTAGCCGAGCATGGTTCCATCGTGTTTGGCCTCAAACTTTGAATTGATGTGGTTGATGTGCGACCAGTTATCCCAAGTGGCGCTATTAGCTTCTATGTGCTAAAAAACTGTTTTTCTTTAAAAATATTTTCCATTTGTATAAATTGGTTTTAGATTTTTTATCTGTTTCCTGTGTTTTATTTTATTACTGTTTGTGATTTCTGAATGCTTTACACACTTTGGGGGTGATTCTAACCCTGGCGGTCGGTGTTAAAGCGGCGGCCAACCCGCCAACAGGCTGGCGGTCAAAAAAATGGAATTCTGACCCTGGCGGGAACCGCCAACACAGACAGCCACTTTAACACTCCGACCGCCACGGCGGTACAAACAAACAGCGCAGCGGTCACCGCCAACAGCCAGGCGGCAGACAATGTACCGCCCACACTATCACAACTCACCAATCCGCCACCTTTTCCGGGGCGGGAGCACCGCCGATAAAAACACGGCGGAAACAGACTACGAACGGGAAAACGCACACCATTACGCACTCCAGGAGGAAGGAGGACAGCATGGAACCCGAATTAAACATCATACCTGCTCTCGTCTACCTTCTCATCTACCACGAGTACGAAGTCCGGCGCAGACGACAACGGTGAGTACTGCACCTACGACACACGGGAGGGGGAGGACGAAAGGTTACGGCCACACACATATGCGACCCCCCCCCCAACTATGTACACACCAATGCAGAGCAACAAGTCACAGTGACACCACCCAAACACCCCTGAAAAATGCTATGACATAATCAAATTTGGAATAAATATTTATGTACCAAAAAGCTCCTGAAAATTATCGTACAACCATGAAAGATATTTACAAGAAAACAAATGATATACACATCAGTGTATAACTGAAGTAACAAGTCCTGCACATCCTACGAATTCATCATGTCCGTGGGCCAAAGTTTTGAGAAACAAGGGCAAAGCCCACACAGGAGACCTGAGTCCTTTGGAGAGAACACTGCAGGGGCATCAGATGTAAAAACTGCAGGCACCTCAGGGGGAAGGGAAGTGGGGGGCACCACAGCCACATGAGTCCACGACGCCAGATCCACGAGGAGCCACCATGCCCACTGTACCATCCTGGGGAGTGCAAAGCCACAGTCTCTCAATGTCTCTACAGTGGGTGGGCTGCCCACTGTACCATCCTGGGGAGTGCCAAGCCACAGTCTCTCAATGTCTCTACAGTGGGTGGGCTGCCCACTGTACCATCCTGGAGAGTGCCAAGCCACAGTCTCTCAATGTCTCTACAGTGGGTGGGCTGCCCACTGTACCATCCTGGGGAGTGCAAAGCCACAGTCTCTCAATGTCTCTACAGTGGGTGGGCTGCCCACTGTACCATCCTGGGGAGTGCAAAGCCACGGTCTTTCAAGTCTCTACAGTGGGTGGATGGCCCACGGTTCAATCCTGGGGAGTGCAAAGCCACGGTCTCTCAAGTCTCTACAGTGGGTGGGCTGCCCACTGTACCATCCTGGGGAGTGCCAAGCCACAGTCTCTCAATGTCTCTACAGTGGGTGGGCTGCCCACTGTACCATCCTGGGGAGTGCCAAGCCACAGTCTCTCAATGTCTCTACAGTGGGTGGGCTGCCCACTGTACCATCCTGAGGAGTGCCAAGCCACAGTCTCTCAATGTCTCTACAGTGGGTGGGCTGCCCACTGTACCATCCTGGGGAGTGCAAAGCCACAGTCTCTCAATGTCTCTACAGTGGGTGGGCTGCCCACTGTACCATCCTGGGGAGTGCAAAGCCACAGTCTCTCAAGTCTCTACAGTGGGTGGCTTGCCCACTGTTCAATCCTGGGGAGTGCCAAGCCACAGTCTCTCAAGTCTCTACAGTGGGTGGGCTGCCCACTGTACCATCCTGGGGAGTGCCAAGCCACAGTCTCTCAATGTCTCTACAGTGGGTGGGCTGCCCACTGTACCATCCTGGGGAGTGCCAAGCCACAGTCTCTCAATGTCTCTACAGTGGGTGGGCTGCCCACTGTACCATCCTGGGGAGTGCAAAGCCACAGTCTCTCAATGTCTCTACAGTGGGTGGGCTGCCCACTGTACCATCCTGGGGAGTGCAAAGCCACAGTCTCTCAAGTCTCTACAGTGGGTGGCTTGCCCACTGTTCAATCCTGGGGAGTGCAAAGCCACAGTCTCTCAAGTCTCTACAGTGGGTGGGCTGCCCACTGTACCATCCTGGGGAGTGCCAAGCCACAGTCTCTCAATGTCTCTACAGTGGGTGGGCTGCCCACTGTACCATCCTGGGGAGTGCCAAGCCACAGTCTCTCAATGTCTCTACAGTGGGTGGGCTGCCCACTGTACCATCCTGGGGAGTGCAAAGCCACAGTCTCTCAATGTCTCAACAGTGGGTGGGCTGCCCACTGTACCATCCTGGGGAGTGCAAAGCCACAGTCCATCAGGTGGATGACAGTCTCCACTGATCAAGGAGGAGGCATGGTGGGCACAGTGAACCATAAACAGTGCTTGAGACGGCGGTGCCCAGTGGAGCGGTGCTTGAGAAGAAGGGCCCAGCGGAGCGGTGCTTGAGACGGCGGTGCCCAGCGGAGCGGTGCTTGAGATGAAGGGCCCAGCGGAGCGGTGCTTGAGACGGCGGTGCCCAGCGGAGCGGTGCTTGAGATGAAGGGCCCAGTGGAGCGGTGCTTGAGACGGCGGTGCCCAGCGGAGCGGTGCTTGAGATGGCGGTGCCCAGCGGAGCGGTGCTTGAGAAGAAGGGCCCAGCGGAGCGGTGCTTGAGAAGAAGGGCCCAGCGGAGCGGTGCTTGAGATGGCGGTGCCCAGCGGAGCGGTGCTTGAGAAGAAGGGCCCAGCGGAGCGGTGCTTGAGAAGAAGGGCCCAGCGGAGCGGTGCTTGAGAAGAAGGGCCCAGCGGAGCGGTGCTTGAGATGAAGGGCCCAGCGGAGCGGTGCTTGAGACGGCGGTGCCCAGCGGAGCGGTACTTGAGATGAAGGGCCCAGCGGAGCGGTGCTTGAGACGGCGGTGCCCAGCGGAGCGGTGCTTGAGATGAAGGGCCCAGCGGAGCGGTGCTTGAGACGGCGGTGCCCAGCGGAGCGGTGCTTGAGATGAAGGGCCCAGCGGAGCGGTGCTTGAGACGGCGGTGCCCAGCGGAGCGGTGCTTGAGATGAAGGGCCCAGCGGAGCGGTGCTTGAGACGGCGGTGCCCAGCGGAGCGGTGCTTGAGATGAAGGGCCCAGCGGAGCGGTGCTTGAGATGAAGGGCCCAGCGGAGCGGAGCGGTGCTTGAGAAGAAGGGCCCAGCGGAGCGGTGCTTGAGAAGAAGGGCCCAGCGGAGCGGTGCTTGAGAAGAAGGGCCCAGCGGAGCGGTGCTTGAGAAGAAGGGCCCAGCGGAGCGGTCCTTGAGATGGCGGGGCCCTCTTCAGCAGTGCCTATCTTCACGGCGGGGCCCTGTTCAGCGGTGCTCTTCTGCACGGCGGGCCCTGTTCAGCGGTGCTCTTCTGCACGGCGGGCCCTCTTCAGCGGTGCCTATCTTCACGGCAGGGCCCTCTTCAGCGGTGCCTATCTTCACGGCGGGGCCCTCTTCAGCGGTGCCTATCTTCACGGCGGGGCCCTCTTCAGCGGTGCTCTTCTGCACGGCGGGCCCTCTTCAGCGGTGCCTATCTTCACGGCGGGGCCCTGTTCAGCGGTGCTCTACTGCACGGCGGGGCCCTCTTCAGCGGTGCTCTTCTGCACGGCGGGCCCTGTTCAGCGGTGCTCTTCTGCACGGCGGGCCCTCTTCAGCGGTGCCTATCTTCACGGCGGGGCCCTCTTCAGCGGTGCCTATCTTCACGGCGGGGCCCTCTTCAGCGGTGCTCTTCTGCACGGCGGGCCCTCTTCAGCGGTGCCTATCTTCACGGCGGGGCCCTGTTCAGCGGTGCTCTACTGCACGGCGGGGCCCTCTTCAGCGGTGCTCTTCTGCACGGCGGGCCCTGTTCAGCGGTGCTCTTCTGCACGGCGGGCCCTCTTCAGCGGTGCCTATCTTCACGGCGGGGCCCTCTTCAGCGGTGCTCTACTGCACGGCGGGGCCCTCTTCAGCGGTGCTCTTCTGCACCACGGGCCCTGTTCAGCGGTGCTTTTCTGCACGGCGGGCCCTCTTCAGCGGTGCTCTTCTGCACCGCGGGCCCTCTTCAGCGGTGCTCTTCTGCACGGCGGGGCCTCTTCAGCGGTGCTCTTCTGCACCGCGGGCCCTCTTCAGCGGTGCTCATCCAGCAGGTCAAGGGAGCCAGACCTGTGCTGCACTCCCTGCTCAGTCGCCCTCGGACCGTGACGTTTCTGGACCCTTCGGGGACGGACTCCTGGCCTCTTTAGTGTCCTCCTTCCCAGCTGGGATGTGACATGTGGGGTCCACCTTCTCCGCGCTCCTGCTGCCCTTCTGCTCCTTTGATGGGGCTCTCGGGCCCTTGCCTCCCCTAGATGGTGTGGCTGGTGAAGTGGCCGCACATTGCTCCTTGGGGGCAGCCCTGTCAGTCCTTGCACGGCGGCCCTTGTTTTTGCGGGTCCTCTTGCCAGGGGGGGGGGGCTGGACGTGTCCTTGCTGCTGATCAATGTGTCACTGCTGGCAAAGGGTGGACTCCAGAACCTATGCACAACAGTGACACTCGAAGCTGGGCTGGTGGTGGCTGCGGTGCTCTTGGGACTCTTTGCAGATGGAGGGGGGAGCTCATCGGAGGGAAAGAGGTTAAGATTAGCCAGGAAAAGCTTTTTAGGTCCAAGGTAAAGGGTAGGAGAAGTGGTGATGGGAGTGAAGGAAGAGGATGTGGTTGTAGGAGAGTCAGGTGTGCTGTCATTGGGTGAAGGTGCTGGTGCTGTAGGCTGACGTGAGGTGGATGGCTGTTGGGTGGGTGTCTGCCTGCGTTTGTGTGTCTTGGAAGAGGGGGTGACAGACACAGTGGGAGAGGACACAGGGGACGTGTAAATGGCAGTGGGGGTGGTGACTGCACGAGTGTGGACTGTACTGGAGGGTGAGGTGGTGATGGAAGCACTGGCTGATGTTGGGGTGCATGCAGGTGTGAGTGTAGACGTCACAGGGAGGGAGGAGGGAGACGAGGAGGAGGGGGACACAGAGGTGGTTGTGACTGCTGGAATGTCTGCATCTGTGTGTTGCTTGGGTGAGTGTTTGTGGGATCTGTGGTGCTTGTGTCTGGATGAGCTGCTCTTGGGTGTTGAGGTGTGTGCAGGCTGGTCTGATGGTGTGGATGGGATAGGCTGAGGAACAGGAGACAGAGACAGGCTGGAGGCAGTAAGAAGAGGGAGGCTGGAAACAGGGACAATGGCTGCCGTCAGTGCTGAGGCCAGAGCACTGAACGCTCGTTGATGGGCAGCCTGACACGAATGAATGCCCTCCAGGTACGCATTGCTCTGTTGCACCTCCCTTTGCACACCCTGGATGGCATTCAAAAGGGTCGTCTGCCCAACAATGAGCGTCCTCACCAGGTCAATGAGCTCCGCACTGAGGGCAGCAGGGGCAACAGGGGCAGGGGCTGAGGTGCCTGGGGCGAAGGAGACGAGCGCCTTCCTGGGCGAGCGGGCACGGAGCGTAGGCTGAGGGGCTGCTGGGAGGGCGGTGCTGGTGCGCTGGGTGGCGGCTGTACCTGTAGAGGCGGGGGGCCCGGATGTTGCCGCCACCGCTAGGGAGCTCCCATCCGAGGACGTGTCTGAGTCGCTGGTGTCACCACCGGTCCCCGTTGTGGTGCTCCCCTCGCCCTCCGGATCACTGGTGCCCTCGGTGTCTGTTCCTGGGCCCACCGGGGCCTTGTGTCCTGCAGATCCCTCGTGCTCCGATGCCAAATCTCCTCCGCCTGATGATGCTAATGCACACATGCACAAGAAGATGAAGAGAAAGGGTGGGGGGAGAAAAAAGAAGACCAGGTTGAGTGCATGCAATGTCAACACCGTTGGCGGAGAGGACAGACACAGGAGCCTCATGCACTAAGCCGCGCATTCGGGGTACACTACTCAGTACTACTGACTAGGACAACAGGCCAAGAGACGTCAAACGCGCACATGGGTGATGCTGGACCATCAATGGCTGTACTTGTCACCCTACAGAGGTGGGGGCCGGGGGCACAGGGCCATGCCTAAGGGAGAGAACTACACTACAGAAAGCGCCCTGGCCTAATGTCACCCACAGCCCTCCTCCCCCACCCAGACGCCTCCACTGCGCAGAAAGATAGGAGAATGTGCTGATACTCACCCCCTTGTGTCTGCTGTGATGTCTTAAAGCGCCCATCCAATTCAGGGTAGGCCACCGCCAGGATCCGGGACATCAGGGGGGTCATGGTGCGACTGGCACCCCTCCTAGGTTGGGAGGCCATCCCCAGCAGTGTTTCTGCGGTCTTCCTTGTTCCGCGGCGGATGTCCTCCCACCTCTTGCGGCAGTGGGTGCCCCGTCTGTTGTGGACCCCCAAGTTCCGGACTTCCTTGGCGATGGCACGCCAAATCTCGATCTTCTGATGGGCGCTGACCTATTTGACTTGTACAGGGTGGAAAGGAGGAAATCATCAATGACCTGCATGTTAGATGTGATTGCCCCCCCCTCCCCCCACCAACTTTGCCATATGGCACATGCTCTCATCTGTCGTGCGTTGCACTCCTCATTCGCCCCCCACCCCACCAACTTACATCCACCCCAATCCACACAGGCATAGCCCATTCCATGTGCACCCGGTGTACTCACTTGTTGGTCTGGAGGACCGTAGAGTAGCGCATACTGGGGGAAGACCCCATCCACGAGCTTCTCCAACTCTTCAGACGTGAAGGCAGGGGCCCTTTCCCCAGTCGCAGCAGCCATTGTCACTTCCAGACCGAGGTCACAGCAGCACTTGCAGTATAGGTCCTCTCCTGTGGATGATCAGGTCTCGAGTGATCAATCAGCTAGGAAATGGCGGTCACGCCCGCGGCGGTGCGTACCGCGACCGCCGGCGCACATCGTCATTGGCTCCTGAAACCCATAGGGTTCAATGTTAACCAATGCGGCTTTGCGCCGCGGTCTTCGACCGCCTACCGCCACGGTGTGCCCCGCCAGCTCATTGACCTCACATCCCATTGTCCCACTTCACAGGACAGGCAGCCGCCATTTCAAGGGCCTACATGGCTTAATTTTGACTGCGACACACAGGCCTAGGCCTTGCATTGCCACACATACACGCCTTTCAACCCATTGCCATTCTATAACTGTGCAAGCTGTCTGTACGTACCTGTGGTTTGCCTGACTCTGTGCTCCATGTTGTCCTTCCTAGGCACCGTCTGCTGGGACTTGCGAGGAGAAGGACGAATCCTCGCGTGTACCGACCGCTGGTGGACCTGTCGACAATGGAAGAACGCCATATAATACTTCGATACAGACTTGACCGTGCCACTATCCATGAACTGTGTGCCCAGCTGGAGCCAGCCCTGATGTCCCCCATCCGCCAACCCACAGGGATTCCCCCTCTGGTGCAGGTTTTGTCAGTCCTCCATTTTTTGGCAAGTGGGTCATTCCAGACAACAGTGGCCATGTCATCTGGAATGTCTCAGCCTATGTTTTCAAAGATTTTGAGCAGAGTGTTGTCTGCCCTGATGAAACTCATGCGGAGCTACATCATTTTCCCAGAGGAGGGTGACTTGCCTACAGTGAAGGGTGATTTCTATGCCCTTGGACATATCCCCAACATCATTGGTGCCATTGATGGGACCCATGTGGCTTTGGTACCCCCAAAAGACGATGAGCAGGTGTACAGAAACAGAAAAAGTTATCATTCGATGAATGTCCAGGTGGTCTGTTTGGCTGACCAGTACATCTCTCATGTAAATGCCAAGTTCCCAGGGTCAGTGCATGACGCGTATGTTATGCGAAATAGCAGCATCCCCTATGTGATGGAGCAGCTACAGAGACAACGTGTGTGGCTAATTGGTGACTCTGGTTACCCCAACCTGCCTTGGCTACTGACCCCAGTGAGGAATCCCCGGACCAGGGCAGAGGAACGGTACAATGAGGCCCATGGGCGAACTAGGAGGATCATCGAAAGGACCTTTGGCCTCCTGAAGGCCAGGTTTAGGTGCCTGCATATGACAGGGGGATCCCTGATGTACTCACCAAAGAAGGTGTGCCATATCATCGTGGCCTGCTGTATGCTTCACAATCTGGCATTGCGACGTCAGGTTCCTTTCCTGCAGGAGGATGGTGCAGATGGTGGTGTTGAAGCAGCTGTGGAGCCTGCGGAGAGTGAAGAGGAGGAAGACTCAGAGGACGACACAGACAACAGGGACAGAGTAATAGAACAGTATTTTCAGTAGCACACAGGTAATAATCACCCATGCCATTTTACATTTCCTGAAAGCCTCCTGCATCTCAACTTTGTCGATTTCCCCCCAGAACTATAAACATGATGTTTGATTTTCCCTTCCCTTTTCTGTGCTGTATGAGCCACTGCGTGACCTCGGCTTGGTTGGCCCATGGACTAATGCTAAGTTACCTCGGTATGTGTAATTCACAATGTTAAAAATACGTAATTGATATGTAATGTGTCATACATTTATAAATAAGACAGGCTGAGTCCTGATTGATTTCAGTGCAATGTGTGATTTATTATTAGTGCATAGATATTGGTACATGATAGTGAAACAGTGATGGGTGGGGGTGGAGTAATGTCCATGGCAGAGTCCAGTTCTCAGTCTCACAGGTGCATTGTCCATATGCCTGTGGCAGGATGGAGCAGGGGCAGTTCAAGGTTTGACAGGGTGGCAATGTTGAACAGTGGAAGGACTTCAGGGGGTATGTGATGCTGGCGGGGGTCTTGACATCCTACTCTGTCGTTTTTTTTTATCTCAGGATCCTTTTGCGGGGTGGTTGTTGTTCAGCAGGAGGTGGGGTTCTGGTGGGCTGTCGTTGTGGTGGGGCCTCCTGTCCACTAGCGCCGGCGGAGGTGGTAGGCTGTTCCTGTTCCTGGCTAGTGACAGGGGCCCTGTGTGATGCCACATGGTCCCGAAACGTGTCCTCTATACGGTTCAGGGCCTGGACTATGCTCCCCATAGCGGTTGAGATGTTGGTGAGTTGGTCGCTGAACCCCATGTAGCGTTGCTCCTGCTGTGCCTGGATCTCCTGGAACCTGGCCAGTACTGTCGCCATCGTCTCTTGTGAGTGGTGGTAGGCTGCCATGATGGTGGTGAGGGCCTCTTGGAGAGTGGGTTCCCTGGGCCTCTCCTCCCCCCCCTGTCGCACAGCAGCCCTCCGAGTTGCCCTGTTTCCCTGGGCCTCTGTCCCCTGGACGGTGTGCCCACTCCCACTGCCCCCAGGTCCCTGTTGTTGTTGGGTTGGTGGGTTACCCTGGGGGCCCTGTATTGGTAGACACACCGCTGCTTGACCTGTCCTAGAGACAGAGGCATGGGCCCGCTGGGTGGGAGCTGTGCTGTTGTTCCCAGAGGGGGTTGGGTCTGCAGTGGCCTGTGTCTGGGTGAGGGGAACCGACTGCCCAGAGGTCCCCGATGGTCCGGGCTGGTCATCAGGGTCCAGGTCGACAGAGCTGCTGTCATCACTAGGGGCCTGTTCCGGGGGTGGGATGGACATTTCTGGTCCCTCCTGACCGGTGTGTTGTCGTTCGGGTCCTGCATGGGGTAAGAGGGTATGGTTATTGTTTCTGTGTGTGCATTAGCTTGCGTTTTATGGGTGCCCTTGTCCCCCAGTGCTGGCATTCCCTTGGGGGAGGTGTTGTGAGGGTGTTTTGTGGGGGGGGGGATGGGTATGTGCAGTGGTCATGCTTAGGTGATGGGTGTCCATAGTTTGGGGATGGCATGCAGGGGTTGGTGTTGGGTGGGTTGTGCTGGAGAGACATTCTCAGGGAGGATGTGTGCTGGGGGGTTGGGGGTGAGGGTGGGGGTTAGCATGCTGGGGGGGGGGTGAAGTGGTTGGCCTTGTACTTACCAGAGTCCATTCCTCTGTGTACTCCACCGAGGCCATCAGGATGCAGGATGTTTAGTACCTCTTGCTCCCATGCTGTGAATTCGGGTGGAGTGGGTGGGGGTCCCCCGCCAGTCTTCTGCACTGCGATGTTGTGTCGCGAGACCATCGATCGCACCTTCCCCGTAGGTCGTTCCATCGTTTGCGGATGTCGTCCCTATTTCTGGGATGCTGTCCCACCGCGTTGACCCTGTCCACGATCCGCTGCCAGAGCTCCGCCTTCCTTGCTATGGTGGTGTGCTGAACCTGTGAGCCGAAGAGCTGGGGTTCCACTCTTATGATTTCCTCCACCATGACCCGGAGTTCTTGGTCCGAAAAGCGTGGGTGCCTTTGTGGTGCCATGGGGTGGTGTTTATGAGGTGTGGGGTGGTGTATGTGATGATGTGTGTGTTGGTGTGTGGTGCTTTGTGCTTCTATGTGGTGTGTGTGATGTTGTGGTGTGCCTCTGTGTGTCTGGCTATCTATTCTCTGATGTGTCTCTCTCTCCTTCGTCTCTGGTTTTTGTTGGTAGGGGTTTGTGGGTGATGTGGGTGTGTGTTTTATATGGTATTGGATGTGTGGGAGTGGTGTGTGTATGTGTTTCAGGTGTGTGCCTTTCAAATTGTCCAATGTGCTAGGGGTTTGTAAAGGTGTGTGTATTTTGACCGCGGCGGTGTGTACCGCCAATGGAATACCGCGGTTGAATGACCGCCGCGTGGATTTGCGGGTCATAATGGGATGGGCGTATTTCTGTTGGCGTGGCGGTGGAGGTTTGGTCTTCTTCAGTTTACCGCTGGACGCTGATGTGGCGGACTGCAGTGGAGGGCGGATTTTTGGAGGTTTTGCAGTTGTGGGTCAGAATGTCCGTGGCGGCTGACCGCGGCCGCGGCGGTATTGTGGCGGCCTTCTGACCGGCGGTAAGCGGCTTTTACCGCCGAGGTCAGAATGACCCCCTTTGTCTCCTAAGTTAAGCCTAACTGCTCATTGCCAAGCCACCAATGTTTGAGCTGGGGTTAATTTATTGAGATCTGATTGGACCTAGTAGGGGTTAGTCACCTACTGCTAAGTGTAGGTACTTACCTGCCCTTACTAATAAGCCACTTTCCAACAGCCTGTGTTTTCCAACTTGATTCACTTTGTGTCATAAAGTTCTGGGAAACTGTCTGAAGGGCACACAGATTAAGAGTTACTATCTGTCCCAAATCTGTCTCAAATTTCGGTTAATGGATACATACCATCCATAGGCCATTACTTGACTAGCTGAGTAGCTTTTTTAATTCTTCCATTCAATTTTGAAAGAAATACTCTAATTCGAGATTTCTTCATCTTAAATTAGACTTCAGCCACCATATCTTTAGCGACTCCAGTAAAGAGGCATACATTGGTCTTGCTTTCAGCTGCTTGCCACCTTCATCCTCTGGCACAGTACAGATGTTCTGTCCGGTGTATTACGAGTATATTACAGTCAATGCACTGCACATAATAGTAGACAAGACGGAGTACCCTGTCCACAACACCACAAGGCTTTTAGTCTTCCCCACTTTGTGGAGTCTGACCTAGTATGTTTAGCCCCATTTTCAAAGGTAGATTTGTTCACACTGTATGAGGATTGTATCCCAAGTGCATCTTAAGACACCCCCAACTTACTTTCACACACTGGATGGAGTTGGATTTAATACAGTGAATAGTGATGAGCACATGAAAGACAAGTCTTCTTCAGTCTAAGCAGGCTGCCACAGGGAGGTGGTTGTAAAGGTGCACATGGCTCCCTAGCAGTATTAGGGCTCTGGGAGAGAGATAGACATTAATAGGTAGCCAAAGCAAGCAAAGGTTTGTTTTATTAGGGATCTTGTTTAGATAGAGACAGATGGTCGGGGCATGAGTGGCATCCAGATCTCTGTACCCACCACTCATCACATTTGTCATACTGCTAGCCTGTATGCCACCTTCATCCTCTGTCAGAACAGGACGGATATTCTGCACATTGTATAAATAGTGCATTTCAGTCAATGTAGCACACTTAATAGTGGGTAAGACATGCCCCATGTTTTAACTAATTACCCTGCCCACCAAACCCAAGGGGCCTTTAGACTTTCTAGAAGTGCTCTTTCTGTAAAGTAATAGAGTATGTCACAGCATGTTTAGCCCACTTTTCAAAGGTAGATGTTTTCACCATGTCTGAGAAATGGGCCTCTAGTGCATCCTCGGATACCTCTAATGTATTTCCACATCCTGGAAAGAGTTAGATTTAGTGCAGTGAGTGTGCTGAAGGCACATGAAAGAATAGTCTTTCTGAGCCTAATCAGGCTGCCATGTGGCGCCATTAGTAAAGGTGTACCTGGCACCCATGCAGCATTAGTCTTCCACGTGAGACAGACATTAACAGGTAGTAAAAGCTTAGACTAGGTTTATTTTCTTTTTTTTCTTTTTTTTTTTTTAATTCTTTTTTTATTTTAATATGTCGGAGGGAGGGGGTTACATGAGAAAAAAAAAGAAGAAGACATAATATATCCGTGCGAAGAAAGTAAAGTAAACAAAACAACGGGAGAAAGAAAACCTTTAAAAAAACCTCAGTTATATATATCACATATCGAAACAATTAGCATTTTTTTTTGTTTAAACTGTGTCTTGATATTCCAACCATCTAGTCAGTGGTGCCCACATTCGTTCTCCTCTATGTCTCTTCTTATGACCCTTTAACTTATAAAGACTTAATTCAGTATTATAGATGGTAAGTAATCTAGAGCGCCAATTCTCAAACGTGGGGGGTTCTTTTTTGAGCCAATCTGTAGCAATACATAAGCGGTATATTGCCATGGACAAAAATAAAAATCGCCTTATTTTATACAGTGCAGGTTCCGTACTTTCAGGTGAGTCCACGACTCCCAATACTACCAGCATAACAGTAACCTGAATATTGCAATGCGTGATCTTCTTAAGGAATACCTCTATCTCATTTAATATTCCCTGCAACATTGGGCATACAAAAAACATATGCATTATCTCAGCTTCAACTTCCCCACATCGATTGCAGCTTCCAGAGGATATCCCCCACTTTTTCAGTTTTGCTGGAGTATAATATAAGTCCATCAGTGTTTTGTAATGCTGGGTTTTCAAATTAGCTGATAGAAATGTTGTCTCAGCCATGGCTAAGGATTGGTCCACCCACTCTCCAGCCACCCCAAATCGTGCAATCCATCTCTCATTCTGTTGTGCCATATCATCTACTTGTAACTCTGTTAGTAACTTATATAACTTGCCAATCTTTGCCCCATTTTTAACAGCCTCAACTACCGGGATCTCCGACAACTGTACTGTAACGCACTTCTGAGACTGTAAAAAATTTCGTATTTGCAAAAATTTAAAAAAATGGGTCTTAGGTAAGCCAAATTGAGACTGCAGATCCGTAAATGATTTATAACCGGATTTACAATACAAGTCTCCGACTTTATTTATTCCCCTAGAACGCCAAAAATCTAGTATGGGATCCCTAAAGATATGATTTGGGATAGCTGAAAATTTCACTGGTGTATAAGCCGTAATCTTTCCCAGTCCCATACTCTGTTTTATCTGAGCCCAAACCTTGAAGGCGGACAAAAAAGGCTTAAATCTTACTTTTTTAAAGTAACTTGGTTCCTCAAATTTTGATAACCAACCACTTGCCTCCCCACCCGCCATCATAGTATAAATAGGGGTTGATTTTACTTCTTCATTACCCTTAAAACTTCCCCTTATAAGTTCATCCATATGTTGAAGGCAACAGGCGTAGTAATACAGTGTAAAATTAGGGACTGACCACCCGCCTCGATCTTTGGGAAGTGTCATATACTTCATTGCCCTTCTCGTTTTAGCATATCCCCATAAAAAATTATTCCCCATCTTTTCCAATCTTTTAAGCCATTTTTTATCAACCTCAAGGGGAATAGCCCGAAATAAATATAGGATTTTTGGCAGAACCATCATTTTCAATACATTGCAACGACCCTCTAGCGATAAGTGCAAATTATGCATTCGGTCTAAATCCCTCTTTATTTTATTTAATAATGGGATAAAATTAATTTCCACCAACCGATTAACCACTGATGTAATCTTCACCCCCAAATACACTGCTTCAGATACCAATCGTCTATCTACTAGTGAAACGTGCCCAGAGCATACTATTTGTGTTTTATCTGAGTTCAGCTTATATCCGGAGTATTTTCCGAACTCTCTTGCCTCTATTTCTATTGCCTTAATAGCTTCCTCCGTGTTGCTTGTCACTATAGCTACATCATCAGCATATGCAAACACCTTATATGTTTCTCCATGATATAATAGAGGTTGAATATTTTTGCATTCTTCTAATCTCAGCAAGAAAGAATCAATATATAGAGCAAAGAGCAAGGGGGAACATGGACACCCTTGTCTAGTCCCCCTAGAGATTAAGATAGTATCTGATTCCAAACCAGCAATGCAAATTCTAGCTTTTGGGGCTACATATAAAGTTTTTATAGCTGTGATATATCCACTCCCTATACCTTTCCAGCGCATGACTTCCCATAGAAACTTCAACGATACACGATCAAATGCCTTCTCGGCATCCAAAAGTAATAATCCTAAATTTGTTTGATATAGTTCTGCAAGATCAAACATGGCTATTATTCTTCTTATATGATCTATTGTATCTCTACCCGGAATAAACCCATGTTGTTGTTTTCTAACCAGCCTGACTATCACATTTGCCAATCTACTGGCCAAAATCTTTGCATAAATCTTTCCATCTACGTTTAACAAAGATATGGGTCTATATGAACTGGGGAACTCTGTTGATTTATCCTTTTTTTTTAGCACTATAATACTTGCACATTCCCACGATAAGGGTGCCTGACCTGCCTGCGCTATACAAAAAATGCTATGCATATCCTTTTTAATGTCTATCAGGAAGGTCTTGTAAAATTCAAGTGGTATTGCATCCGGTCCAGCAGCTTTCCCTGTTGCCAGGGAGCTTACTGCCTCAATTATCTCATCAATTTGAATTGGTGCATCTAATGTAATTTGTTCCTCAGAAGAGAGCCTTGTACTCTTTAATCCCCCCAGAAATTCACTAACCTTTTTTTGTAGCTGTTCAGAATACACTATATCTTCACTATACAGCTCCTGATAGTAACCCTTAAAAACCTCTAGAATTCCTTCTAACTCTGTATGTTTCCGCCCATTACCATCAATTATATTCAAAACATTCTGTTTAACTGCCTTTTGTCTGACCCGTCTAGCTAAGACTTTTCCTGTGGATTCACCATATTCATAACACTCCAATCGGTGACTTTGATAGACGGCTGCCACTGTTTTATTCAAGTAAGCATTTATTTTAGCCTTAAGAATCACCATTTGGGTCTGAGTGAGAGTAATGTCTTCTCTACTAGTAATTTTACTAGCTAATTCCCTCTCTTTTGTTATTAATCTTTCTTGAAGTTCTACAATTTCCTTCCCCCTAATTTTCTGTGTTCCCAAACTATAGCTAAGAGTTTCACCTCTCACTGCAGCTTTAAATGAATCCCATACCATCCCAGGATCTGCCGTATTCCTATTGATATCAAAAAAGTGGTGAATCCACTCTTTCATATGGGATATATATCCTGGGTCAACCAACAATTTCCTATCAAATGTCCATACACGACGCAGATTAGATGGTCCCTTAATTGTTATGGACAATATTAATGGATTATGATCTGATAAGAATCTGGGTTTGCATTCTATTTCAGCCCCATGGATTAAGTTTTGTGATACGAAAAAATAATCCAACCTTACCAATTTAGCATGTGGGAACGAGTAATAGGTATACCCTGGATCTACAGTTTTAATATTTTCCCAGACATCTCTCAACCCATGTTCCCTTACTAACCTCCTTAGAGCTTTCCATACTTTAGGCTTTCGTCCCTGATATAAACTCTGGGTGTCCATGCTCCTGCTACCTACCTCTAAATGAATATTTAAGTCGCCACAAATAATTATTGGTAAGGGCCATCCAACTAGTTCCATATTCAACGTATCCAGAGGCTCAGCCTCGTCCAAAACTGATCCATATATAGTGCAGAGGGTAAATTTAAATGTATTCACGGATAATTCTAAGAGAGCCCACCGCCCATCGTTACTTGCTCGAGATCTACAAACTTGTACATTGTTATTTCTGGCAAGTATCGTCACCCCACGTGTCGAAACCTCCTGTCTGGTACAAACAAGAGGCGTCAACCCAAGCTCTCGTATAAGCTCTCGCTTACTCCATGCAATGTGTGTTTCCTGCAAGCAATATAAATCTGATTTAATTAGTTTAAGACCAGCTGCCACTCTTTTCCTTTTCTGGGGGCTATTTAGACCGCAAATATTCAGTGTACAAATCCTTAATCTATTTGCCATATCACTCAGTTTGATGTACCAAACTCACGTCAATACTTTCTCCCTTAAAGAAACCAACTTGTTGATATTGAATCCTATACATCCTCTTCTTTTGATATGTCTTCATTAAATTGTTCTGAACATTTCTACCTATATTAGTGCCCCCCCCACTCCCCACCACCCCTCTCCCCCCTCTCCCCCCTCTCCCATCCTCCCACCCCTTGTACCCCAACCCTGCTACCAACCACCCCCACCCCCCTACACCCCTTACCCCTACCCTTACACCCAATTTATGGAGAGTATGGGATCTCACTGTCCCTAATGATGGTAAAGCTTCCGCTCCGACCGTCCCTACCCAGTGCATGATTTTCTTTTTCTTTTTTTCTTTTACCTTTTCTCCCTTTCTTTGTCTTTATCTCTCTCTATCTAACCCTGTTTCAGCCAAAACAATATCTTACCCCCGGCTCGACTTCTCAGGGCTTAACTCCTAACCCTCTCTACTTTACCCCCACCCCTATGTCCCAATCCAGAAAATCTATCTTAGGGAACCGGACCATTAAGTCCACCCAAAAAAGCCCTTGCTTTCTCCTCTGTCGTGAAGAAGTAAGTCCTATTATCCATTACTACTTTCAGTTTAGCCGGATTTAATAAAAAAACCTGTGCCCCCTTACTTTGAAGTGGCTGAATTAACTGCCGGAGCCTCCACCTTTTTTCAACAGTAATATGGCAATAGTCTGGTCTCACAAAAAACTCACATCCCTTAGCCTTACATCTAGCATTGGGTCGAGCTCGGTCGTATATAGCCTGCCTTGCCTGATAATTAAGCAAAGAGATTAATATTGCTCTAGGTCTACCACTTCCTCCTTCTGAGTTTGGTCCTATTTTGCTAAAAGGAAATCGATGGGCTCTTTGAACCTCTTTGTCCCAGTCCCACTGGTGTAAGTCCGGAAAAGCTTCCTTAAAAAGTGCGACCATAAAGCTATGTATATCTGATCCTTCAAGTCCTTCTGGTACACCCAGGACGCGCAGATTATTCCTCCTCATTCTGTCCTCTAAATCTGTCAATTTCCACTGAGTGTCCTCAAGTTGTTTCTCCATCATTTCTCGAGATGACTGGCGAGCTCCAGCCTCATCCTCCAGACGCGAGATCCGGGTCTCTGCTTCTTCCATCCGTGTAGTAAACTCTGAACATGTCTTAGCTACTCGACGAATTTGGATTTGCATCTTACGGCAAGCCATTTGAGTCCTACGGCTCTCTAATTTAGATTCCTCTCGATGTTCCATAATGCTTTGATATATGGTTTCCAGTGACACAGGATTAGACTGTTTTTCACCATTATCATATAGAGTTAAATCATCCTTGGAATACTCCCACTGAAGCCCCTGAAGACCCTTAGTGTCCAATGGGTTAGTGGGGTGCTTATTAGGTCCTACTTGCTCACTTCTCTTCCTCTGTTTTTTCCTAACAGTGGCACTCCTGCCACTCTCCTGTAATTCCTTTCCCAGTGCCAAAGAGGACACCTCAGATTCGAATTCAGAAGAAGTTTTATCCGCCTCCAAATCCAGCTGCTCGTTGCTTGACCAACTTGAATGATCTGATAGTGAGAAAAACTTGTCTCCTTGTATTGTCTCATTATCGCGTAATTCCACTGGCCTCCGCTCCACCTGTAATAATGACCTAGCGCCTTGTGCGCCCTCCCTCTGCTCCCTCTGCTCCATCTGACTCCCGGTAGCTTGTTTTTGTAAAGTTGCCACATCTTCAGCATCACTCTGCCCACCTTCATGCGGGGGGGGCACATCTATAGCCGTCATCTCTTCGTTTACTAGAGGATCAGCCTCCTCCACGGCGGCGGGGGGGGTATCTATGCCCCCCACCAGTATGTCCTTCCCTTTCTCAAAATACCTGTCCAGTGAAGCACTCTTGTTTTTGGAGACAACCTTCTCACCTAAGCCTTGTTTTATATCCGTACCCCCCCCCTGCCGTGCCGACAGGCTTACTCTTACCGGCTTGCCTCATCCAGACAGAGTCACATTTTTCACTCCTTTAGGTGGCATTTTTACCTTTTTTTTTTGCTTTTTAATGCAAAATGCGTTATTATAATATACGCCCAGTGTCAAATACTTGTAATAAAATAAAGAAACTCTGACCGTTTTTTGAGTCCACGTCGAAAATTGCCCCCAATTGGGACCCGTGAGCACAGACCTGTAGTTGTCTTCAGGTAGGAGCAGGAGCAGTCCTGACCGCATCCCGGGAAAACACTTTGCAATCCTTTTAGCCTCCGTCAGCAAATCCACGTAGCTTTACTTCTCCCAGGGGAAGAAAAAAAAAGGCCCCGCAGAAACCAAGAGACAAGTAGCCTAGAACAATCCTCACATGAAAAGCAGTCCTTCAAAAAGCAATGTCACCCGCAATATTTCCCCTGTGCCGCCCCTCCTGAGAGTCCTGGGACAGTCATCCCCAAAAAAAAGAGGGAGCAGGTGAAGCAACGCGAGTCAGCACAATGTTGCTAAAATGCCGCTACATTGTTTTCCTCTAAGCGCGACTGCCGAAGGAAGCTCCGACCCGCGGGAGAGCTGCCGCAACACTGGGAGGTTTCCTTGGTCGGAGCAGACGCTTCGCGGCTGCGTTACGCGGCCGCCATCTTGCTCTCCGTTCGACTAGGTTTATTTTCATAGGGATCTCATGTAGGTGGAAGGCAGATGGTCAAGGTCGAATTGAAACCATGGACAATGCACTAACCCCCAACAGTGGTTGGTGGTATGTGTGTAATGGTGATTGGTTGGCAGCATGTTTGGCTGTTGGCTGGCAGAATGTGTGGGTGTTGGCTGGCAAAATGTGTGTATTAGTTTATTATAGGTGTGGTTTGATAATAAGTCGGCTGATGAGTGGTTGAGTAGCAGTGTGATTGATGTTTTGATCCTTTAGACACATGACTGTGATAGATCCTTGAATGGTGGCAGTTTGTTGATGTGAGTGTGGTGTGTGTTGGGCCGCGGTTGGCAGTCTAAATTACTTTGGGCCTCATTACAACCCTTGCAGTCAACGACCGCCAGGGTTGAGGCGGACTCCCCTTCCAGCCAGCCTGTCCATGGTGGTAGATACTGCCATGAAAAGACTGGCGGTAAGGGGGGTCGCGGGGCCCCCAGGCACAGCCCCCCGTCGCGATTTTCACTGTCTGCCTGGTAGACAGTGAAACGCGTGACTGGTGCTGCTGCACCTGCTGCACCGCCACAGTGCCACCGGCTCGATTAGGAGTCGGCTGCAATGTTACGCCCGACATCCCCGCTGGGCCGGCGGGCGGAATGCGGTTGGCGGGTTTCCGCCCGCATGGACAGCTGACTGGCAGTTCAGCCTTGGCGGTCGGAAGGTTGTAATGAGGGCCTTTGTGTGGTGCACATGAAAGGCATCTGAACGGACCATAAATTGGTTGGTGCCTTGACGTTGCTTTATGGCTCAGTGCCAATACGTAACAGGTTCAATATTCTGATGCTGTTATTAGTACTTACTTCTTGACCCTATTACTACTGGTAGTGCCAAAACCAGCCAGTATAAGACTGTGCTTAAGTAGTATATGGACTCAGAAGGAACAATACCAACACCTCATATTTTTGAAAACTGAAGACCCAAGTGCCCAAAGTGGTGTAACATGCATTGATCAATTCACTTTACCTCAAATGCCCTGCAAATTTAAAACTTTGTCTCAATGGATAAAATCTTGCATTCTACTGACAATTTTGAGATGGAAATTTACAGAATCTGCTGGTATTCACAAAATACCTCCTACCTAGTGCATCCACAATTCTCACTGAAAAAAAGTTACCTCACTTGTCTGGCTCAACGCAGTGTCCGCAAGACCAACCTTACCAAAATGCAACATAGGGGCATCGGACACCCTTTGCCCCAGGATTGATCCATTCCTATCGCAGACACCAGGCCCAATCACAAACATGAGGTAATGTTTTGTTTGGGACAAGTGGGGGAACACTGGGTAGTAGGACTTTTGTGGATCCCTGCAGATTCTGCATCCTTCTGTTACAGGAATACAAAGAAGATGTGCGATTATATGGCAAAGTATGAGGTTTTCAGAGGGCTGTGGGTAGGAAAACGTTGTGGGATCCACGCAAGCCATACCACCCTGCTCTCCACTGGATGTGCAGTTTTCAGAAAAGTATAGGCCTGGTAGGTTTCTGTTGAGGGCACCCAAGCCTAGGCCCTAATACTGCAGCTACCCAATTGCTGATATTTCCACATTGCATTCTGGGGCTTTAGGCGTTGCGGGTGCTAGGCACAACCAATGGGCAGTGTTATCTTATGGGGAAACATGTGCAAATGCTGAGTGGTAGAAAATTTGTGGATCCCTGCAGATTCCTAAACTTTCCCTTACTGAGGTTTGAAAAAAATAGTGGTTTTAGCCAAAGTTCGGGATTAGCAAGGATTTTAAGGTAGGAAAACACAACCATTTGAGATCCATGTGAGATCCATACAAGTCACATCACTCTGGACTCCGCTGGGTGTCTGGTTTCCAGAAATGTCTGGGTTTGGTACGTTTCTCTGAGTAGTGGCGAAGTTCTGGCCTCCAAAGCCTCAACTAACCATATCGTGAAAAAATGGGTTGTTTTAGAGTGTAAAAATGTGATTGGTACATCTTGCATTTTGGGGCCTTTCTTGCCATGGGCTCTAGGCCTGCCCACTCAAGTGAAGTACTGTTTTTGTCAAGAGACAAGGGCAAATGCTGGGTGGTAGGAAATGTGTGGTTCCCCACAGATTCTGGAAAATTCCTTAAAAAAATATGAAGAAATGTGGGTTTGTAATTAACCATCATTTGAGATTTGCAGGAGTTTTCTTGGTAGAACATCTCAGGAGATCTACACAATTCATGCCCCCTGAACTTCCTTGGGGGGCTAGTTTTTGCAAATGTCTTTTTTTGTTAGGATTCTCTGGGCGGCGGCCTAGTCCACGCCCAAAATCCAAAGCTACCCACATAGCAAAAAAAGGCCTGTTTTTAGTGGAAACATAGGATCTGTCCATGTTGTGCTTCAGGCCTTTTCCTGTATCGGGCACATGGCTGACTCACACTAATGAAGTAGATGTTATATTAGGAGACGTGGGGTGGTAGGAAATTGGTGGACCTCTGCAGATTCCATTACTGTCCCTCACTAAAATATGAGGAAAGTGTATAGTTTTAGCCAAGGGTTGAGGTTTACAATAGCTTCATGGTAAGAACATATGCTAGAAAAAAGACTCATGACATCCACACAATTCATACTACCCTTGAGTCACAGGGTGGCTAGTTCTAAGAAGTGTCTGTGTTTGGAAGTTTTGACTTCGTGCCCACTGAGCTAGACCAGAGCATACACTGCTAACTGCATTGCAAAAAGGTTCAGTTTTGAGTGAAAAAAACTGAATCTGGAATTGTCATGTTGCGTTTTGGGCCATTTCCTGTACATAACCCTAGACTTAGCCTCACAAATGGGATGTTACTTTCAACAGAAACAGAGAATAGTAGAATATTTGTAATTACCAATTAGATTTCTCTGCATGTGTGGCCGCTAAATGTAAGCCAGTGCGAAAGATAGAAGAAAGTTTGCAAAAAGCCCTCTGAATCACGATACTATGGGGAAACACACATTTAGAGGTGTACAAATAACCAATACTCCTCAACTCATTATATTGTGAACATTTTAGAAATGTATACATTTCCGTCATGCCAACTGTTCATTCTTTTGTATTTTACCATATAAATTGCTGTATAGTCAGTACACAATACAAGACCATTGTAAGATACAGCTCAAGTTACAGACAGTAGCGGCTTCTGAACTTTGATTCTGGTGGGGTGCAAACATTTTCTTTGATTTTAATTTATCGAGAGAGCAAAACGAGTGAGGTAAACTTATTCAGAGGGGTTTGGGAGGAAAACAGCCAAATTAAGCGTTGTATATCACAATTTTCCCAAACAATGATGGAAAAAATGTATTGAAGGGCTTGATAATGAAATACTTCAATACTTTTGTGAGATACCAGGCACCTATCCCACAGGGGAAGAGATTTAACCTTCACCAGAACACGTTGAAAAAGGAGAAACAATTGAATTTCACATTAGTATCTTTTTAAGTTGGTTTAAATATCTATTCCTTCCAGGCCACTATACAAGGTTACATAATTTTTCAAAATGTATATAGCATCTTCCTTCACTTTACTTTTCTACCCAGCCTCTTTCAGCAAGAATTTGAGGTGTGTCTTGTGATCGCGAATTCACATGGAAGGGGAAGGTGGGCAAATCAAAAGACACAATGCACAGAAGACAGTTGTAATCTTACAAGCTGTTAGAACTACTGCATGTTACATAGAGAGCCCATCAGACAGTAGACCAACTATACCAGTGTTACATGGTCAGTCAGTAGTACTGACCATATAAGGAAAACTTTGTCAGTAGTATAGAAAAGCTAAAGTCAGAAATACAAGTTCTGAACTCAGCATGAATGCGCACTCAAATATCAGCTTCGGACATGTTTCATTAAATGCATTTCTTTTGTTGGGAGCGTTAGTTTACCAAAGTAAAAACCTTTCGTAATGAAATGGATAATTTTCATACTAGATAAATATAATCAGTTGCCAAAAAGTGTGTCCTAATTTTCCTGAGAAAAAGCGTCCATAATTAGTAGTTTTTTCTCTCTTAGTCAATACATGTATATCCCCAAACAGCAGCCTGTGGTTTTCACTCAGCATTCACTTATTTTAGTCACATATGGACAAGATATTTCTTTCTTACTCACTCTCACACATACATACGCACCCACACATAAGCCCCGTTGGTGGTCAGGAGAAAAATGAAATATATTGCCTAATGCATTGAGCCACTGTAAATGCCATAATGAGAATAAAGCCACTATAGCCATTTGAATCCGTGTGGTGCCCTTTCCATCAATATACTGCCTGGTGCAGACCGCCTAACCGTTATGAAAAAAAATGAAAAGGCATGCTATCTATGAGAACAGTGGCAAATGCTAATCAACAGGAGTAATTAAGGGGACAAACCTACACGCTTTATTAAAACACACATAGAAAATGTAATTCTCCTTTAGGTAAAAACAAAATCGAACCATGGAATGAAGTATATATTATATCTGTAGCAGTATATGTCTGATTCTTTTATGTAATACGTGGACATCAATAATTTAAAGTGCCATCTATAATCCTTGGCTACCATGGACTATAGCTTCTTCTCTGTCCTACTTAATAATTATGACCTTCTTTTGGGTGTTAAAAACATTCACCGAACTGACACATTTAGCATGTTTTAAGGCTGCCAGTTAGAGACAGGTCATATCTCTGAATGGTCTGCTAAGGAGCACATTTCTGAATCAAATGAAATCTTTGAATACTCGGCTCTTGGGGAAGATGGGCTTCTTACAAATTTTCTCTATTCCTCACCCAGCACTCAATAAAGTGAACATTTTTGCAAATGGCATACACTTTTCACATTATATCCCTTTTAGAGCAAACCTAAACTGTCTGCTTAAATTGCCAATTTGAAAGAGTCATCTTAAGTAGGAACATAGTTGATGGCAGCTAACTCTGTTTTCTACTAATATGTGTAGTATATGATAAATAGACATGCTGTCATTATGCATCATAAATAGATATGACAGAGCACAATTATGAGCCAATGCATTAAACGTAAAATGCAGGAGGACTGAACCAACAGATTTTCATGTAGCCAATGGGATAATTCAGAGCTATTGACTTGGTTATACAGGTACTTAAAAGGAGAAAGAGAGGAGATAATGAGTATGATTGGATGAGTTTTGTCAATAACCGATGTTTATCAGTCGCAGCCCGAGTGAGTCCTGTTTTCAGCCGAAGGCAAGCCTGAATAGTCTAGTTTTCCATTTAGTTTATGTTTTTCTCATGATGGATAAATAATGCCTTATTATCATACATGCCAACAGTTCCGATTCAAACAGGAGAATAACGATTCTGCAGCTAAAAACGGCTTAATAGGTGTTTCCCATCTAAAATCTTCTCCACTTACAAAATCAAATCAAACAGTCAAACGCCTCTTTCCAGGCTCAAAATGTTGGCATATACCTGTTGTTACTTTACTCAAGGGTCACACTGAAATAACTTTGAAATGGTAAAAGGCTGACTTGAACCTGCCAGAGCAACATGTTCACTGAACGTCACACCTAGATTTTCTTCTACATTTAATACAAAGCATACAGTATTAACAGTATTGGAGTAACTATGACACAATGACATGTCTGCTACTAGCCAGCTTGATTATTTATTGAGTTTAAAATTGTTTCTTGATATATGTGTGTCAATCTGAAGAGCAGACTGTGACATTCATGCTTTCATGGGCGATAAACTGTGCACCATGATTAGGGGTAAGAGTAAGGTGGTTATTAACCCCTTGGGTACCATTGATAATGGTTATGTATTCTGCTGCTGCGCAGCCGTGCCAAGATGCAACTGTTATATCCTGGACTCGACCCACGGGGGAAGCGTTAGCGATCCCCCTTTGGGCCACCCACCCACACCCCTCCCCCACTGGGAATGGCAGCGGAAGACCTTCTGCTGCCACCCCTGACCCACCTCCTAATGACATCTGATGACATCAGCGAGCATCATATGCTGAGGTCATCACGATGTGCTGGAAGCATAGCTCACAGTGCCTCCTGAGGAGAAACTGATCAGTTTTTCCTCGGGAAGAGGGAAGGGAGAGGTCAGAGAGGCATTGAAGGAAAGGAAAGTCATTTCCTTTCCTTTGATGTCTCTCTGAGCATTCCTGCTGCACGATCGCATAGTGATCGTACAGCAGGAATGCCCACTAGACACCAGGGAGTTTTTGTTTGTGTGAAATGTGACATAAGGGGAGCGCCCCCTCAGGCAAGGGTTGCTCCCCATAGGGGCATTATAATATAGGCCATTTCTGTCCCCCTTGGGGGCAGATCAGCCTATTTTTATTAGGACCACTAGACACCAGGGATTTTTTTAAATATTATTTTACATAAGGGGAGCAACCCCTTAGACAAGGGTCACTCCCCATGGGGGCAAGCTATTTTAGGCCATTTCTGCCCCACTTGGGGCAGATTGGCCTATTTTTATTAGGCCTTTCTGCCCCCAAGAGGGGCAGAAACCACTAGACACCAGGGGTTTTTGTTTTTAAATTTTACATAAGAGGAGCAGCCTCTTAGGCAAGGGTCGCTCTCTATGGGGGAATATTTTCTGCTCCCTTAGAGCAGAACTGTTTCTTTTTGTTAGGCCTATCTGCCCCCAAGGGGGACAGAAACCACTTAGGCACCAGGGATTGAGGTGTGTGTGTGTGTGTGTGTGTTTTTTGTTTGGAGGAATAGCCCCTTGGGCAAGGTTCGATCCTCATGGGGGCACATTACTGATGCCTATTTTGTTTGGGAGGGGCTTTGTGGCCCCTCCGCTACCCCAGGGACAATCACCACTTAGGCACCAAGGATTGTTGTGTGTGTGTGTTTTGTTCGGGGGGACGTACCCTTGGGCAAGGGTCGATCCCCTTGGGGGCACATTACTGATGGCCATTACTGCCCCCTAGGGGGCAGATCGGCCTATTTTTTTTAGGCCCATTAGGGATTGTTTTGTGTGTGTGTTTTGTTTGGGGGTGCTTTGTGGCCCGTCCATATACCTAGGGACACCACCTCCCTGGGGACAAAGATATTTTGTGTGTGTGGGGACATGTGCGCCCCCTCAGCACCGAGGACCCCTACCTCACCAGGGCTACAATAAAAGAATGAAGGGGATCCATTGTGGACCCCTTTGCCCCGGGGACCACCACCTCTCTGGGGCTGTATTACATTGGAGGAGCGTTGTGTGGCCTCTCTCATGCAGCCAATAAAGGCACAGGGGCCCAACCCCCCAGTGCCAGTTCCAGCTATGTCCCAGGGTGCCCACAGCCCGGACACAGCCATTTGCTTTTGCTTGGTGGGAGCTGACAGCTCCGAACCAAGTAAAGGCAAACAAAGTCCGCTTTCTGACAGCTGGAACTATCAAACAGCTTCCACTGGCAGAAAGCAATTTTCATCTGTTTCCCTGCACGCAAATATGCATGCAGGGAAACAGATGAAAACACTGCTTTTGCATGCAAGGAGCTGCTACTTAAACTAGCTCCTTGCTTGTGTGAGCAATGCCAGCTCCTGCAGGATATGGAGAGCTGGCTAGGACCGCAGGGCCTTCAAGCTCACCCCGCTATCCTGTCATTCTCTCTCTCTCTTCTCTTGAGAGGGAAAGAGTTTGTCATTGTAATGGCTTCACAGAGAGAGACTAGCAAGATGTTGGTATGGATGTTAAAGTTACTTTTGGATGCAGAGCGGAAAAGAATGACTCCTCGCCTAATGGTCAAGTACTTGTGCTGTCACTCAGTAGCTGAAGGTTCAAATCCTAGTATCCTTTGGCAGTGTGTTTGTTTATTTACTAATGTTTTGACTTTTAAACTTTCCCTGTGATAGAACTTTTATGTTTCTTTACAATCACATGCATAGGTATGTCTGGAAGCATCACAGTACGGAGTCACCTATGGCCTAAAGGTTAAGGTCACAGACCCTCACATTGAAAGTTGAGGGTCCTACTCCAGGTGTGCCCATTGTCATTTTCCTTCTTTACTTTCTTTTACATTTAAAAAATGTTAGGTTCATACTGAAAGGTGTTCAAACATTTTTTAATTGACAAATACATTTTTCTTTTCAGTTCGTCCAGAAATATATCATTCTAAGTACATCATTCATCGAAGCCTAAAAAACTCTCTATCTCTCTCCCTTTCCTCTCTTTCTCTCTCTCAATTTCTCACTTTCAGTCTTTTTCTCCTACTCACATACCCACTCAGACCTTTACATACCCACTCACAGATGCACTCAAACACTCACAGCCCTACTCAGACCCTCATACATTCAATCACAGCCCCACTCAGACCCTCACGCACCCACTCACAGACCCACTCAGACATCAAAGTACCCACTCACAGACTCACTCAGACACCCATGCACCCACTCACACACCCACTCAGACTCTCACACACCTACTCACAGACCCACTAAAACCCTCACAAAACCATCTCAAAGTCCCACACAGACCCTGACGCAGACATGCACTGACCCACTATGACACTGACGCACCCACTCTCACACCCAGACATACACTCTCACAGCCACTTTTACATACAAATACACCCTGTCACACCTATTCCCAAACCCAGAGAGACAGGCCATGTCTAACTCCTGAGGCCATGCTCAGCATGAGGTTGAGTTGTTAGGGGGTGTGAGTCGTAGGATCTGGCCAGAGGCCAGGCCCTACAGCCAACCCCTACCATGTACAGCCAAAGGCAGTGTGCGACACGAGGTTGAGTGGCTTTAGGGGTTGGCTGTAGGTCCCAGCCAAAGGCCATGCATAGTGCAAGGTTGGGTGGTAATAGGGGTTGGTAGCAACCACTGCCACGCATGGCCAAAGGTAATGAAATAGTAGTAATGCTAATTACTCTACATTAAAAGAAAACATAGAAATTCACTGAAAAAACAAAGGTTACAGGGATGTTATAGTTGGGCTCACATTTTAAACTTACAAAACCATAGAAATGTACCTATTACAGATAGAGTTATTTCAAGTAACGATAACTTGCGCGCTAAGGTAACTATAACTCACACCCTTGCCATGGACTGATAATCACCCCACAAATTACAGCACTTGTGACACCTTTGATAACATCATTGTTAATGTCACTGTAATATCTGCAGTAAAATAATTGATCATGTAACTGTGCATGGCTGGGAGCGGGTTATAGTTACCTTAGGCCGCAAATTATAGGTATTTGAAATAATTTCTATGGTTTTGTATGTTTAAAATTTGAGCCTAACTATAATGTCTATGTAACCTTTGGTATTTTTTAGTGAATTTCCATGTTTTTTTAAATTCTATTTTCTAAGATTTTCAGTGATTTATATGTTTATTTATTACCTACAATTGGTGGTCCCAAGTAGGTAGTTATGGTTAGGACCTAGTTTCCTTAGAAAAAACATTTTTTGTTTTGCTAATAACTTTGACACCATTTGGTGAATCTTCACACAATTTTCAAAACTAGTTTGCCTGTTGCTTCAGCTGCTGTCTGGAAAGTTTTGGAGTGATTTGTCCAGTGCATTTCCCAAGGAGCCTGACCTGACTCTGGGGGTGGTAAGCTTATATTTATGTACAATATTGCACCATACACTATATTCACGAGTGCACTTTTATCACTCAGTTGATTTCACTTTCTACACATGTTTGTATTTCCATTTCAGGGTGACCTATGGTAGTAACCAGTCTACTTAATGTAAGTGACGGTCTTCCTTTTTGACTTTATATTGCTAAGACTATTTACACAATAGTTTTTGGAGAAGATGTTAATTTACTTTTGGTCCTGAGGAAGCGTTGTGGGATCCGTTCGGACCGCTAGACGCGAAACATGTCGACCATTTACTAGAATCCTTAGATTTTGGGAATTTCTAGCGTTTTTGAAAGTAATTGTGCATGGCTACTCTTTATACTTTCCTCCGTTTTTATTCTTGGTCTCCATCTTATTTAGACTGATTAAATTATGACGTGGGGTTAAGGTGGTGAACCCATTTTATTTCCATATTATTCTCTCCTATGTTTTTTGGATCCTTCAATCTTGTTCAAATTTACTTCTGTTGGATCCTCTTGCTATCTAGAGAGCAACATGGGCAAGAGCTCCCACAGGGAGCCCACTAGGCATTGCAGTACCAGCCTGGTGTAGAGCGTTCCCGATGATGAAGCCAGTCATCCATTGAGATGCTTGAGGGTTCAACGCTCTTAGTCACTTTTGGTCCTCTGACTGGCTAATTATGGAACAGTGTACACTTGTTGTATTTGTATTAATTTTGGGAGACTGTACAATGGACCACTAACCTCCCGGTCCCTCCTCTTTGGTTTTTTTTTCATTTGTTTATATCCATTGCTTCTCCAAATAAACTGTTGAAAATAAATACTGATAGTGAATAGGAAAAGCCAACCATTAGTGACAACATTGTATCTGTACCTTCTTGTCACAATGGCTGATTTAAAAAAGCAATATACCATTACGTCCAATAGACCCTTCTGGTGACAGGGATTTATAGGGTTTGCAGAGTCTCCAAAAACACTTTATATCCAGTGCACCGAATGTAGAGGCATTATTTTGGCAAAATATAAGGAATAAAAAATGTGTATCAAGAAAACCATGTATTTCTGTAGTTTACTTCAAATACTGAGTTTAAGAGCAGTGGTTAATTGTGGATTTATGGGTACCCATATTAGCATGTAAATCAGATGGCAGTTTGCCAAATGGTCTCTTTCTTGCACACTGGCTTTCATTTGAAAGGCACAAATACAAAGAGGTCCAATTTGTAATAACAAATGTTTTACTATTCTGTATTTCCAGAAGTCTCCCACTACAAATGGTACCTCTCTAGTGTGGCTTGGCCTAGAACCTGTGACATAGTACACCCCAATCTGACTTGGGGAAATCATATGTTACCAGTCATAAATCATGCTTTGTTCACCATGTGGGTAACTGTGGATTTTGCCCCTAGCTCAGCCACCACCCAGGAACAATTAACAATTACCCAAACATTTCTGAAATAAGACAAGCAGAGCAGTTCAGGGTATGACGTGTGTTTCTAACAAGGTTTTTTTTAACCATAAGACCTTCAAAACCTCAAATTGTGCTTACAAACAAACATTTTCCTCATACTTCTGTACCGGAAAGTTCTGGGATTTACAGGGACCTGAAAATTTCCTATCACCCAGCATTCCCCTAAGTTTCCCAAGAAAATTGTACCTCATTTGAGTGGGTGGTCCCAGTGACCACACCAGGAAATAGCCCTAGCACAGCCAGAACCCAGGGAAATCTGCCAAACCAGCATTTCTGAAAACTAGACACCGGGGGATTCAAGAGTGGTGTGACTTACATGGCTCTCTCCATGTTTTTGTTTTACCCAGAAGCCCTTGCAAGTGTCAAACTTTGTCTAAAAACACAAATTTACCTCACATTTCTGTGACATAAAGTTCTGGAACCTGTAGGGAGCCACAAATTCCTTACCACTTAGCATTACCCCAAGTCTCTTGATTAAAATGATGCCTCATGAATATGGGTGGGATTAGTGTCTACAACAGAAAAGGGCCCTGTTAGAAATGGGGTTTTTGGTTGGCAGTCAGGTTACCCCCTGTCCAAGCAAAAGCCCTCACTCTAGTCAGGGTAAGTCACACACAATCCAAGATTATCCTATGCCCACCCTCTGGTAGCTTGGCACGAGCAGTCAGGCTTAACTTAGAAGGCAATGTGTAAAGTATTTGTGCACTAAATCATACAATACCACCATATAGCACCACAAAAATACACCACACAGTGTTTAGAAAAATATAGAATATTTATCAGGATATAAAGTGTCTTAAGTCTTTAGAATATAAACAAAGTCTCTTTCAAGCACAAGTACCTGATTTGGAGTGGAAAAATCTCCTCAGAGGGCCACAAAGGAAGAGGTGCATGGAAAAAGTGTGTGTGTGTCGATTTCTCCCCAGCACACACGAACTTGCGTCGTTATTTTCCACGCGGGGAAGTCGTGCGTTGTTTTCCGGCGCGCGGACAGTCTCTTTCTGTGGGTCGCGGGGATTACCAGATGTCCCGGGTCTGTGCGTGGATTTTCCTGCTTGTTTTCCGGCTGCGCGTCGTTCTGCGGGGCTGCGCGTCGAAATTACGATCTCACGGCAGGCGTTGCGTCGATTTCTCCTCTAGAGGTTGGGCGGCGTTGTCCTTGCGAAGCCGTGCGTCGGATATCCGGTCGGCCCAAGAGCGTCGCGTCGATCAGCGTCAGTGTGTGGCGTTTTTCTCACCGCGGTACAAGCTGTGCGTCGAAATTTTCGGCGCACGGAGAGTCCAAGTGAAAAAGAGAAGTCTTTTTGGTCCTGAGACTTCAGGGAACAGGAGGCAAGCTCTATCCAAGCCCTTGGAGAGCACTTTCACAGCCAGACAAGAGTTCAGCAAGGCAGCAGACCAACAGCAAGGCAGCAGTCCTTTGTAGAAAGCAGACAGGTGAGTCCTTTGAGCAGCCAGGCAGTTCTTCTTGGCAGGATGTAGTTTCTGGTTCAGGTTTCTTCTCCAGCAAGTGTCTGATGAGGTAGGGCAGAGGCCCTGTTTTATACCCAAATGTGCCTTTGAAGTGGGGGAGACTTCAAAGAGTGGCTAAGAAGTGCACCAGGTCCCCTTTCAGTTCAATCCTGTCTGCCAGGGTCCCAGTAGTGGGTGTGGCAGTCCTTTGTGTGAGAGCAGGCCCTCCACCCTCCCAGCCCAGGAAGACCCATTCAAAATGCAGATGTATGCAAGTGAGGCTGAGTACCCTGTGTTTGGGGTGTGTCTGAGTGAATGCACAAGGAGCTGTCAACCAAGCCCAGCCAGACGTGGATTGTAAGGCACAGAAAGATTTAAGTGCAAAGAAATGCTCACTTTCTAAAAGTGGCATTTCTA
Organism: Pleurodeles waltl; assembly: GCF_031143425.1. Lineage (NCBI taxonomy): Eukaryota > Metazoa > Chordata > Amphibia > Caudata > Salamandridae > Pleurodeles > Pleurodeles waltl. The sequence continues at coordinate 805,597,150 of NC_090449.1, read as the reverse complement.
GAATAGTAATATTAAATCCAACTTCACCAGTCAGCAGGATTTTATATTACCATTCTGGCCATACTAAACATGACCTTCCTACTCCTTTCAGATCAGCAGCTACCACTTCAATACTGTATGAGGGCAGCCCCAATGTTAACCTATGAAGGGAGCAGGCCTCACAGTAGTGCAAAAACGAATTTAGGCGTTTTACACTACCAGGACATGTAAACTACACAGGTACATGTCCTGCCTTTCACCCACACAGCACCCTGCTCTAGGGGTTACCTAGGGCACACATTAGAGGTGACTTATATGTGGAGAAAGGGGAGTTTTAGGCTTGGAAAGTACTTTTAAATGCCAAGTCGAGGTGACAGTGAAACCGTACACACAGGCCTTGCAATGGCAGCCCTGAGACAAGGAAAAAGGGGCTACTTAAGTGGGTGGCACAACTAGTGCTGTAGGCCCACTAGTAGCATTTAATCTACCGGCCCTATGCACATAGAGTGCACATTACTAGGGACTTATAAGTAAATTAATAGTCCAATCAGGTATGATTCAAGGTTACCATGTTTTAAGGGAGAGAGCATATGCACTTTAGCACTGGTTAGCAGTGATAAAGTGCGCAGAGTCTAAAAGCCAGCAAAAACAGTGTCCAAAAAGTGGAGGGAGGCAGGCAAAAAGTTAGGGGTGACTACCCTAAGGCTGTCAGGTCTAACAGGCCCACATTGAAAAGATGACAGATCAAATGTTTCTACCCAAAAACCGAACCCTTTCTGAAATGTCAGTGGCTGCAGAATTAGGGCTGTTGTTCAGCTGGTACCCAGGGAAAACTACCAAACCTGCACACTTCTGAAAACTAGACACCCAGGGAGCACAGGGTGCGAAGGCTGGCCTAGTATCTACATCAGGAAAGGTCACAGTATACAACATTGGACATATCACCTTTTTCAACTAAAAACCCACACTTTTTTGTAATTTTGTTAGCTGTGGATTTTGGGCCCTAGCTCCATGGGCACCTAGGGAAATCTACCAAACCTGCACATTTCTAAAAATTAGGCACTCGGGGAGTCTAAGGTGCTGTGACTTGTGTGGCTCTCACCAAGTCTTCCTATCCAGAAGCCCTTACAAACCTGATATATTGGGTAAATACACAAATTGTCTTCACATTTCTGTGATGGAAACCTATGGAATCAAACCAGTGTCAACAGAAGTCCTCATGACTCCTTCTGAGCCTGATTTGATTTGCTCCTGTTGTATGCTCTAGTCTCAGTCACATAAGTGGGATAACGTTTTTTCTGGGACACGTGGGAGACCTGTGGGTGGTAAGAATTTGTGACTTCTTGCTTATTCCAGAAGTTTGTCACCAAAATGCAAGGCACATGCCTAATTTTAGACAAAGTTAGAGTTTTGTAGGACATCGTAGTTAAGAAAAGGTCATGAGATCCATGCACCACCCTGGACTCCACTGGGTGTCTAGTTTTCATAAATGTGTGTGTTTAGTAGATTTCCTTGGGTGGCTGCCAAGCTCGCTCCTAATACTTTAGCTACCCGTATTGCTGATTTCTACAATTTGCATTTTGGGGCCTTTTATGTTGTGGACCCTAGGTCCATCCGCACAAGCTGGGTAGCTTTTTCATTAGGCCAATGGGGGAAAGCTGGGTGGTAGAAATCTTGTGGATCCCTGTGCATTCCATATGTGTGTGTCATGAAAAGAAAGTGTTTGAGTTTAGGCAAAATTTGAGAATCCATGTGAAGCACACTAACCTAGACTCCTCTTGGTGTCTAGTTTTCAGAAACATCTGGGTTTGGTGTGGTTCCCTGGGTGGGGACTGACTCAAGCACAAACAGTGCAGCAATTCATTATGGGAAGTAGGAAGACATTGGAAGTTATCTTCTTTTATATGACTCCTATGTAAAGACAATGCCCAACTGAAGTAACTGTTGCTCTCTCTTGCCATACCTTCTGAGATGCAATATTGCCCAGAGGAGCAAAAGACTGAGGCCTCCCACCAAACTTTTTGGGGCGGAAGACCGCCACTCCGGTCTTCCGCCCACTGGCCCTATTACATGTTTCCTGCTAGGTCAATGGGAAATTACCCTCAACATTGGTGCCGGCTCGTAATCGAGTCAACGGCAATGTTGTGGTGTGCCGGGTGCAACAGCACCCGTCGTTCTTTTCACTGCCTGTAAATCCAGCAGTGAAAAGTGCAACTGGGCTGTCCATGTGGGCCCCTGCACTGCCAATCCAAGTGCATGGCGTCTCCGCCAGCCTTCGCTGGTGGACACCAAGTCAGCACTGTTACAGCGCTACTCTGGTGGATTAAGACCGGCGGCACAACCTGGCCGTCTGCCAGCCTAAAAGTAGCAGTGCCGGCAGTCCGACCGTGGTGCTTTCGGATACGGTCGTAATGTGGAAGTCGGACTGTCTGAGTCTTGCGGGGATGAGGGTGGGTCTGAATGTCAGCATGAACCAAACACCACCCCATTATTTAATAAAAAATATTCTTGACATTGAGCAAGCTTTTCTGCCTCTCCCTTGCAGGGGAAATTGGGGTAAATCCCCTCTATGTTCCATGAAGGCAGAAAACACAGAATATATGTTGGGGTACGTTTTTTATTTTAAAAAAGTCTCCCTGGTATCTATTGGGCTTCACACCTTCCTGGGGGCAGGCAGACCGGAGGAAAATACCTCCTATCTGACCCCAGGACGCGGCAAAGCTTTTCTGGCCAGGGAAATGAGACGGTGCTAGCCCATTGCCAGGAAGGGCCGCTCCCCACTCTAAAAAATTAATTCTTGGCATCTAGTGGGTTTTGTGTACCCCTTCTGGTGCAGATTGTAGGTACGTACATTCTACCCACCTCTGGAAGGGTAGAAAGACTTTTGTGAATGGAGTGAGTGGAGAGCACTAGTCCTTTGCTAGGGTAGCTGTCCCCCTCAAAAAGAAATCCCTGGCATTTAATGCTCCTTCGGGCCCCCCTTCTGATGGAAGAGTGGAGGTATATACTTCCTATCTGCACTCATTGGGGACAGAAAGGCTTTTTTCCTAAAGTCAGGAAGTAGGACTAGCCCATTGCCGGGCGGGCACCCCTATTACACGTTTACTTTTGCAACTACACTAGCATGTTATTTTAGCTTAGGCTCGCAGATTGTGCTTTCACTCCAATACATGCATTTTTATTTTTATTATGATTTTTGCAAAAGCTTCATTTTAGTGGAGATGTTTTCATATTTTATCAGTTGTTCTTGCAGAATTCTGTTATTCTTTTCTCTTCATGACTTCACAGATATGTATGTGTTATCACATCAGGGCAGTTTCCTCAGAACACCAGATGTTTTATTATAAAACACCTCACTGCCACCCTGCTTGATAGATGGGAATTCCAGCCAGTTGCCATTGCATGCTGCACATCGTCCTTGCAGTTTCTGCTGAGGCCTGACACCTCCTCTGTTTCTATGTGGAGGACTCTTAGTAGACCAATAGAACTCTTCTTTACCTACAAACACAGGTACGTGGGACAAGTTCCTTCTGGGTGGCCTGATGGGCAGATTGTGGCTTACACTGCCATGCCCTTCTATCGAATATTAGTAGTCCAGGTAGGGATTCTACAACCATTATTGTGATAGTACGGTGGGACTTTTTCTATGTTTCACTTTCCTTGTGACTGCTTAGCTTTTATTATGCTTTATCATCTTTATATGCCGTTTTACATAGAATGCATTTGATTCAATAAAACCTATTGTACCTAGTCTTCCTTCTTTAATAACTTTTCACTGTAAGCAATCAGACCTATAACTTTCATCATTGGCTTGTCACCATAACCTGGTCAAACCTACTATTTTGTTTCATAGGCCTCCCCACAAGGCAATCATCAGTATACCAAATAGAAATACAAATATATACAAAACAGAATTAGCAGAACAATGAAAAATCCATCTTATTGACTCTAATAAAGATTACCATATTGCAAATTGTTTATTGCTGTGGTTTGTGCAGGTGGTGTCATAAGGACCCTTGTATTTCTAAAAGACTGCTGGATTAGGGTTCGCAGCACCTATGATTGTACGTGACTGAGTCATTTCCACAACAGTTGGCAGCTGTCAGACCAACCCACCCGGCTTTCTAGCAGCACCTCACCAAAACACAAACAGTAAAGTTGATTTCTGGCAGCCTAGCGCATTGACTTTGAAATCTTCTCAGGGAAATTGCAGTGCAACAAGTTATACCCTTTTCTCTTGTTAGATATGAGTCTCTTACAAACACACACAGGCAAGAAAGAAGATGCAAAACAGTTTTCAATCCATTTATTGAAAAGACTGCATTCTATGATAAAATACATGAGCTGCAAAGATTAGGAAAATGACAATAAACTAATTCAGGATTGTGTGAGTAAGCGATGTGAATATGAACAATCCCAACGTTTTTAAATAAGCATGAATATACAAGTTCCTCTCTAAAGCGTATTGCCTACCCTAAAGGGAGCAAGGTATGCTAAACCTAATCTGTCCAAGCCTTGTCCATGAGAAGTGCTCCAACCACCATTACCTTAGAACAAGGTCGGCCTTCAGTCTCCAAATCAGGTGTTCTAGAGACACAAAGACTGAGATCTGCTGTAAAGTGACATGCAGTATGGATGGAATATCCTGGGTGGAACCCCCTGTCATGACCTTGGTCTCACAGAGGGTTTTTATAAGGCCTATGTTATTGTTCATGCAGACATCCTGATGTGAGTATGTACCTAAGTGTTAGATTGTGTGTGTGCAAACTTGGATCGGCAATATCATAACAAAATGCTTACTTTTTCACATTCTGTTCTTATCTAACTTGAAGCAAAGGGACATGATGAATCCAATTCATACATTACTAATAATGGAGCTTTCACAGAATGGCATCTGATTATAAACTAAAATCATTTCTTATAAAGTGCAAGAACTGCAAGTACTACTAAAATGTAAACAATTAATGATAAACCAGAGCATGTTAATCTAGGTAAAAGGGCACAGGCCTCCAAATTGAAGCTAAGCTAAACTCCTATACCCAAGCAAACTAAAATGGATCCACAATAGTGGACACCATTACCAAAACCCTTGCCTACTACAGTTCTCTGGGAGATTCCATGTAGTAGAAGACCTGCCTACAGGCTTTCGCATAGTGTAATACCAATCTGCCCTTAAAAGCCTATTGCATTTAAGGAATGCTTTTTACAATAAGTAAGTAAGGATACGTGCTATGCCATAACTTTTAGTTATAAACTGATCACACCTAACGAATCCGACATAACTTTTACGAATGAACCGATAAGACATCTAACTTTACCAGTGGCTTGACACTATATCCAAATCAGGTCTACTGAATTGCACATACGCTGACAATCGTCAGGCATGCCATTTATAAAATTATGATTATTAACAAACGTAACCTTGGCAAAACAATATACAACCCGTTTCAATAGGGCCCAACAAGAACCTTCACGGTGAGATTCTACTCCATGATTTGTCAGAGTGGGTGACCAATGCCAAAACACTTATCTGCTATGGTAACCTATAGCTCTTATCATTGGTTTGTCACCATCACCAACTCAAGCCTACTGTACTGAGGGTAAGCTTTCCTAAAAGGCTAAGATCAGACATACAATCATAAAATTGCAAATATACAGTATACAAAATTACAGATGACAAAGCAAATTTCTATCTCTCATAATAGAGCTTAACAAGGATTCTCACAATGCAAATCGTCTGTACTAATGGTTTGTTAAGGAGTTAACCAAAACCAAAACCTTTGCCTATTAATGTCATCTCTTGGATTTCATGTTACAAAAAATCTCTGGAGGCTTGAATTCCAAGTACTAACAATCCACCCTTAAAAGCCTTCTTGTCTTTGACATACAATCAATATATCATGCCTATTGCATTTTTTGTATTTTTTCATCACAATCAGTCATATAGCTTTTATCATTGGCTTGTCACCATAAACAACCCAAGCCAATTGAACTGACTGCAAGCTTTCCCCAAGGCAACCATCGGACAAACAGTCATAAAAGTACAAATGTATTCAAAATTATAGTAGGCAACATGCAATACTATCTCTCCTAAGAGACAGTAACAAGGGCTATTGTTATGCATATTTTCTATCCCTACTATTTGTTCAGGTGGATCACCAACATCAAAACCCGTGTCTACCACTGCCAACAGTGAAATTCCACGTAAAAAAATACCTGCCTACAGGCACTAGCACAGTGTAATAAAAATCCATCCTTAAAAGCCTATTGTCTTTAACACAAAGAGAAGGGCAGGCCTACTGGCTTTGTCATAATGGTCATGATAAGCAGTCCAAACTTATGAAATTTTGCTTGACGTTTCCCAATGAACCAATGAAGCCTTTACCCTTTTACATTGGCTTTACACTTTACCTAACACCAGCCAATTCAAGTGCACATAAACTGACAAATATCATGCATTCAGGTACAAAATTACTAATATGAGAAACTATAGCTTGCACACTATTATACCACCCCTATCAACAGGACATCACCACATTGAAACCCCCCAGGGTTTGTCAGTGGATGGTCAATGCCAAAACCCTTGCGTACCGGAGCAATCTTTGAGATCACATGTAACAAAGTACTTGACTATGGCCTATAACACAATGTGATAACAACAATATCTTAAAGGTTTACAGGCTTTAACATGTGATTTTCAATTGATTAGTCAGACCACCTACCTTTGTTATAATGTGTCATAAATAAGTGGTCTAGAGTTATTGGATTAGAGATAACACTTCTAGTGCATCAAACATACATACATAGCTTGTTACCTAAACCTTAGTCTGCTGTTTTGAGCATAAACTTTTCCACAAGGCAACCATCAAACACACAGTCATAAACTTAGAAAGGTATACAAACTTACAGTTGTCCTAAGAAAAATACTACCTCTCCTAAAATAGCTTAACAAGGATTCTGACAAAGCAAACCTTTTATATCAATTGTTTGTCGTACTAGATGACTAACACCAAAACCATTGCCTTACTAAATTAATCTATGAGATTTCAGGTGACAAAATACCTATTGGTAGACTTTAATATAGAGTAATAACAATCCACATGTAAAAGTCTATTGACTCTAACATATTCATTGTTATGTGTTGGTTTATTTCTTACAGCAGCACAGACGGGAGGATGGCGGTCGTTAATTCTAGACTTCAAAATGCACTTTTGTGTTTGAGAGCCCAGAGCTTCACTAATCTACATGGATTTTAGGCGTGGCCTGACAGTGCAACTGTCCTTGACTTTATGTGATCAACAAAATGAGCTTTCAGAGTCCTGCTGAAAGAGGGACTTGGGCTCCACTCACATGTTGGTTTCCCTGAGCCATGATTTGATTGGGCTGAATTTGTGTGTTTCCACTAAAGAATACTTGTATTGTACTTTTTGGCTTTGGTAATGTTTATACTTGATACAAGAGGGCTGAGTTGACTATAGTGGCAAGCTGTTTTTTATGACATGTTATGATAAAGAACATAGTCCTGACATTTATTGTGAAAAGCATTATCAAGGAGTGTAAGAAACGTTAATAGCATTACAGTGCTGTGTGTGATCCTGAAAGTTCAAGCTCATGAAGCCCAACTCTTGCTGCCATGGAGCCCAACTCTTTCTGGCATGGAGGGAAAGCACTTTCTCTTCTGTGGAAGCACATAAGGTATGCCCAGTCAAAACATGCACTCCTGTCTACCAACATTTGGGCGGAGCCAAGGCCCCTCTCCTGGTAGTACTTCTTAAAGGTATTTCTAGTTGATCACATAATATCTGATGGCAGCTGATCTTTCTAGCCAAACCTATAAATTATGACGTTTAGCAAAAGCTGGTGCTTTTCACTTTAGAAATTTGCAAACAGCAAATGCAGGAAGAAAGCACTCTAGAACATATTTTAGAGATTTCTATATTATTGATAAAATAACTTTGAAAAAAAAACAGCGAAAGACTGCGATATTTACAAACAGTAGGGCGAGGTTACACAAGTTCTTATTCGAATACCAGTTCCTGACCCTTGTAAAACCTGAAAACAGGAACAAATAGCTGTTATTGTTCTCTAAGAAAATTGGCAGCCATACCTGCGTGTCGCCGCCAGTTCTCGCCCTCTAAATACAACAGCTACACTTAGCATAAACCAGCAGTTGTATCTGCTGAACTGTGCCTGATGCCCCTGGTCTGAAAAGATAGATCTAAGGTCCATTGTGCTAAAGGAAAGAGCGGTCATGTGCTGCTCTGTGACTCAACCACTGAGTTCGTTGTAATCCCCTGGGAAACAGGACGCCGCTGTGATCGACGCGGGCCTATAAAGCGTGATGGCTCTGCAAACACCAGGCTGCAGCGTTCAGAGCTGGACTGGGGAGTCTCTGAGGGATATCAATAACAGATTGACGGCTCAAAGCAGCTATTCCTGCAGAAATAGTTAATTTTCTCTCGTACTTAAAGCAAATGTGAGAACGTGTTTTTTTTCGACTTGACAACAAAACGGAACGTACAAGGATAGCTTTGCAGAAAAGCACTTCAGCTGCGAGTCATTAATTGAAAACATTATGTGCTAAGTAACAGCGTTTGGGAGTTGCTCCTCCACCCCTCTGTCCTACGGCAGACCCTCTTAAGTCAGAACAAGCATGGAAGCAGAGGAAGAGTCAGCGACTGAGTCCTTTTCAGAAAATAAACGGACAGTATTCATAGAAAGACGACTCAAGTTGCTACATACTCTCAAAACAGACAAATGGAGTAAATACATTCAAAATGAGAACAATCAGAAAATTCTTCAAGACTTTTTAGAAAAAGATGGTCCTCCGTTCTTGTTTTTTAATTCCACCCCTGAAGGAGGGTTGACTGCTGTGCACGAGGTAAGTGCTCCCGATTCTGTTTAAAGACCATACTAAACGGAGGACCACTGGAGCTGTCTTCATAATGCTCATCCCTTGCCGTACATTGGAAGCTTACTAGCTAAACTCTAACATATACGCAGAATACGTTTATGCTGATTTATGTTTTCTTGTTGACCCCAGCACCCAGTTTTAATTGTACGGTTTGTAAAATGTGCCCTGAAACAAAACTGCAGCACACTATATCTAAAATACATATTTTGCTGTGTTAGTGATATTAGATGGACCTAAACAAAGTCTTTTCGGTGACTAAATTAGGGTTGTACCTCTTCTTGGTTTACAGGTTGAAGGTCTGTAAAAGGTTGGGACTGGGATAGAAAAGAGGCTTGGGCCCCCAGTAACAACTCAGACAGCTAAAAACGCGTGCCACATATCCAAATAGGGGCAGTTTTGACCTTGTGAAAAAAAACTGGATAGATATTTTCCATTGTATGGAAGACTGCATGCATTTGTGCGTGCTGCATGCAATGCAATGTGTGTTGTAACATCAGGGAAATCAACAGAAAAACCGGCCCACCAGACCACAAAACAGGTCCACTCAGAGATAATAAGTTAACAAATTCGATTTGGAGTATGTATGCCTATGCTGAGTATTTATGTACGATTTACATAACTTCCAGGTTGGGTCTCCTGCCGTGTAAAAGCAATCTAAGACTCACAAGCCCTTGTTTTAATGGGGGAAAAAAACCTAAATGAAAGTACTAGAATGCAACCCACTGTAGACCAAAAATTCAAGCCGGGTCGGCTGAAGGTGGCACACGACATGGGGACTTCTGGAAATAACGAAAACTTAGAGATAATGTTGGTCCCAATAAGTGCTTGTTTTGTGGTCACATGCTAATACATAACCTTTAACTACAAGTAATGTGACAAACAGCTACTACAGCAGGCATTCTGCGATGACGTTTGTTGCATAGCCCGCATCTGATGTTTCTAAATGTGTCATCAGAAACTCCATTTTCCAGCCGTGTGTTTTCCTTTAACAACCTACTGCATTCTGGGAGTTGTAGTAGCCCTTAATTTTAACGGAAACAACTGTCGGAAACATATGAAACCTACTTTTATTAAAGAAATCCGTATGACTGGAACTTAAATTTGGTAGCCTTGTTTACATTTCATGCTCTCAACACTTGTCTCATTGCCAATACCTGTATAGGGAAACATACACCCATTGCACAACACCCTGCCACTCTGATTGGGCAGTTCATTTACACTGTTTCATGTTGCCTTTGTAGATCCATCCATCTTTCCTAAAATAAACATTGTGTGTTTACCAAGCCCCAGCAAATGCTTTCATAGACCAAATTGGCCAGATTACACAAAGACCCTGATAACGAGTTGGACTGTGCCGGAGGACAGTGTTTGTATCAAAATGTACACGTGGTATTACCACCACATTATGAGTTAAACCCAATGGAATATCAGTGTGGGATTTTGTTCCTCCTGGCATAAAGCACATGGACTTCCCAATTTCATGGGATTTATAACGTACATTTACCTTCTACTTTGAGCAGGTGGTAAATGTTAGTGGAGACCTTGCGGTGGGGGGAGGGGAGAGTTGAGGGAAGGGTGGGATAAAGTAGGGAAGGGGAAGATATTTCCACTGCTTAAATGTTCCATTGCATTAGGCTTGGTGAAGGCTGCAGCTAAAGCCTTGTGATTCTTTTGACTGAAGTAATGGCTAGAAAAAAACAGGTCTTGTTCTACCACCCCTAGACCAAAATGAAGGGGCTAAACCTACCAACATGAATAAAGCAGACCAAATTTCCATGTAGTAGTTTTTACTCCACCTGACTCGGAGTAATGGCCATTTGAGCACTGAAAGTGTTAATTTAAGGTATGATCTCTGCCGCAGTTAAGAGTTGACTGGTGTCTGATGCAGATGAATAACTGTAGTATGTGTTTGTTGCACCTTAGACACTGCTAAATTGCTCTCTGTGACTAAAATTGTAAAGAGAAATGCTCTTTTGGATGGGAATGTCAGTGGCGCTGGAATTAGGGGTGTAGAAGATGCTGCAGGACCCCCTCAATTCATGCAATTGGACTGGCAGACTTTTGAAGTATTGTCTGACAGCACCTAACGATGAAAGATTTATAATGTAGGGTCAATTGTTAGGTGTAGTTAAACCTAAATACAGACCGACTATTGCTATTATTATTATTTATTATGCAGATCTGTGTTTACAGATCTGTTCATAGGTTTGTGCAACCTAAGGAAATCCAGCTAGGACATGAGGGAGGATGAAAGGAGAAGGTTAAGTTAGACGTTTCTTGAAACACAAATGTAAAAAAATCTACTTATTCCCTTTATAAGATTCATTTTGAGTATAACGACATAAAATACGGCCTTCATAGGAAGTACAAGTGAGGCATATCACTTCACAATACTGATATGTGATGGGAACAAAGATTTTTAATGGAAACGGAGCAAACCCAGATACATATGTGTAGTCCGTGTGATTCACACAAGGTTAAAACAAACTGTTTTTTTTTAATGCTGTTTCACAGGCCTTTCCTTTTCAGTGGTTAAGCGAAACTATTACAGAATAACAAATGTTCATTGTATTAATGATATACACAATGGTCCTCATTCCCAGTTGCTTGGAAATATCCGAAGTGAAAAAACATTATCACACTTTTTTTTTTTTTTCCTTAGGTGACTTTCCTTCCATTTTGAGTATCGGAGCTTGGAGAGTGAGAATATATGAGCTTTTTAATTTTTTTCGCATTGTAAAATTCCATATTTTCTTTTCTTTCATCAAACTTTTTTTATTTAATTTTTAGGTGGCATAATTTATGACATCACAGCAACGATTTACTATAATCCAGCAGCAAGTAGATGCTACAAACTGGTACAGAATTTCAAACACATGGCTTACCCATTGAAGAGATACATAAGCATGACGAGTGCGTGGTCATCAATTAATGTGCCTGAGTGGTTACACGAAACGCCACTCTTTTATCTAAGATATCTTAAGAGGGAAACCAATGATATGAACAACAAAGGGGAAAAAGAAGAAACTATTTGACCAATAAAGCTGAGATAAATAGTGATTGGAAGATACAGACTACTGCACACTCCCTCCTGGGCTGAAAGGAGTTTATAATGACAGACAGATTAACTGATACAGGAGGGAGGGCTCGGGTGTGGTATACATTGGAAGAGATGGAATGCACATGTGCGGGGATAGCAGGAGGGTAGAGAGAAACCGTGCCATGGCTCCCAAATGTGGTCAAATCCCTTCCTCTGTCAGTCAAAATTCCAGCCATGCGTTCCATGGAAAGGACTTGCCAGAGTCGAGCATACCACTGAGACATGGATGGAGCTTCGTCTTCTTGCACACTGCGGCCAGCATCATCTTGGCTGCCCCCGGCATAGAATAGAGTGGTTTCCCAATGTTTGGTGTTTTAAAGAGGGGTCCCAAAGATCCAACTGAGCACAGTCTGGATTGATCGGAATGGGATAGCCCAGGATTCCCTTGAGGTGGGACAGTATTTCTTTCCATTATGGGCATATGGTTGGGTAGTGCCACCATATGTGTCAAGTCACCCAGCATTCCACATCCCCTCCAGCAGACATCAGCTGCGTTTGGGAAAATCCTCTGAAGTTTTGCTGGATATTGATACCAATCATAAAGATGTTTGTAATGTGCCTCCCTCGGACCCATAGAACTATTAAACCTAGTGATATCCCGGTAAAGTGTACGCCATTGCCAATCGTTTATGGTTCTACCTAGAGTCTGTTCTCAAAAAGGGGCATAACATGTCGGGGGTGAATGTCAGACTGACAGCAGTAATGCATATAAAGTGGAGATAAAACCCCACATCGTCCTGTCACCACGTACAAATTGTTCACTGGGGAGCAACTCCCTAGTAGCTGCTATTTATACCTGTGACTGGAGCATCCAGTGTTTTAATTGAGTGTAGTGAAATAATTCTGAGGGTTGCAGGGTAAAGTCACAGCAACAGTTCTCAAATGTCCTTATGTTGTCACCAGGAAATGTCAGAAATCATTAAGCAACCTCACTCTCTCCATTTGTCAAAGGGTCCTGTATGTTGTGTTGGGAAGGCCGCATTATAATGAATGGGAGTGTGTGGTGAAGGAAAAATTGTCAACTTAAGGGCTTTTGTTACTGCATCCTGAACTTTTAATGTAGTGGCCATAGGGGTGCTTAAATAGGTGTTCCTTGGGTGATCTATTTTTGCTTCCCATAGGATGTCCCTTATTGTGCAGCCCCTAGTCGCTCAGTCTGTGTGCAGCCAGTGTTTGTCTGAGGCCGTAAGGGACCACTCCAACATAAGTTGCAATTGCATCACTCTATGGTACATAGGAAAGTCTGGTAGCACCAGACCCTCCCACGTCTTTAGGATGGGTTAACATTTTGGAAGGGAATTGTGCCCTACGTCCTTGCCATGTGAAGCACGTGACAATTGAAAAGATTTCTAGGCACTTCAAATGGGAGGCTTTAAAATAGATAAAATATGCGTGGGAGCAGCGTCATTTTAATTGCGTTAATACACCCAATCCAGGTAAGGTATAACAGGGCCCAGCATTTAAAGTCTGTCTGCAGGCGTCTAAGTAGGGCAGGGTGGTAATTTGCTTTGTAAAAGTTGAAGATTTTAGGGGTATTCTTTATACCTAAATAAGTAATCTCCTTTTTAACTCATTGGAAGTGAAAAGTAGAGGCCAACTCCCCCATTCCCAGCAAAGGGATTGTTAAATTGAGCAAGTATGATTTTTGAAGGTTGACACAGAAGCTGGACACCGATTGGTAGGCCTTAAGTTCCACCTGAAGAATCAGCAATGAGATGGTGGGGAACAGTGAATGCCAGTAGGACATCGTCCTCAAATAAGGAGAGCTTACGTGCATCAGAACCAAAGCTGATCCTGTGTATTTCAAGGTTAGCACATATTCTGCCCACCAGAGGCTCAATACTGTGAGCAAAAAAGTAAGGGGGGAGGCAGGGCACCCCTGCTTTGTCCCCCTCATCAAGTTGAAAAAGTCAGAAGCTGTACCATTGATAATCACCCGAGAGCTGGGACAGGAATAGTTACTCATTATCATGGTGATGTCAGCATCGCAAAACCTGAACCACCCCATAGCGTGCCCACTAAGAACGACCAATCCACTTGGTCGAAGGCTTTCTCGACGTCAGGCACCAACAAGACTGCAGGTATGTTTCTGAGTTACTTTTTCTATCAGGTGGATTATACATCTCAAGTTATCGTGGGTTTGCAACCTTTAATAAATCCGGACTGGTCCGGATGGATCAGCTCGGGCATGATATCCTCCAATCTTTTGGCCTGAATTTTAGTGTACAGTTTTGTGTCTAAATTGTTATAGGCAAAAGGCCTATAAGAGGCACATGATTGGGGATTTTTCCCTGGTTTGGGAAGGACTGTGATTAAAGCTTCACCCATAGCAGGAACCATCACCTGTGAGTCCACCAAATGATTGAATACGTCAGTCAGGTAAGGGATTAAATCTGAGCTAAAGGTCTTATTAAAGTGTGCTTTGAGGCTGTCTGGACCGGAAGATTTACGCAGCGTAAGAGTGTCAATAGTTCTCTGCACTTTTTCTCTCGTAATGGAGCTATTTAGGGTACCATTAGCTTCCCTGGATACTCTGGGCAGCTCTGCCTTGCCAGGGTAGGCTGACTGCTCGCCTGAAGTCATGGGATCAGTAGTATAAAGATGTTTATAAAAGTCTCAGAATAGTCTGGTTTTCTCTGCCTCTGAATGGTATATCACACCAGCCTTGTCTCGTATGTGGCTGATGTATTCCTTTGCCTGTTTCATTCGAAATTGCCCAGTTAGTAGTGGGACTATTTTATTCCCAGTTTCATAGTTTTCCTCAAACCAAGAGTGTAGTTTCAGCCCTATTAACATTGATGGCCTGCAAGTTGCCTTTTAATGACTTTCCTTTCCTGTGTAGTGTTAGGGAGGGTGCAATCTTGTGAGTCCTCCCTAACGAAGCAAGCTCACTCTCTGTCTGCCTCTCATTAGTCTTTTGCTGGTTTAGTGTGGTTACCAGCAAGATACATTTGCCCCGGATAACTGCCTTAAAGGCATCCCAAGTCATTGAATAAGAGTTGTCCCCTGGTTTATTCAACCTGAAATATTCTTTGATCATTTTTCAAAGTTTGTCCTGGATTGACCGATCTCTTGTCAGCACGTTTGGGGGAAAAAAACATCTGTGAAATGTAGATTGCAAGGCTGGCCCATCTAAGACAACCTTTAGAGAAGCATGATCTGAAATAACTATGTTATGAATAGTTACTGAGACGGTGGCCTGAGATAAATGTTGACTGAGGAAGATGTGGTTGATCCTAGAATAGGGCCAAAGGGAGAAGAAGGTGTAGTCTTTTGTGGTGTGATGTAGTGTTCTCCAAGCGTCAAAAAGACCTAAGTGGTGGAAAGCAGAATTAACGGTCTTTGTAAAAACACATGTTGGTGCTCTATGGGAGTGAGTAGTGTCCAAGGAGGTATACTAAATTATGTTAAAGTCTCCCAGCAACAGTATGTTGCCCCCTGCAAAGCCCCCTAGTAAAGATAAGAATTCCTAAAGGAACTAGGATTGGCTGGAATTAGGGGCATCTAATGTAGCTATTATACACTTCTTACCAATGAGTAGGCCTTTAACTAGTAGGAGCCTTCATTCCCCATTGGACCTATTGCCTGTGATTTAGAAGTGGACCAAAGAGTGAAAAAGTAAGGCCACCCTATTGTGTTTGATAGTAGCTGATGATCTATATATGAGAGGATAGCCCCTGTGGCGTAGTCTCTGGTCCTCCCCCGTTTAAGATGGATTTCCTGAAGAGCTACAGTGTCAAAGTGGTGGTCCCCAAGAAAATTCCAGAGCGGAGTATGCTTAATGGGGGAATTCAGTCTCATCACATTCCACATTAATGCTTAAAGAGCCATTGGAGGGATGGATAACATTGAACCACATGCCTAGGAACTCCATTAAGCCCCAAGGAGGGGCCACCAGTCCCCCACCACACTTTCTCCTTCCCCCTCCACCAGTCCACCCACATAATGAATCACAGCATTGTTCATGCCTAGGTCAGGAAAAAAGAATAACAGTGACGCAGAACTGTGGGGGTGATTCTCACCCTGGCGGGCGGCGGAGTCCGCCCGCCAGAGTTCCCCCCTCCAAAATACCGCTCCGTGGTCGCAAGACCGCTGAGGGTATTTTGGGTTTTGCACTGGGCTGGCGGGCGACCGCCAAAAGGCCGCCCGCCAGCCTAGTGCAAAACAGCCTTCCCACTAGGACGCCGGCTCAGAATTGAGCCGGCGGAGTGGGAAGGTGCGACGGGTGCAGTGGCACCCGTCGCGTATTTCAGTGTCTGCAAAGCAGACACTGAAATACAAAGTGGGGCCCTCTTACGGGGGCCCCTGCAGTGCCCATGCCATTGGCATGGGCACTGCAGGGGCCCCCAGGGGCCCCACGACACCCCATACCACCATCCTGTTCCTGGCGGCAGAGCCGCCAGGAACAGGATGGCGGTATGGGGTGTCAGAATCCCCATGGCGGCGCAGCGAGCTGCGCCGCCATGGAGGATTCTACAGGGCAGCGGAAAACCGGCGGGAGACCGCCGGTTTTCCCTTTCTGACCGCGGCTGAACCGCCGCGGTCAGAATGCCCTGCGGGGCACCGCCAGCTTGTTTGCGGTGCTCCCGCCAACCCTGGCCCCGGCGCTCCATGACCGCCGGGGTCAGAATGACCCCCTGTATGTATAATTGATTTGAAGTTCTCCTATCCTACATCTCGACATCTTAACTTAGGCTCTCTTAGGTACAGGACCCATGCTCGCCTCGATACCCCGCAAAAGGAATTCATTAATCTTGTATCTGATGCAGAATGCCAAATGTCCATATCACTACAGCTTAAGAGTGCTTCAAAGTGGATTGGGATAGCCTCTACTAGGCCTGGGGTTCCACATTTCCCAGTGAGGTACTCTTCCACCCCATGTTCAAACGTCTGTGCTCCAAGGGGCTAGAACACCTGACTTCCAGTGCTGGTGCAGTGTCGCTAAGGTCTCTCCAACTGGAGTGACGTAAGCATTAGTGGCTCCATCGTCGCTTCATTTCCTAGTGTGCCTCCCTCCTTTTTGCGCAGTTGGCGGTGGCACGAAGCACTGTAGATGACCCTTGTGCTCACTCTCCGTTTACCAAAGTCCCTGACTCTCCTCCGGTGATACCCAACAGCATCGCCACTTCAGTAAAGTCTGTGAAGTGGTGTTGCTTGTTACTTATCTCAAATGCTATACAAAAGGGGTAAGTCCATCTATATTTAACATGTTTAAGCCACAGGTCATCAGTGATCAGACAGAATAATAATCTGTGAGCCAAAGACGCCGGGGCAACATCTTGGTACAGGGAGCAGACCACTAATTTGCACTCGCAAACGGACGATTTTACCGTTTGCGAGTGCAAAATATTTTCATACATCTGGCCCTTAGTTCCTTCACGTTGAACAAGCTCACCTTGGCTAAGATGTCACTGGGCTGCCTCCCCTCTCTGAGAGATCAGAGACCTACTCTGTGCACCCGTTCCAGTCGTACCTCTGGGTTGTCACTGCCAAGAATGTTGGAAAATAGGCCTGTCACAAAAACCTCATGGTCTGTGCCCTCACTGCCCTCGTCTAAACCTCTCACTCAAATGTTATCTTTACGTGAGTGATTCTCCAAATCTTCATATTTGAGAAGAACAGTGTGTAGCTGACTGGAGTAGGTTCAGTCCCTCAGTCGTA